>NC_056504.1:22480946-22490733 GCF_014905685.2 Nematolebias whitei
TGTTTCCAAGGGGTTAAAGCATTGCTACAATGGAATTACCAACAACATTATGGAATTATCATCAACACAATGGAATTACCAAGAACATTGTGGAATTACCTTGACTTTGTTTTCCTTGCTGGATTACTTCTGACTTTTGTTTTCCTTGCTGGATTACTTTTGACTTTGGTCTTCCTTGCTGGATTACATCAAGCTCAAGGACATTTGAAGGCGTAAGTTCACGGTTGGAATTCATCCCCATGGACAGGCGATGATTTCCAAAGGGGGGACTGTAGTGAACTTGACCTGATGTCAAATCTGACCAGATGGACAGAAACTGTTATTTCATTGATCTGCATCCAGAAATACAGTTTGACCCATCCTGAGACTTTCTTTCTTGAATTAATCAAGTGGAAAAGACAATTCTCTATGATCATTACTATTTTACAAATGTTTGATAATCAAATTGTGTTAGTTCAAACAATGTTTACAGGTTGAAGAGAACTACTCATTTTTATTTACATAAACAGTAAGTAATGATTTTTATTCCTCATTCAAAGAAGAAATCAGGGTAATATGCATTTCTTGATTTTTCTGTCTTCAATGAGCAAGTTTGTAAGTGTGTGTCAAAGTTCAGGCTTCGGTCAACTAAAAAGTTTACTGAAAAGAAATGTCATGTTTAACTTTTACAGCAGATACTAGGAGAAGAGACGCCACTGAGACTGGTTTTCTCCAATAATCTTTCTGTCTGTTTTAAACAATCCTTGACTTTCCATAACACCTTACATCACAAACCACACCTCTGTTCTGGTCCATCGACCAATCAAAAAGCTCTCAAATGACCCGGAAGTCGAACCCATTTAAATGTGGCGACTTTCCAGTTCAACGACGGAGTTTTTCAGAGCTTGAAAGTTTTTCCTGGAGAAGAGTTCCAGACTTTAACTCTCTGAAGAGAGTTAAAGAGTTCAGAGTTCTTGGATGCTAATGCAGGCGTCCAGGATGCTTCTATTGGAATCCAGAATCCAGAGACGATTTTGGGAATTATAACTTCTGTTTGGATAACCTCACACGACTCCTAAAAGTATTTTAGCTGTTCTCAACGGAGACGCTGAAAGAGTCAAAAGAAGGACTTCACGCCGACCTGATCTATCATCAACCAGGTAAAAGTTCTATTTCGACCAAGCGTACCGTGGCCAAGCTGAGATCTGAAGGAGCGTGCACGTTCTGGTCAAACAGATAAATTCCCTCACACATCTCTCTGTAAGATAAATCTCCATTTTCCATCTTAAACTCTCCTTTCTCCTAAAATCATTACAGATATTTTAGAAATGTCTGAAGCAAAGTTTCTCAATCACCGCCGTGTGATTGATGTCTGCTGTTCTGCTGAAAAGTGACAACAATCTCCGTATTGTTCCCACTTCCTGTGAAACTAGCCATGTTATTGTTTTCATATTTTGCCAAATTAATGTAAATGTTTGATGTTAAACTTTGATTCTGTAAATAAATGACCGCATTCATTTTGATGGGTCAAAGATAAATAACGTCTCTCGTTACATTTCGGTTAAATTCAATGCACGACATGTACACAGTCAGAAAAATGAAGAACCCGTGAAATGTATGAATATATCCTGCATATGTCATACTACACGAACTTCCTATTATTTACAGATCCACTTTGGAGTTGCCCATGGCGAGAGGCACCGAGCTGGTGTTGGTCAACTTTTAGCCCCCCCAACTTGGTGCCTGTGTATTGGAGTTTTCTCCGGTGTATGAGAGTGTGGCTTTCTTGCGCCTCTGGGTGGGGATTGGGCTCTGACTTTTGTTTTGGCCTATGCGCCAAATGGCAGTTCAGAGTATCCCTCATTCTTGGAGCCCTTGGTGGGGATGCTGGAAGGTGCACCAGCTGGGATCTCCTTTATTCTGCTAGGGAACTTTATTTTGCCCACGTGGGTAATGACAGTGTGACCTGGAGGGTTGTGTTTGGGAGGAAAAGCCTCTCTGATCTGAACCTGAGCAGTGATCTGTTGTTGGACTTCTGTGTTAGTCATAGTTTGTCCATCACGAACACCATGTTTGAACATAAGAGTGTCCATAAGTGCACTTGGCACCAGGACGCCCTAGGTCATAGATCGATGACTGACTTTGTAGTCATGTCATCTGATTTGCAGCTGTTTGTTTTGGACACTCAGGTGAAGAGAGGAGCTGAGTTTTCATTTGATCAACTGGTAGTGATTTGGATCAGATGGTGGGGGAAGATGCCAGACAAATCCAGTAGACCCAGACGTGTAATGAGGGTTTGCTGGGAATGCCTGTCAGAAGAACCCGTCAGAAAGGTCTTCAACTTGCACCTCCGGGAGAGTTTTAACCACATCCAAGCTGAGGCAGGGGACATTGAATCTGAGTGAGCCATGTTCCGTGCCTCAATTGTTGAAGTAGCTGCCTTGCTCTGTGACTGCAAGGTTGTCGGTGCTTCTTGCAGTGTCCATCCTTGAACTCGATGGTGGACACCCTGGGTTAGGGAGGCTGTCAAGTTGAAGGAGTCCTATCAGGCCTTGTTGGCTGGTGGGACTCCAGAGGCAGCTGAGGAGTGCCGGAGGGCCAAGCAGTCCACAGCTTTGGCTGTTACTGAGGCAAAAGCAATGATGCGAGAGGAGTTTGGTGAGTCTTTGGATAAAGACTCTCAGTCAGCTCTGAACAGATTCTGGCAAAACATCAGGCAGCTGAGGAGGAGAAAGCAGCACTTTACTAACAATGTTTTCAGTGAAGGTGGGTTGCTGTTGACTTAAACCAGTAATGTCGTCAGGAGGTGGAAGGAATACTTCTTGGACCTTCTCAATCCCACGACACATCTTCCATGGAAGAAGATGAGTTGGGGGCCTTTGGGATTGGTCTGTCCATAACCATGGCTGAGGTCACCAAGGTAGTTAAAAAGCTCTGTGGCGGCAGAGCTCCGGGGGTGGATGAAATTCACACTGATTTCCTTAAGGCTCTGGATGTTGTGGGGCTGTCTGGGTTGACACACCTTTGCAACATGGCGTGGACATCAGGGACAGTGCCGCTGGATTGGCAGACTGGGGTGGTGGTTAGCCTCTTCAAAAAGGGGGACCGGAGGGTGTGCTCCAATTATAGGGGCATCGCTCACCTTAGCCTCCCTAGTAAGATCTTTTCAGGGATACTACAGAAGTGAGTCAGATCATTGGTCAAACCTCAGATCTAGGAGGAACAATGTGGTTTCTGTCCTGGCTGTGGAACACTGGACCAGCTCTTTACCTTCACTAGGGTCCTCAAGGGATCATGGGAGTTCGCCTATCCAGTCTGCATGTGTTTTGTGAACTTGGAGAGGGCATTTGACTGTGTTCCTTGAGGTACATTGTGGGAGGTGCTCCGTGAGTATGGGAATGGGGGCCTGTTGCTATGAGCTGTTCGGTCCCTATACAAGCGGTGTGAGAGTTTGGTTCACATTGCCGGTAGTAAGTGGGACACCTTCAATGTGGCAGTTGGACTCCGCCAGGGATGCCCGTTGTCACCAATTCTGTTCATAACTTTTATGGACAGAATTTCTCGGTGCAGCCAGGGGACAGAGGGATTCCGGTTTAGTGTCCTCAGGATTCCATCTCTGCTCTTTGCAGATGATGTGGTTCTGTTGGCGTCATTGTACCGTGATTTGCAGCTCTCACTGTAGTGGTTCTCAGCCGAGTGTGAAGCGGCTGGGATGAGAATCAGCACCTCCCAATCTGAGGCCATGGTCCTCAGTCGTAAAAGAGTGGATTGCTGTCTTTGGGTCGAGGGTGAGGTTCTGTCTCAAGTGGAGGAGTTCAAGTTCACGAGTGTGGGAAGAATGGAGGGTGAGATTAACAGAAGGATTAGTGCAGCGTTTGCAATTTGTGGCCTCTGTGCCAGTCCCTTGTGGTGAAGAGGGAGGGGAGCTTTAAGGCAAAGCTCTCTGTTTATCAGTCGGTCTATGTACCTACACTCACCTATTGGTCATGAACTCTGGGTAGTGACCATAGAGATCATGGATACAGGCGGTTGAAATGAGTTTCCTCTACAGGGTAGCTGGACTCTCCCTTGAAGATAGGGTGAGAAGTTTAGTTATATGGGAGAGACTCAGAGTAGAACCACTGCTCCTCCCCATTGAAAAGGAGCCAGCTGAGGTAGATCGGGCATCTGGTAAGGATGCTTCCTGGGCACCTCCCTAAAGAGGTGTTTTGAGCATGTCCGACTTGGAGGAGACCATTGGGAAAACCCAGGACAAGCTGGAGAGACTGTCTTTCAGTTGGCCTTGGAGTCCTCCCAGAAGAGCTGGAAGAGGTGGCTGTGGAAAGAGATGTCTGGACCTCCTTGCTCAAACTGCTGCCCCACAAACTAACTTCAGAATAAGCAGAAGATAATGGATGGATGAATGGTTCTGTTCTGGACAGCACTGCTTGGGATCAGGAACACCTCCATTAATCATTGTCTATATTCACAGTTCACTATTTACAAATGTTTAAAGCTTTGTTATGTAAGGGAGTTCTGAACTTCATCCAGAAAGACCACTGTCTTCTCTGGTCCAAAGCTTGTAACAACCTGCCCCTACTGTTGCGATGATAGGGGGATTAATTACATAACGCTAAATACGTCACGGGCAGTGTCTGAAGCTGACGGTGCTTAAAACTTATAATGGTTGAGAAGAAAGCATAACCTAATAAACAGAAAATAATTCACCCCACATGCAAAAAAAAAAGCTCTCATAAACAACTGATGATATTGGCCACGCAGGCTAACATTTAATGCCCTTTACACAATTTAAACAAACACATCAGTTGTGCACATAAACAACCCGAACGCTTCATTCCCCCCCAACATTTACATATCTGCAGACAAACCCCATAAATCAAAAACCAAGCTGCACCAACTTTCAGTCCGAATGTTCTCTTAGAAGGAAAGTTTGTTTCAAGTGGGATGAGGGAAACGCCCACTCAATCCATCCAGGCGTCGGCGCGCCGAAATAAAAAGAAGTGATCTCACCAGAAACTCAAGGTCCATTTAGCGTGCCTCCCCTGCAGTCCTGGGTAAGAAAAAGTTACTGATCCCCCGCGATCCCAACTCAGGGTGATAAACGGTCCACAGGCAGTCCAGGACAATGGCCTCACGCCAAATCCTCCTCGGCAGGTGCGCACTCCAAGGCAAGAGAGCCAACGCCGTCACTTCCTCCTCCTTTTAAGCTCTCTTCCCCAAAACGTACTTATGGTGACATTATTTACATGAACGCTCCTACAAGAACCCTGCAGATGTTGGATGCTGTCTATCATGGTGCACTAAGATTCATAACTGGCTGTGATTATCGTACCCACCACTGCACACTGTATTCACTGGTTAACTGGACATCATTAACTTCACGCAGACTCTCTCACTGGTACATTTTCATCTTTAAATCACTTCTTAGTCTGTTGCCTTCATACATCTCCTCCTACATGTCTCTGCGTGAGTGCAGCTACGGAGTGCACTCTCAGGACATTATTACCTGCAGTGTTCCCTCAATGAGGACTGAACTAGGCAAAAGGGCCTTCTCCTATTCCGCTCCTGTTTCCTGGAATATCTTACAAAAAGATTTGAAGCTCTTGACCTTGACCTCTCTAAGTGTCTTTAAGAATCTGTTGGACACCTGGCAGGGTCCAATGCTGACATGTTCCTGTTTTTAGTTTTCTACATTTGCCTTAGAATCTAGCTGTTTTTTTTTTTTGTTTTTGTTTGTTTTGTTACCTTTTCCTTTTAGCCATCCTATTTGTTAAAAAAAAAATAATCCTGCAGTATGACTTTTTATAACTGTTTATTGTTGTTGCTGTTGTCCATTGTTGTCATCTTTCTTTGTTGAAATCAGGTCTCTCTTGTAAATGAGTCCTCGAGGCTTAATGGGATTTACCTGTATAAATAAAGGTTGATTGATTGATTGATTAAACCACATCATGCATCAATTACATCAACATGGCTTTATTGTAAATGGTAAATGGACTGTACTTATATAGCACCTTTCTATCTTATTTCAAGATACTCAAAGCGCTTAATACTACAATCTGTGTCCTCATTTACCCATTCATACAGCACTCTGCTAGATTTCTACAAAGCTAATTGAACAAATCATTCTAATGAGACTAATCAGTGCTTTAGGTCACATTCATACACTGATGGGACACACATCAAAGGCTATGAGGGGTTCAGTGTCTTGCTCAGGGACACTTCAGCATGTGACTGCTGGTGGATTCGAACCCCCAACTATCACATTGGAGGACGACTGCTCTAGCCACTCAGCCACCCCTTATAGTAGAAGAGTCCAGGAGCTGAACAGTCCAGACCTCTCACTAACTCAAAACATTTGGTGCATCGTGAAACAAAAAATCCAGCAAATAAGACCTAGGTCTGTTGAGCAGCTAGAATCCTCCATCAGAGAAGAATGACACAACATTTCTCTCCAAACCCTCCATCAGCTGCTCTCCTCACTTCCTACATGTTGTTAAAGGAAGACGTGAGGCTTCCTTGGGGAAACATGGACCTGACACCAACAAAAATGGTTAAATCATGTCTTCTGGACCCTTTTCTTTAGACTGATGAAGTCCTGAAACATCTCTTAACTTAAAGAAACTGGTCAGAATACTTTCTGGGTGGAGTTTGCATGTTCTCTCCGTGCATGCGTGGGTTTTCTCCGGGTACTCCTGTTTCCTCCCACAGACCAAAAACATGCATGTTAGGCTGATTGGTAACTCTAAATTGTCCCTAGGTGTGAGTGAGAGAGTGAATGGTTGTTTGTGTCGTTTGTCTCTATGTGGCCCTGTGATGGACTTGCAACCCGTCCAGGGTGTACCCCGCCCCTCGCACAGTGATTGCTGGACATGGGCACCGGCGACCCCCGTGACCCAAAATGGAATAAGCGGGTAAAGATAATGGATGGATGGATGGATGGGTGTTGTCACCAAGTTCAAAATTATTTTGTTTTATCCTAAAAGTTGCACATTTTCTTAATGTTAACATATGATTTGATGCTTCATGGTGAATTTGCTCACTGGTCAGTGTCGTGGTCGTGAGGCTGTGAGTTTGAGCCCATTTTGCATCAGGAAGTCCATCCAGCCTAAAACTATTGCCAAATCATTGGTGAGTTCCCTCACTGTGACCCTTGCAGAAGGGAGCAGCTGAAAGAACAACAGCTATGTTTCATTGTGAATAAAATATGAGTGTATTCAATTCAGTTTATTTATGTGTGGGGGTGGCTGTGGTTGAGTGGTTAGAGCAGTTGTCCTCCAATGCGAGAGTTGGGGGGTTCAAATCCACCAGCAGTCACATGCCAAAGTGTCCCTGGGCAAGACACTGAAGCCCCTTATAGCCTCTGATGTGTGTCCCATCGGTGTTTGAATGTGATAAAGCTCTGATTACTATCTTTAGAATGATTTGTTCAATTAGCTTTGTAGAGATATAGTAGAGTGCTGTGTGGATGGGTAAATGAGGACACACATTGTAGTGTAAAGCACTTTGAGTATCTTGAAATAAGATAGAAAGGCGCTCTATAAATGCAGTCCATTTACCATATAGTGCCAAATCACAACAAAGTTGTCTCAGGGCACTTTACAGGAACATTCACATACATAAAAGCCAATTAGTAAAGTTCTCTACCTAAGGAATCCAGCAGACAAGTTGAATCTTGGCTTTGTTGCAGTCTCCCATCCTGAGCACGCACAGTGGCAACAGTGGAAAGGAAAAACTCCCTTTTAAAAGGAAGAAACCTCCAGCAGAACCAGGCTCAGGACAAGCGGCCAGTGTATGAGTGTATGAGATTTTAAAAAGTGCTTTGTCATTTAAAGTTTACACAATGTCCTAACTTGTCAGAACTGAGGTGTATATTGAATAGATCCAACCATTGTCATCGTTCAGGTGGTCATTCTGCTCTACATGGCTGGGCTGATGGTGCGCTGTCTGTGGCGACGGTGCTTGGATCCAGACAACTACTCCATCCCTTACCTCACTGCTTTAGGGGACCTGCTGGGGACCGGCTTCTTGGCCCTGAGCTTCAGACTAGTCTTGATGTTCAGATCTAGTGGGTTTGACATGTACAGTATGTGAACCTGCACACCCACAGTGTACATTTACATAAAGGCAATAATTAAAACTCATTACTGAACTTTCTGGAGTTGAGAAGGAAGGCGATAATGTAGAAAGACTGGATGTTCATTCTGTTTGGTTTTTCTTCATGCTGCTCTTAAACAGAAATATATTTTTTACAATCAGATAATTATAGTTTTTGAATGAATTTTTAGTTTGTAGAAATAAACTGAATGTAAAATGGTTTAATATTTTGTCTATCCTATTTAAATGCATTTGTATGCTTAATTCACTTAAAATATGGAAATTAGAGAAAACCCAGCAATATAAATTTGTCAAAAATAATACACTCATTCTTTTACTTATTGGGAAAAATTAGATTTACTAAAGGAGGTTGTTAAAACTCCACTCTGCAGATATGAATGCATAATACAAGTTGGTGATAGCATCTGATAGGATCTATATATTAATAAAAACAGGGTTAAATTTATAATTTTGGTTTTGTTACACGTAAACAGAAAATCTGTTTTTAGCTTTGAAAAAAAATCACATTTTCAGCTTGGGTTATAAAATAGTGGGCAACATTCTGACTATAATTATAATTTACAACAACCTGCCATAATCAAAGCGCTGATTATACAATAACTAATAAATAATGTTTGACATTTTTATGTTGTCTGTATCATTTATTGAAATTTTTTTTTTTTTTTTTTTACTTTTATTGCCAAACAAGAACAAAGCAAATCACATACAAACTGTTTAGTCTCGAGACTGGGCCATCTCTTCAACAGCAGAAACAAAACCACAATATACACTTGTCATTGTATTGTCAAATTAAAACAAAAATAAAAAAACAACAAGAGAGCCTTATTTAAGAAAGTCCACAATAGGTCCCTACACCCTTTCAAAACTCTGAGTTTTAAATTGAAGTTGAGCTGTTAATTGTTCCATTATGTAAACATTTCTTATTTTTGAATTCCACTGATCAATAGTTGGTGGGTCGGATTTCATCCAATTGACCGTGATCTTTTTTCTTGCCATCATGAGGAGAATATGTATCAGAGATCTTTGGTCATTGGTGAGATGATCAGGGAACTCATCAAATGAAAAGATGAAAGGGTCAAAAGGGATTTGTATCTTCAAAAACCTTTCCAACACATCCCTGACACCTTTCCAGAAGTCCTGTACCTGAGGGCAGTCCCAAAATATGTGAGTGTGGTCACCCACAAGACCACATTTTCTTCAACAGTCACCATTATTGTCATGCCCAGAGAGAAAAGTCTTAAGTGGAGTTTGAAAAAATCTGATTTTGCATTTCCAATCAAACTCTTTCCAGAGTTGGCACCCGATTCCCCTGTGGCAACCAAAACAAATATTCTCTCAAGAATCATCCAAAATGACATTTAGTTCCATTTCCCATTGTTTAATGTGTTGAGTGTTGTCTGATACATCTATCACCAGTTTTTTATACATCAAAGAGACCTGTTTTTTCAATGTTCCAGAGTTTTCGATTAAACTAATTAAGTCGAAAAAAGTTCAATCTGGTCCTCTGGACATTCAAAAAAAACAAAACAAAGCAAAAAAATATAGAAACGTTTCGTCTCTCATCCAAGAGACTTCCTCAGTCTGAGGTGCTGTTTTCAGCTCAGTCTCTTAAATAGCACCTTCTCAGAGTGGATCAACCAGTTTGCTGCTGACAACCAAAACCAGCTGATCACATGCTCAAGAAGGACCATCA
>NC_056504.1:22490833-22500411 GCF_014905685.2 Nematolebias whitei
CCACCCACACAGACCAGTATTTGCAGTTTGACTCCCATCACCCATTGGAGCACAAGTTAGGAGTCATCAGGACTCTGTATCACAGAGCAGACAGCGTCCCCACTAACTCGGGAGCCAGGCAGAAGGAGAAATCCTACACAAAACAGGCTCTAGAGCAATAAGGATATCCTAACTGGGCCTTCCTGAAAGCAGAGAAGAAACCCAAACAGGACTCCAGTCAGCCATCAGGTGAAAAGGAGGAACCCAGACCCAGACCAGTGGTCATTCCGTATGTTGAGGGAGTATCAGAGAAACTGAGACGTTTATTTTCTAAACATAACGTCCCAGTGGCTTTTAAACCCCAAAATACATTACGGCAAAGACTGGTTCATCCCAAAGATCCAGTCCCCCGGCACAAACAGAGTAATGTTGTGTATGCTGTTCAGTGTCAGGAGGGCTGTGGTCAGTCTTACATCGGGGAAACAAAACAGCCACTGGCCAAAAGGATGGCCCAGCACAGAAGATCAACATCATCAGGCCAGGACGCTGCGGCCTACACTCATCTCCAGGCCAGCGGTCACTCTTTCAGGGATGAAGATGTGCACATCCTGGATAGAGAGGAACGATGGTTTGAGAGAGGAGTAAAGGAGGCCCTCTTTGTGAAAATAAATAGTCCATCGTTAAACAGGGGTGGAGGCCTACGTGTTCAATTGTCCCCCTCTTACAATGCTGTGATTGCTAGTATCACTCAGCCCTCTGTGAATAGTAAACAGCCATCAGTGTGCTAATGATCCATCGTTAGGCTGATGGTCCTTCTTGAACATGTGATCAGCTGGCTTTGGTTGTCAGCAGCAAAACTCGTTGATCCACTCTGAGAAGGTGCTATTTAAGAGACTGAGCTGAATACAGCACCTCAGACTGAGGAAGTCTCTCGGATGGGAGACGAAACGTTTCTACATTTTTTTGTTGTTTTGCTTTGTTTTGTTTTTTTGAATGTCCAGAGGACCAGATTGAACTTTTTTAGATTTTTCTACCTGGATTATTGAGCATGCATCAGGATAAAACATTGTACACTTGATTAGACTGATCTGGTTCTGATTAATAAAACTTGGCACGTTTTACTTAATAAAAACAACAGACATTTCTGAAGATATCTAGATTAAAGGTGGAAAATGGAGGAGTTTAAAGATGGGAAAATGGAGGAAGATGTATGTCTGTTGACTAGAACAGCACGCTCCTTTCAAACGCAGCTCGCCCTCGGTTCACTTAGTGCGTGGAGCTCGTGACGACTCTACCTTGGCAGAGGATGGGTCCGCTACGGTCAAGAGGTCCCTGGCAGACCTTTCAGCATCTCCTCAGGGCGGCTGCGACTCGGCAGAAGTCGTGAGATACTCCGTTCAACAGAATTGTAGGGCGTTTGCCCGGGTGAAGTCACAACGAGGCGCGGTGACTCCTGCAGAGATGGATGGCTCCATCAGACTGGAAAACTGAGTCAGAAGTTCCACTCAGCAGTGGAAAAACTCCACCGGATTCCAGGAAGACTTCAGACGACTCCAAAACTCTCCAGAACTCCACTCCAGAACATGAATAGTTCCAGGAAGTGTCGACTTTTAAAGAGTTCTGCTTCCGGTCACTTTTAGTACTTCCTGATTGGTTGAAGCAACCAACAGAGAGTGGTTCTAGTGATGTCAGAGGGTCATTACAAGTCAAGAAAACAGCAGGAATGTTTTAGGAACAGACAGAGAAATGTTTGGGCGAAGTGAGAAACACTGCAGGTGCCAGTTTCTTATTTACTGTCTGAGAGTTTTAAAAACAATGCCTACCTTAATGGAGGTAGGACTGATCTATGAGGGGTACAAAGTAAATGCTAGTTGGTTTGTTTCTTGTTTAAATTAAAACATACAATCCAAGAAACTGACCAAACATCAAAGTATTCCTGCAGTGCTCTAAGGTACCATGTACAAAGTTTAGTATTTATCAACTGTAATTAAAACATTACACCGTCTCATTTGTCCAATTTAAATTGTAAGACCAGGTACTCAGGTGTCAAGAAAACCTTTGATTCATTCCTGAACAAACATATTTTTCTTTGCCGTGCAACGAGTTTTACCAAACGTGCTTAGCTTTTTGGCTTCCATACAAGGCAGCACGGTCAGGGCCAGATTAACACTCCGCTGTACCCTGGGCAACAATTTTCAAGGGCCCCATCATCACGACCCCAGAATCACCATAATATGGCAAAATACAGAATAAATTATCATAATATACTTAAAATTCTAACTATTAAGTGTATTTTTATGTAAAAAAAAAACCTCCAAATGCTCATTGACACAAATCAAGACTGAATTATGTTGAATGTACTTTGAACACCACACGACAGCATATGTGTACTTGTTTAGTTTGTTGGCCACTGGTGTCAGAAGCATTTGTAATGTGTGTGTGTGGGGGGGGGGCATACTGATGGTGGGGTCCTCCCCCAGAAAACTTTGAATAAAGTAGACGCCATTTCCTGCATTCTGGTGTATTTTTAATGGTTGTTTAACATCTAGTTTTACCTTCATAAGTAAACACTTGGAACACCTTTGGATTCCCCTGAAGGAGCTGGCCCAAGATAGGGTGAGAGAAGTTCAGTTATCAGGAGACTCGGAGTAGAACCGCTGCTCCTCCACACGGAGAGGAGCCAGTTGAGGTGGTTCGGGCATCTGGTAAGGATGCTCCCTGGGCGCCTCCCTAGGGAGGTGCTTTGAGGATGTCTAACTGGGTGGAGACCCCGGGGAAGACCCAGGACATGCTGGAGAAACTATGTCTCTCAGTTGGTCTGGGAACACCTCGGAGTCCTCCCAGAAGAGCTGGAAGAGTTGGCTGTGGAAAGAGATGTCTGGAACTCCTTGCTCAAGCTGCTGCCCCCGAGACAAGACTTCGGAACAAGTGGAAGATGATGGATGGATGGATGGATGGATGAATGAATGGACAGATGGATGGATTGATGGATGAATGGACAGATGGATGGATTGATGGATGAATGGACTGATGGATGGATGAATGGATGGATTGATGGATGGACGAATGGATGGATGGATAAGTGAAGAATAAAATTCAAAACAATTTTTTTGGTGAATTGCTTTTAATTAAAAACTGAAGAAGAAATGAAAGCTCTTGATTATGGTTTGACTTTGTAGACCAAGAAAAAACACAATAAATAAAAACAGTTACAAAAAGTTGTCTTTCTACAAAACAGTTGTAAAATTCTGTTACAAAAGACGTCTTTGTTTTGGGACTGAATAAGGCCCATTGTCAAAGGCACATGCTTGGAGACATTCTCAATCCAATTTGATTTCAAAATGTATTTTTCTGTTGCACTTTACACAAATTTCATTTGTTGAATATTAGAAAACAGCAAAGAACTTCCACGCTTTTTTTTTTTTTCAGTTTGCACATTCAGAGCCAGTGAACATTCAATATTTTATACAAAAACATTATTTGCCCTCTATTTTATTATTTATTTATTATTTCTATTATTTATTATTTTCCCTTTTATATGGGAAAGTATATTATGAATTCATAAATGTTTTTTGTTTTTTTCAGCCTTGCGTCCACACAGAAACAGCATTTTAGGACCTTCAAAGTGGTATTCTTTGAAACTGTGTTTCAGAGCGAAAACATTATTGAAACACCACCATTAGGTTTTTAATGTAGAAACAGCTTCTAAAAATTAAAGAATCGTGTCATAGACCCACCGTCGGTCTAACCTACCAAGTGTAACAGATGTAACAATAATAGACTGCATGCTCGTGTTTGTGTTGCCACTGCTCAGCGGCAGAAAATCCTTTGCATTCTGTTTTACTTTAAAGATCTGAGGCCGATGAAGTGGAATTGTTGATAAAAGCAACGCCAAAACTCCCTTACAGTAAACAGAAGGGTTTTTATCACCTTATTAAACTGTCAACAGTACTAATGCAAATGTTGCAGAAAAAGATCATGCATCAAGTACACCTTTTAAAAATGTAAGAAATTGAAATACTTTTAATCGACTGACACGTCACTAAACAATTTTAGTCTAATGAGCTTTAATCATTGAGGAAAACTTGCCTCCAACCCTGCATGGCTGAATACTGCTGTTTCCTCTACACCAGGGGTGTCAAACTCACAAAAGGGGGTCAAAATTAAAATCTTTTTCAAACTAAGGGCCAATTTCAGAATCTACATTAACTCATTTCAGATACCCAACATCTTTTCTTGGTCGCAGGTTCCTCAATAAGTTTGATTGGTCTCATTTGATGTTCTCTGTTGTGCTTTCAACATTATAATCAAAGATTTCTGAAAAAATTCAAGAGATAGAAGCATTTTGTTTCACATATCTTCTTGGGGGCCAGATAAGATGTCAACGAGGGCCACATTTGGCGCCCGGGTCTTAAGTTTGACACATATGCTCTACACTGTAGTTTACTTGCCTTGGCAGGGGGCACAAACAGTATCTTTGTTGATATTTGTAGATTGGGGTGGGACAGAGACATGTCTGTGTTGCGCTGTTTGTACTGACAGTTTTTGGGCAGGGGTGTGTAGATGACTCAGCATGAGGGAAACTGAGCGCTACATGTACCTCTGTAGCTTTTTACCTAGCGTGTCTGTATTGTGCGCCGCTAGCTTAGCGCTACATTAGTACTAGCAGCTGTTGACAGGAGGAGGGTGGGGGTTCAGTTGGGTAGGCAGGGTGGGTCGGCTTGTATAATGGTAGGGGAAACATTGATAATGGGTCTGAAAAGTGTCCATTATATCTGCAGATTGGGTTGAAACAACTTCCAGTCAATAGTTGTTTGTTAGATGAAGAAGTTCTATGTCATCGCCCATCCACAAGAAGGATTACGTTCTGTTTTGTATAGTCAAGTCGTCACATTTATTTATATAGCACATTTAAAACAGTAACTGTTATCAAAGTGCTTACCAAAGGAAGGCTTCGCCCCTTTAAGACTGTCGCTGGTGGGTTTATCCCTAGGCAATCAGCGCTGCACTGAAAAAACTTTAGTCCATGCCCACCTGCTCTGTGGGCCTCACCCCCGGTCCGTATAAATTACGATGAGACCGGGTAATCGGCTCCCATTTTTTCTTCAGCCAGCTAGCTAGCACTGTCAGAAGAACGAAGAAGGAAAAGTTGTCCAGCTTTGACCAGCACAACCTTTGCTAAGGATGCCTGGGTCTCCGCCATGCCAACCTCCTGCCGTCCCGGTGAGCTCTTCCTCCCCGTGGAGAAGCAGACGAACAGCTTTGTTCAAGGTAAGCGCCAAGGAGTGCTTTTCCGTGGTGGGCCGCTACCCGCTGGACGACGCCACAGCCTTTTCTAGCGTGTTTTGTCCTCGCGGTAATTGAATGATTTCCTCAAAAAGGCGATGTTAGCAGCAGCCCCGCTGAATGTTTTTCCGTGGAGGGCCGCTACTCGCTGGACGATGCCTCCGACTTTTCTAACGTGTTTTTTCTCGAGGTAAATCGGATGATTCCCTCGAAAAAGGCGTTGGCAGCAGCTCCGCTGAGTGTTGTTTTTTTCTGTGGTGGGACGCTATGCGTGGGATGACGTCACCGCCTTCTTTGACGCAGAGTCACGCAGTGAATCGAATGATTCCTCCGAGAAAGGCGATGCGGAAATGCCCCTTCCCTCCTGGAGAGCGTAGTGATGGAAGACGAGTGGCCGAGCCGATGCTCAGCCACCTCGGATCTTCCCAAGTCGGCGACCACACTGCTCCCAGCCATCGGCGCCCTCCTCTCGGAGCTGCCCGGCAAAATCCAGGATGATGTTAACACAAGGGACTTTTCGTCCCTCGCCTCTCTCTGCCCTGATCAGATGATCTGGCGGCAAGGTTGGCTCCGCCCCGACTCGTCGCCCTGACCCCATCTGGCCTCGCTGTCCAGCTGTGATGTCACACTGGAACGAGGCTGCAGCTGGGCTGGCAAGCTGAAGACATCTGTCTGTCTCCACCTTCGCCTCCATGTCCAGAGTGGAGGGTTTTACCGATCGTTGTTTTTTCCCTTGGTCCCCCCCTGGAGCCAAGCCTGGCGGTGACACTTGGGGCAAAAGCTTCCAGGATGGACCAGCAACCTGTCCCTCCAGGGAAGCATGACCAGATGGTGACAAGGTCTCCAAACGAGCTCACTAGTGCTCATTCCAGACAGCCGCAGCGAACAACAACGTCGCCCTGCTGGCCTACAGCATCTATGAGAGGAAGGAGAAAGCAGATCTGCTGGAGGAGACAATAGCTCTCTTTGTAAAGCTGCTGATGTCATCTTAAACATGTGCCACCTCTGCGATCTGCCTGTCCCACATCGCCGCCTGGATGACCATGATCCAGAGGATCACTTGGCTCCGTCTCTCGCCATCCTTGTTGGAGAGGATGCAGAAAGACCTGCTGGAGAGCCCTATCACCCCAGAGGCGCTGTTCAGGGCCAACTTCAGGATCATCCTTGAGAAATCGCAGAGGTTCGAGGAGGTCTCAGAGACTATACACCATGTGGTGACGTCACAGTCCATCTGCCCCTCCGGCCGCTGGAAGGACAGCCTTGGCCAGCAACAGCACCAGAGGCACTCCACAGCTGTGGCAGCGACTTCACGCCCCGCTCCTCTGCCGGCCCCCTCCACTAGGTAACAGATCCTTGAGGGGAAGTTATGTGTTTTTTTATAATATATGTTTTTGATATAAAACAGAAACTCCTCTGAAAGTAAAGTTTTTCATCTGAGACTGTCAGATCAGCTGATCTCTGAGCTGCCTCTCTTCACACATTCCCCACAGAGAACGAGCCAGTAACCTCTAAACAACATTTTAAATGGCACTGCAGTTTAAGTAAATATCACAAAACACTTGTCTGCCACGTCAGTTAAAATTATGTTTTTTTCAGCAGACCGAGTCCGGTAAAATCCCTCGTTTTCAGCCAGAGCCCGTTTTTAAGTTCTGCTGTTTTCTGCCCACTCACAGTGCAGCGGGAGTAAACGTGTTTTCTCCACAACAGCTGCAGCCTCCACCGAAACGACGTCTCACTCAGAAAGCGCTCACACCTCCTCTCGGTGCGCGCCGGCTCACCTCAGCTCTATGTGAGACCGCAGCCTGGGCCCAGCACAGAGGCACACATACAGCCCTTTTTTCTGTCGGAGTCCCCATTGGGTTCCCCCGGAGAATCTCCAGAGCGAGTGATGGGGGTAAGAATTTTTAGTCTGGTTGACGTTCATGAGAAACATGAATGCGTGCCCGCTCTCTGAGCGCTACTCAGAGTGGCAGCGAGTGTGTTCCCTGGACAGATGGACAGACCATCTGATCAGAAGGGGTTACACGCTGCAGTTTGCAGCTCAACCCCCACCGTTCAAAGGGATTATAGAGACAGTTCTGTCTTCTCCAGAACAGAGCTTGTCTCTCCAGTTAGAATTTCAGGAATTTCTGACAAAAAACGTGATTTCCAGAATTCCCAACAGAGAGGAAAATACGTTTTTTTTTCCTCCCTCTACTTCCTGGTTCTCAGAAGAAAAAAAATAACGGAGGGATGAGACCCATTCTCGACCTGTTCATGTTCAGCAATTCGATCATGGGGAGACAATTCCACATGCTGACAAACAGCTGCTGGAGAACTTCACCAGAACGACTGGTTTTCACCTCCATAGATCTGAAGAGCACATATTTCCATCATTCTAAAACACCCCATGCACATTCTCAAAATGCGTGGAGATGGCTCTGCAGTCGTTACACATGGCAGGAATGAGAAATCTTTTTATCTGGACGATCTGCTCTTATTAGCTCGGTCCAGTTAGAAAGCTGTCGCACAGACCAAAACCCAAGTGTTACACCTGCTAAACCTGGGCTTTTCTACAAACTGGGAAAAACTTCCGTTTGTCCATCCCAGATGATTGTTTATCTGGAAGTGGAGCTAAACTCAACTACAATGAGAGCCGTTTATCACAGCTGAGAGCCGAAGCTCTATCAGCTCAGCTCCTCCGTGTCAAACCCAGCTCTGCCATGTCAAACCCTGCAGCATAGTGACAGTTCTGCCTGTCATGCGACTCCTGGGACGATGTCAGCGGCCCACATCGTGGTTCCGCTGGGCCTACTTCACATGAGACGCCTTCAGAGATGGTTCGCCTGCCTGCGCATAGATCCTGTGCATCAGAAGAGGTGGATTATCTTTGTGCCCCCCTCTGTGAGAACTGATCTGATGTCCCAGTGTCAATTATGGTTCTCACTGAGCCCACGAGACGACCCACCGTTAGGAGTGGACGCCTTCGCTCATAGCCCGTGGCCAAAAATGCTCCTTTATGCGTTTCCTCCAGTCCTGCCGATATCACGGACCCTGGACCGGGTCTGGAAGGAAGTACCGTCAGTCATCCTCGTAGCTCCTGAACGCATATGCGCTCCGTGGTTCCTGAATCTGCAGCGACTGATATCAGGTCGGCTGTGGAAACTGCTGTGGGGGGCGCTCTCCTCCAGGCAGGAAGAGCGATCAGGATTCACCCAGAAATAGGTCAGCATCTTTGGGTCTGTCCACTGAACAGATCCGTTTAGAAAAGACGGGCCTCTCACAGGATGTGGTGCGTACATTCAGGGTGCACGAGTTGCTTCCACCACAACGTTGCACACATCAAGTGGACAGTTTTTTCAGTGCTGGTGCGCAGAGAAAGGAGTGGAGGCCATTTCATGGCCACTAGGTGGCATGCTGTCTTTTCTGTAGCAGCTGATGGACAGAGATCTGGCGTTCAGCACAATTAAAACTTATGCTGCAGCTATTTCTTCCTGTCACAAGGGCTTCGGTGACAAAACAGTTCTTAATCACCCATTGATGAAGCATTCCTGAAAGGTGTATGGAGACACAGACCGATGTCACGTCCACTAGCTTCAAATTCAATTCAATTCAATTCAAAAATACTTTATTAATCCCAGAGGGAAATTATTTGTTTTTGTAACTCATTATCCTCATTTCATTAAGAGATGTTATAGATACTGATGGCTGTAGGCAGGAAAGATCTCTTGTAAAGGTCCATCCCACAGTGGATCCTAAGACACTGGCTGCAGATGCCGTCCGATCCGTCTACTCAGACTCAGCTGGCCTCTCGGTTCCCCTTGGGCTGTAGGACCGCCTGAATACTGGGCTGAACTCCTCCCAGAGTGATGGCCACTCTTCTCAGCAGTCTGCTGAGCTCCTCGTCGCTGCGGAAGGCCAACTGTAGGTGCTGTTTTGTTTCCCCGATGTAAGACTGATCACAGCCCTCCTGACACTTCAGTCTTACATCGGGGAAACAAAACAGCCACTGGCCAAAAGGATGGCCCAGCACAGAAGATCAACATCATCAGGCCAGGACTCTGCGGTCTACACTCATCTCCAGGCCAGCGGTCACTCTTTCAGGGATGAAGATGTTCACATCCTGGACAGAGAGGAACGATGGTTTGAGAGAGGAGTAAAGGAGGCCATCTTTGTGAAAAGAAATCGTCCATCGTTAAACAGGGGTGGAGGCCTCCGGGTTCAACTGTCCCCCTCTTACAATGCTGTGATTGCTAGTATCACTCAGCCCTCTGTGAACAGTAAACAGCCATCAGTGTGCTAATGATCCATTGTTAGGCTGATGGTCCTTCTTA
>NC_056504.1:22500511-22506694 GCF_014905685.2 Nematolebias whitei
TCAGACTGAGGAAGTCTCTCGGATGAGAGACGAAACGTTTCTACATTTTTTTGTTGATTTGCTTTGTTTTGTTTTTTTTTAATGTCCAGAGGACCAGATTTAACTTTTTTTAGATTTTTCTACCTGGATTATTGAGCATGCATCAGGATGTCCAGATGACCTGACTGAAAATTCTTGGATTGTATACCTGGATTATTGAGCATGGACTTTGTTGGTCACACACTAACATTTCGTTGGACCGCCTTTAGCTTGATTGCGGCATGCATTCACTGTGGCATTGTTTCGATAATCTTCTGCAATGTCACAAGATCTATTTCCATCCAGTGTTGCATTAATTTTTCACCAAGATCTTGCATTGATGACTAGGCACTAGGCATGATGGGTGCATCACTTCACCTGCCTCTCTTCTTACCCTGATGCGCCCATCACTCTGGAACAGGGTAAATCTGGACTCATCAGACCACATGACCTTCTTCCATTGCTCCAGAGTTTAATCTTTATGCTCCTTAGCAAATTGAAGCTATTTTTTCCAGTTAGCCTCACTGATTAATGGTTTTCTTAAGGCTACACAGCGGTTCAGTCCCAGTCCCTTGAGTTCCCTCCACATTGTGTGTGTAGAAATGCTCTTACTTCCACTATTAAACATAGCCCTAAGTGCTACTGTTGTTTTTTTTTCATTTGATTTCACCAATCGTTTAAGTGATCGCCGATCACTATCATTCAGGATTTTTTTAGCCACATTTCTTCCTCGAAGACGATAGGTCCCCACTACCCTTCCAGTTTTTAATAATGCGTTAGACAGTTCTTAACCCAATTTTAGTAGTTTCTGCAATCTCCTTAGATGTTTGTTCTGCTTAATGCATGCCAATGATTTGACACTTCTCAGACGGACTGACATTTTTTCCACGACCACGCGATGTGTCTTTCAGCATGGTTGTTTAAAAAATGACA
Organism: Nematolebias whitei; assembly: GCF_014905685.2. Classification (NCBI taxonomy): domain Eukaryota; kingdom Metazoa; phylum Chordata; class Actinopteri; order Cyprinodontiformes; family Rivulidae; genus Nematolebias; species Nematolebias whitei. Next base: position 22,501,463 of record NC_056504.1, read on the forward strand.
AACAACTCATCGCACCAGTTGGGGTTAAATAACTTGCTGCCAGCTGAAAGATAATTGCCCATGCAGTAATTATCCAATAGGAAGCTCGTACCTATTTGCTTAGTTAAATCGAGGTGGTGACTTTTTTTGGCCAGACAGTGTATTTTGACAATTCTAGACAAGCCTTAAGGCAGTAGCTCTGATCATGTTTAGGAAGGTCTTATTTTTTCTCTGAGCAGAGGTTTCTCCTGTCCTGCAACTTTAATCAGGACACCTCATGAATGTTTTATGTTCCAATAAAGCAGCAACTGCAATTTTTTTATGAGGCTTGCAGAAAGTGTGATGCCTTAAAAACCATACATTGATCAGTAAGTTCAAGTGTACGGGTGAGGGCTGTCAATGCCTCACATGAACTTGAGGTAGGCTGGCACAGAGTAGTTGAAAAGCAGGAAGTCCATTCGATAAAGATTGTACAGCTTCTTCTGGTAAAAAGGGCTGATGTTTTGGAAGAAGTGGGCTGCCATGTCTCCTGTAGTCCTGGTGTTTTTGGATGAAGCAGGGAAGCTGACTTGCTCATCTACTCCGGCTAGCTGCAGCACATAGTGGGAGTCCTGTTCCAGTGTCTCATACTTTCCCACCACATCATAGTGAATGAGACATGGGTGGCACAGTGAGTGTACTCTCTCCCAGTGTTCATTGAAAGGCTCTTCTCGCTGGGTTGCTGGGTCTACAAGGTAATACACAAACTCCTCAAAGGAAACATTGTTTCCTTTCTCCAGAGCTTCCGGTTGTGGGTCTGGCCTATGCCGCTGCACTATCTTTGTGCCATATCTTTTATGAAAAGCCGTGTTGTAGCTCCGTGTGAATTTATTGCGATACGCAGACACCAGCCGCTCAAAGGGTTCCCGTACAAAGATAAATTTTAGGTACGAGCGCAGGCGTTGGTTAATCTCTGAGGTGGAGTAATCTGACAGGGAGTTGAGATTTCCTGGAACATGGGCCTCATTAGCAGGGATTTCTAGTGGGTCTTTCTGGGCCCCAGCGACACCTGTTAGTATCATTAGGACCCTCTTCCAGTTGGTACAGGCCACTTTGGGCACGTAGCAGTACAACAAGCCATGCTGGTCATCCACAATGACATGCTTCAGGTCCTCGGGGATGAGGATTCTGCGTTTTTGAGTGTACGAGTGGCAGACTTCTTCTAACAGCTCCCGTCGACCCTGGTAAATCGTCTGCAGGGCTGATTCCACCTGTGGAATATACAGAAAGAAAATTAAACAAGGAGAACCAGGTTTAGAAGTTACCATCCGCTGTCTATATGTTACAAAGTCTCCTCAGTGCTGATCGTCTTAATAACGATTTACCAGTGGCCCTAACAAATGATAACCCATAAAAAAATCTAAGGAGCCACAGCTTTCTTATAAATAGCACCTTCCCATAGTGGATCAACCAAGTGGTTGACTCTGGTTGATCCACTATGTGAAAGTGTTATTTATAAGACGGGGTTTGTTGCAGCTCCTCAGACTGATTAAGTCTTTTGGGTGAAAAACAAAACATTTCAACAAAAAAGAAACCGTCCAGATGACCTGACTTAACTTTGTTGGATACATAATCCAGTTCATCTTGGTCTCCTAAAACCAGACATCCTATTTATTTATTTTACATGTGTAGGGGAACACCACCTTTGAACAGAGTTCACCTCATCTCAAAACAAACATCATTCATGTGTTTTGAAACTGTTAAAACAAGATGCATTTATTCCCTTGGGAACGAACAGACTTTATTTTACAGGTGTTAAACTCAGCTTACAAACTCCTTAGTTGCCACTAATCTAATGTAATGAAAACTGTCATTGTGTTAGCTTCACTGCCAATATGAACTCATTTCCCACGAAATCGACAGATCGTCTTAATACCATACCATACCATTTTATTTATAAAGCACTTAAAACAGCAACAAGGCCAACCAAGGTGCTGTACAGACAAAACAACAGGTAACACACAAAGCAAAATACAAAATGAGGTAAATCAGATAGACAAAAAATGATGCAGATAATGACGACAAACCAATGTGGAGAATACAGGATCAAAACACAGATCATCTTGTGTTGAAAGCTATTGAATAGTAGTGAGTTTTTAAACGGGACTTGAAAACCGAGAGGGAGGGGGCCTGTCTGACAAGCAGAGGTAACTCGTTCCAGAGTCTTGGTCCTGCTACAGAGAAGGCCCTGTCACCTCTGCGCTTAAGACGAGTTCCTGGAACTGTGAGGAGCAACTGGTCCGCTGACCACAGGGAGCGTGGAGGGACATACGGTTGTAGCAAATCAGAGAGCTGGGGTGGGGGGGGACACTGTTCAGTGATTTGTAGACATACATGAGTATTATGAACTGGATTTGAAAGTGAACCGGTAACCAGTGCAGTGAGGCCAAAACTGGTGTAATGTGCTCTCTTTTGCCTGTACTGGTTAAAAATCGGGCTGCTGCATTCTGGACCAGTTGTAGTCGTGCAATGGAGGTCTGACTGATACCAAACAGGAGCGAATTGCAGTAATCAAGCCTAGATGTAATGAATGCATGTATTACTGTCTCCAGGTTCTTTTTGGACAATATGAGCTTCAGTTTAGACAGCCGCCTCAATTGGAAGAAGCATGATTTAACAATCATGTTTACATGATTGTTAAGTTTCAGGGAAGGGTCCATTATTACGCCCAGATTAGTGACTCTTTGTTTTTCTGACAGGGTTAGAGCGGAAAGGTCGATGGAGTGGTTTGTGATTGTGTCGTTGGGAGGGAACAACATGACTTCAGACTTCTTTTCATTGAAACTTAAGAAATTTAAAGCCATCCAGTCCCTGATGTCAGCCAGGCAGTTGAGCAGCGGTTGAATAGAGCATGTACCATTGTGTCTTAGGGGGAAGTAAATTTGACAGTCATCGGCATAGAAGTGGAAGGGCATGTTGTGTTTCCGGAAAATAGCACCAAGCGGCAGCAGGTATAAAGAGAATAGGAGGGGACCCAGTATGGACCCCTGCGGAACCCCCCATTTAAGCTCTGCCTCTGCGGAACTAAAATCCTTGATGGAGACACAAAAGGATCTGTCAGTGAGGTAAGATCTGAACCAATTGAGGGCTGATCCTGTGACGCCCGCCCACTGCTCCAACCTAGCAATGAGGATCTCATGGTCGATGGTGTCAAAGGTGGCTGTGAGGTCCAACAGGACAAGCAGTACAGAACCACCGGTATCTGTGAATCTGAAGATGTCGTTAAAGACCTTCAGCAGGGCAGTTTCAGTGCTGTGGAGAGGTTTAAAGCCAGATTGGAAAAGCTCTAAAATGGCGTGATCCTCCAGGAAGCACTTCAACTGGGACTCGACTATTTTCTCCAGTACTTTAGAAACAAATGGGAGTTTGGAGACAGGCCGGAAGTTGGAAACGACTGAGGGGTCAAGGTTTGGTTTTTTCAGGAGAGGCTGGACAGCAGCATGTTTAAAGGATTTTGGCACAACGCCAGTGGATAAACTACTGTTTACTATGGCAAGAATGGACGGACCTAGAGTAGGAAAAACCTCCTTTAGTAGTCGAGGGGGGACCACATCAAAGGGGGAACCAGAAGGTTTCAAGCTGCACATGACCTACTCTAGAGAAGATAGAGTGATGGGTTCAAAATGGTCAAAAGGAGCTACAGATTGAGGTGGGATGGATGGGTCATGAGTTGGAGGGGAAATGAGAGCCCTGGTGGTCGCAATTTTTTCTACAAAGAAATGTAGGAAGTTGTCGCACAGCTCAGTAGAGGCTTCCAGAGGTGATGGTTCAGTGAGGTGGAGAACAGAGTTTAGGGTGGAGAAGAGGACACATGGGTTGTGAGAGTTTGAGGTAATTATATCAGAGAAGAATTTTGATTTAGCAGCTTTTACTGTTTTTTAATAACAGCGCCAACTCTCTTTAAGTATCTGGAAAGAGACCTGCAGCCTGTCTTTCCTCCAATTTCGTTCCGCCCTCCTACATTGCTGCCTAGCGGCCTTGGTGACGTCACTTAACCAAGGTTCTGCTCTGAGTTTTGATTTTTTGGTTTTAACAGGTGCAACATGATCCAGAGTCTTTAAGCAGACAGAGTTGAACTGGGATGTCAGCTCCTCAGTGATGGTGAGAAACACTGGGGGCTGAATGATCATTTCAGAGTTATAAACATCTGTGAAACGTGCGGCAGTGAAGTGGTTAATGGTTCGAGTGCGACGTGCAGGAATGCACGACTTAGGAGTTAGATGGGGGAGGGTGAACTCAAACCTGACTGGCATGTGGTCTGAAAAAACATTATCACCAATAACAAGATTTTTAACAGCCATATCATGAGTTAAAACAAGGTCCAGTGTATGTCCACACTCTTGGGTGGGACCGTTTACATGCTGAGTTAAATTAAATGAGTCCAATAAATCTAAAAAAGTCCTTAACCAAGGGCTTCTCAGGACAGCACACATGCAAATTAAAGTCACCAATAATGAAAATATGCTCATATTTTGGTGTGATTTCAGCCAAGAAGTCAGAAAACTCATTTATGAAATCCTTAGACCGAGGTGGGCGGTAGACGAGTGCAAATAACGTCGGAGGTGAATGTCCGAGTTCAAAGACGCTCAGCTCAAAGCTGGCGCGGGAAACTGGGATGGGCAGTTGTTTACAGTCAAAAGTTGATTTGAATATTGTTAATAATCCACCACCGCGCCGGCCTGATGGCCGCGGGGCGTTAAAACACAGACTGTTCGGTGGCAGTAATTCCGTCAAGGTGCTGGACTCACCCGGAGACATCCAAGTCTCTGTGATGCACAGAAAGTCCAGATCGTGCTCTTGAAAGTAATCCCGGAGGATAAAAGTTTTGTTGGTAACAGATCTTGCGTTGACCAAAAACATCCGGATATTGTCCAAAGAAGAGCCAGCAGCGGTGGAGTTAGCGCACGCTAATGGCCGCAGGTTTTCAATAACATCCCCTCCAGGTCGTTCCGGGCTGTACAATGGCTGACAACTCCCGCTGGTTACCTGGTCCGGGCACGCGGGAAGCTAGAGACCATGACCGCCAGCTGAAGAGGAAGATGCAGCGCGCAGAGCTTTCAGCTTCACCAGCTGACCAGCACGTTTTCCCCGGCGTCTGAAGCGAGATCTCCGGGCAGGCAGGTGAGGAGCACAGCGAAGGTAAGCTGGCACGTCCGCCAGCAGGGGGTGGGGGGGGGGGGGGTCCAGAGGTACGCTGATAATGGTCAAAATAAG
>NC_056504.1:22506794-22510005 GCF_014905685.2 Nematolebias whitei
GGTGGGTCCAGAGGTACGCTGATAACGGTCAAAATAAGCGACTTCAGTGACAGAAAAACGAAGATCCAAAAGTTGTTGTCTGTCATACACCAGCAGATAGTTGATGTCACTGATGTGAAATGCAAAAAACAAAAATAATCAGAACGCCATCAGGAGAGGTGGATTGCAAGCCATGTACACGGGCGCCATCTTACAGGAAGAAGTGACAGCTGTGGTTCATATTGACCTCAAGGTGGAACACCTGTCGAGGAGTTTTACTCCCAGGATTTTCCCATGGGGATAACAGTTTTAAAAGAATCCTTTGTTTTAAATGACGTTCTCTTTCAGGAGATGAAGAGCGACACCTGTTGGATGAACATTGCATGTTTTTTTCCACAGCTTCAGGACTGAATGTTTGTTATTGAAAATGTCTGTTCAAAGTAACCTCTCTTTAAGATAATCATGTTTATTTTTGTCCTTTTAAAACAAGTGTGGCTTAAAAAAGGCAGACAGAGAAAATGGACTGTGATTTTCTTTAAAACATGACAAGAGTTATGAAACATCCCTCGTCCGAGGGGAGGTCCTAAGTCAATCTGTAACACAGACAGACACTTCACTTCTACACCACTTCTTCAACCACTTTACCACTCCTTCTACATCAAGCCACTTCAACTTCCTCCCTAGTGAGATGTCCGGGGAAGAAGCTTTTCTGCAAACGTCTCAGGATGAGAGAACCTGGCATTAAACTGAGACCCGAACCAGAACATCACACCGCAGAGTAGTAAATCCCAGCTGACTTCAAAGAGCCAGTGATCGGACCTTGGTCCCTCCAACGGATGACAGGTGACCTATGAAGATAAATTCTCTTTTTAAGTCACCCATAGCATCTCAGGTACAGCTGGCATCAATCATAAGCAGTTGTGGACATTCTGACGACTCATTCTGGTAGGACAAGAGACCTTAATGCATTTCTGGTGATCATACATTCACAATAATATTAATTTAAATACACCACAGTTAATTTAGACACAATTTTAACTACACCCCAACAAACCAGTCCAAGATTTTGCCTTTTATAAAAAGTTACACTGAATTTAATAATCAAGTAACCTTTGACACAAGGTAATTTTGTTATTAATTTGTGTATTAATTTTTATGAATAATCTTCATCAGCTATATACATCAGAGTATTATTTTTGTAATTAAATACATAAAATTCACGAAAAGTGTGATTATTTTGGCATATCTATGTGTATTAACTGATTTGATGCCCCTTTAAACACGAGAAAAGGATTCACGTTTCAGGTTAGTTAATTTGAGGATTAGAGACTGATTTTTCCTCTGGAAAGAGGTGGTGCCCACATAACGAGGTTATTTGCATAATAAATGCATGAGCTTATGAGTTATGAGCTTAACTCATAACTAATAAATTATATAGATATCCAATCACAAATCCCTCTACATATTGGTGCCTGCCGTGTTAGGCTCGTTAGAGGAGCATTCTTATACAATGCACACAGAAAAAGTATGTCCTACGCTGGTTTAGTTGAATTATGAGCATAAAACTGTGTTTTAAAGCTGCGTTCCTCTCATTCTGCTGCGTTTCTCCGTCTACTCGAAGCCGCACATCTGTGTGTGTGTGCGTGCGTGTGGGCCTCTCCGTGAATAAGGTGGGGTCACACTTCTCACACCGCGTCTGCTTATCCATTTAAAATAAACATTCAGCATGCAATTTATAACCAGTTGAATTAAGCCGATTTAAACCCAAGGGTTTAAGGATTTGATCAATCCAGTTTTCAAAATTTTAAGTGAAATAGTTTAGATTTTAAGCCGCAACGAACGGTAAAATCTATATTAGCGTAGTGGAATCCGTTAGCAATTAGCGTAGCTAACGCCCCGTTTAATGACACTTTAAACGGTAAAAAGTCCTAATCTGATTCACTAAGGCGAATTGACAGAGTCGCGTCTTTATAGTGAAAATGTGTCGCGTCTTTATAGTGAAAATGTAACAGTGAAAAATCCATTTTTAAACCGTCCCAAAAAGGCGTTTTTGGATAGGTAATAACTGCAAAGCAGAGAAGCTAAGCTACAGGCCCAATCTGGCTCAAAGTGATGCTTCGTTTGTCCAAATTTGTGAAAAGACTTTCATGCTTCATGCTGATTGCTTGTTTAAGCTTTGTTTTCGCTGTGAAAAGAAGTTGAAAATTCGTTCAGTGACTTAAAAATGCTTATGTAAACACAAAAGCTAACAATAGTTCTAGAACCGAACGTCCACCATTTTGAAGAGAGCTTGACCCAGAAAGAGAAACGTCAAAGCTCCGCCTTTTCCTTTAAAGGTACACGCGTCCTTCCAAACAGTGCCACGGTACTTAGTGGTCAAAGAAAGTATTACACAAAAAATTAATTTTAAACTATTGGAAGTTAAATCTTGATAATGCCTTAATGAAAATTAGCTAACTTAAATATAAACTCTTACAAGTAAAATTTAAGTAAAGCATTTGTGGATAACACATTTTTAAACAAATTAGCCAACATTTCCTTTTAAATTTTATAATATTTTCAGCTTAAATCAAAACTAAGCTGAAGCTTGAATTTAGGAGATAAATAAAAATCAAAATATTTCTTGTCCAAAAAAACTTAATTAATTTTAACTGAAATACTCAGTTTAATTAATCACTTTAAATAATTTGGCATACATTGGAAATGTTTTAAAATTTTGAGAGCTGATTAAACTAATGTAATATTTGTTGATATTAAATGTTGTTTAGTAATTTAGCTTTAATTTTAAAAGTGAAGCAACCAAGCTCCTTCCAAGAATGAAACACTTTTTTTAAAGAACTTTTCATCAATAAAATTTTAAATTAACCAACCCTTCAGAAGTAAACACATTTTTAAGTTAAAACCTAACTTTAATGTTGTTTTGCTTAAATGGAAAATAAATAAAGTCACAAAAATGGCTTTCAGCTCTAAAGAAGATGACACTATCTCTTTGTTTTCTGATTCAACCGAATTAGCACTTAACCCGAAAAAGTTCAATCTGGTCCTCTGGACATTCAAAAAAAAAAAAAAAGAAAAAAAATGTAGAAACGTTTCGTCTCTCATCCAAGAGACTTCCTCAGTCTGAGGTGCTGTTTTCAGCTCAGTCTCTTAAATAGCACCTTCTCAGAGTGGATCAAGCAGTTTGTTGCTGACAACCAAAACCAGCTGATCACATGCTCAAGAAGGACCATCA
>NC_056504.1:22510105-22518764 GCF_014905685.2 Nematolebias whitei
TGCTGACAACCAAAACCAGCTGATCACATGCTCAAGAAGGACCATCAGCCTAACAATGGATCATTAGCACACTGATGGCTGTTTACTATTCACAGAGGGCTGAGTGATACTAGCAATCACAGCATTGTAAGAGGGGGACAGTTGAACCCGGAGGCCTCTACCCCTGTTTAATGATGGGCGATTTCTTTTCACAAAGATGGCCTCCTTTACTCCTCTCTCAAACCATCGTTCCTCTCTGTCCAGGATGTGAACATCTTCATCCTTGAAAGAGTGACCGCTGGGCTAGAGATGAGTGTAGACCGCAGAATCCTGGCCTGAAACCTACACTTAAGTTCACAGCGTGAAAAACAAAATACTCTGAAACATCAATATGACTCTAGGCTGTCCAAAGAACAACCCTTACAAAACAAATTATCTTATGCTGAATCAAAGTTGAAGCTTCTCAATCAAGAATATCTGAAAATGCAAAGATATTATGATGATTTACAACAGAAGTTGATTGACACACAATCTCAACTTTCTAATGAAATCAAAACTAAAACTGAGATGCATACAACTCTACAGAAATCATATGATAACAATGAGTTTATCCTTGAACAAAATGATATCTGCATTACTCATTTACAACTCAAAGATGAAAAAATCAAATTTTTACAGGACCAACTGTCTGAAGCAAAGAATCCATCCAAACTGAGGTTACGATCTCCTCCTGGCATCGTTGTCAGATCTTTCAAAACTGGCCTAAACACATCACGTCCAGTAAGTAATCTCATTTCACCAAATCACATTTCCAGATCTGATGACCTGGAACAAAACGGTGAGTATCCATGGACTTTCGAGTCCTCCACTGAAGTAAACAGACATTACCCTCCAAACACACTTGGAGTGGTCAACCTGAACCCCTCCTCATCACAAATGAACACGCAAGTTCAATCTGAACTAACAAACCAAAATCTGAACATGATTGCTAAACACATTCAAAATTTTGACTCTCACACAGGAATGGATGTAAAATTGTACCTTGATGATGTGGAATATCACCTCAGCCGGTTCCCACATACATCTATTGAAGACAAGATTTATCTTATTAAAATCACTTCTAATATAGAAGTCAGAAGGTTCATCGACCGACAAATATCCAAAATCAGAAATGACTTTTTTCTCTTGCACCAAGCCGTAGAGAAAGAGTTTTCTGATTTTGCTTCCACATCAGGATTAATATTTGCTCTGAATACTTAACAAGGAAGAGATGAACACCCACAGGCTTACTACCACCGGTTGTTCAACGCTTACTTTGGTTATAACAATTACCCCAACATGGAAGAAGATTTAAACTTTAAAAGAGTTTTCATCCAGAATCTCAATGAGTCAATTACCAACTTACTTGGCATTTCTGCTGACCCATAAATCTTCACCATCCTTCAGTTAAGAGAGTTAGCCTGCAGGGCTCTTCAAAAGCTGAACCAATTTAAGCCAGTGGAACCCAAAAATGTTTTCACTGTGAACACAATACCCTCAAATTTGGGACTTAACAGGGCAAGTGTGGACACTGACTCAACCAGAGCAAAAGCTGCACCCCTCTTTCCCAAAGCTGACAAGAACCCAGTGTATTTCCAGCTTAAGACACCTTACCAGAAGAAAGGTCCTGGTAAATACCAAGGTTCTTGGAAACCTCTTCAGGGGGGTAAACACTCTCCTAATCAGACCCACACCTTTCAGGATCATCACTCTCGACCTAAAAGAAAACCACCTTTAGTACGTCAGAAACGTTCTGAAAAGTACAAAGGATCACCCAAGACAAAAATAGGTAAGTCTACCAATTTGACTCCTAGAGAACTTGAGATAATTAAACGTTTCCTTCATGAAACGCGCAAAGACAATGATACCAAAGGTGCTGACTTTCGGTCAGTGACCTCTCTGGCCAACCAACCGTTGGACCAACCAGCTGCAGAATTAGAATTTCAACCTGCCACCGCAGATTGTAATTCTATTTTTGACATTGTTCTTCCTCCAGAACAACAGACTGACTATTCACACACCCTGCATGCAACCTCATACGTTCAAATGAACACTGAGGATCTCTATTTCGAGAACAATTACTCTGAATTCCCAGAGGAACCTCCAAATCACCAATTTTTGTGTAACCTTATCGAACGGGGGCCCGCAGGAAAGTTTTACTTTTCACTAACGCTGGAACAAGTTCTCACTCATGACGCACTCCTTGACACAGCTGCAGATGTCACCCTGATGTCAGTCACCCTGTTCAAGAAACTGTAGTCAGCAGCAAAAAACGCTAACAAGAACTTGGTTCTTAAGCTGTGCCTCCTTGGTATCACACCGTACGCGTCTAACAACACAACTGTATCCTTTGTGTCTCAGATACAGTTTAAGATTGGTAACATGACACTTAGCCATCCAGTTTATGTGTCTGATTTAGAAACAATTCCACTATTGGTGGGACAAGATTTGTTGATACGTTTTCAGCCTTTGATCGATTTTAAGAATCTCAAAGTTTGGGCCCAGGTGCGCCAACCCCTGCCCATCTTTGCTGAACCAGAACTGTACTCACAGTGCTTGGCACTGGATACGTCTGGAAGGTCAACCATCTCCCCACCCAAAGACAAACATCAGGTGACTGAGAACACACCTCCCACAGAGGTAGTGTCAGTTACACCTGCACAACCACTAGAGCTGCAAAGAGCTCATATGATTGACATTACAGTGTCTCTCCAGACTAACAAATCCAACACTAAAAGGGATCTCTATGATGCTCTGACTCGGAGTCCATCTATTCTCAGAGAGGCCAGAGGCCACTCACATGTGTCAGGACAAAACAAACAGTTTAACGATCTCACAGACTCGCTAACTAACAACAGTACCACTAGTGGTAACACACAGTCTTTTGACCCCTCCTGCCTCGCTAACTAACAACAGTACCACTAGTGGTAACACACAGTCTTTTGACCCCTCCTGACCACCTGATTTTAACCCAAACCCACCCACCCAAGCGGTGCAAACGCTCGCACATCCATGTGCTACAGCCTGCCATTCTGATCTTTCACAACCAACTGCTAACACAATCTCAGATGGACCAGCCTTGTCTGATAAAGACATCATTAGGCTTCAATCTCTGGATCCAGCCATCAAACAGATGATTTGCTACCTAACTGATCCAGTTCATGCCACTCCCTCCTCGGAGGAACTTGACTCAATCCCTGAACTTTGTTCATTCCTTAAGATAAAACCTTTCCTGAAAATGTTCAAGGGCAAGTTAGTATTTGCTCCTGAGCCAACAACTTCACCTTTGTTCGTGGTGCCTCATGACCACAGGGGGGTGATTATAGCACATGCCCATGAAACCCCATCTTCAAAACACAATAGTGCGAAAACAACACTCAAAGCATTAAGACAGGTTTCTTACTGGCCAGGAATGCGAAAAGATGTAAACCACTACAGAGAATGCATGATCTGTTGCCAGCTCCCACCTGCAAGAGCTCTACATCAATCTACTGGCATTTCTTCATCTAAGATGATGAATGGTTGACAAATGACACTTCCTGTATCCACATACTACAAACCTGGTGAAAACACCAAACACCAGTACATGAAAGATCGGAATAAACAACCGAGAAATACCTTCACCTTTAACCAAAAGCGTCTTAACAAGACGACTAAACAACTCAAAACATACCATGACCAAAAAGCCTCCCATGAAAAGCTTCAAGTGGAGGAAGAAAAAGGTCCAGTACACTTCCACACCACCCACTGGACAGAAAGCTTCCAAAGCTGGAATGCTCACCCACAACATCCTTCCAGGGTGGACAAGAATACATCTAATAACAGACCAACTGTCTCCAGTTGTGTACTCAAACGAGATCAAGCCACACAAAGCTCAAACTAAGCAACTAATCAAGAAGTTTTAAACTAAAAACCTAACAAACCAAAATTTAGGCTAATTAAACTACAAAATTCAAAGAAACCTTACTCTTCTTAAAATTGAAAAATTCAAAACATAAGATTACAAATCTTTAAATTAAATTTTACTTTCAAAAGAAATAGGTATGGTAAAACACCTTAAACCTTACAATACACTTTAAAACAAATTCAACATTCTTTGACCACTAAATCAAGCAAAACAAAGCAAAACAATTAACGGTCGAAAAGATAACAACCCACAAGTGGGGGAAAGCTACTTCTGGTCGTCGTCGGAATTGTCCTTGTTTATGCTCACATTCAGCTGATCAACGTGTTAAAGTTTGTTTTAAAATTCATTCAACACTCACCACATGAGTGATCCATTTTAGTAAACAAAATTGTTAAACAAAAATGAACTAAGCCTTATAAATTTTTGTTTACTTATTTTTATACCCAATTTCTTAGTGCATGCTTTATTTTTCTTCAACATTTAATCATTAGCCTACACATTTTGTCTACATACCCGTATACAAAAGTAGAGGCATTAGATTATTTTAGTCTTATTCAAGAACACTTTGAACATTTTATTTTGTCAATTAAGTTGACATTAGATTTGCATGCATACAGATTTATCTTTAGGATTCCATTACATGAACAAAGTGCTTAGACACGTAGTTTAGATGGTCACCAGAAGTCACCCGATGGATACCATCCTACACCAACATCCTGTAGTCCAGATGAACACCATCCTGATGCATCATCCAGAGGGTCCCATCCTTCCTCCAGATGACAATACTGCATCATCCAGAGGGTCCCATCGTTCCTCCAGATGACACCACTGCATCATCCAAATGATCCAGTCCATCATCCAGATGACACCAATGCATCTCCTAATGATCCAACCCATCGTTCCAGAGAGTGACATCACCATGCCTTCCAGAGGACCCCTTGGCCTTCACATGGAATACCCTTGAGTTTCATTTCCCTTGAAGGTAGAATTATCGCTTTGAACTCAAATGGAATACCTTTGCCTTTCCTGTTTCACGTTGTGGAATTAACCCTTCGAACAATTGGAATTAACCCTTTTGAACACACTGGGAATAACCTAGAACATTGATCCTTTCCCTATCTGGAATTATTCCTTCAGACTTCATATGGGATACCTTTAACCTTGTTTTCCTTCCATGGAATTATAGACTTTGACTTTTGGGAATCTACCACAACGTTCTTGGAACATTCCTGAGGTATGAACGATGAGTTTTCGATTCACAACCATCGGGGTTGAAAATCGAAAAGTGGGGGAACATGTAAGGGAACACCACCTTTGAACAGAGTTCACCTCATCTCAAAACAAACATCATTCACGTGTTTTGTGTTTTGAAACTGTTAAAACAAGATGCATTTATTCCCTTGGGAACGAACGGACTTTATTTTACAGGTGTTAAACTCAGCTTACAAACTCCTTAGTTGCCACTAATGTAATGAAAACTGTCATTGTGTTAGCTTCACTGCCAATATGAACTCATTTCCCACGAAACAGACAGATCGTCTTAATGAGAGCTGTGGTTCATATTGACCTCGATGTGGGACACCTGCCGAGGAGTTTTACTCCCAGGATTTTCCCATGGGGATAACAGTTTTAAAAGAATCCTTTGTTTTAAATGACGTTCTCTTTCAGGAGATGAAGAGCTACACCTGTTGGATGAACATTGCATGTTTTTTTCCACAGCTTCAGGACTGAATGTTTGTTATTGAAAATGTCTGTTCAAAGTAACCTCTCTTTAAGATAATCATGTTTATTTTTGTCCTTTTAAAACAAGTGTGGCTTAAAAAAGGCAGACAGAGAAAATGGACTGTGATTTTCTTTAAAACATGACAGAGTTATGAACCATCCCTCGTCCGAGGGGAGGTCCTAAGTCAATCTGTAACACAGACAGACACTTCACTTCTACACCACTTCTTCAACCACTTTACCACTCCTTCTACATCAAGCCACTTCAACTTCCTCCCTAGTGAGATGTCCGGGGAAGAAGCTTTTCTGCAAACGTCTCAGGATGAGAGAACCTGGCATTAAACTGAGACCCGAACCAGAACATCACACCGCAGAGTTCTCAAGATGGCCGCGCTCAGAGCAGTTGCAGCTTCACAGGCTCCCGGTACCATCCCAGTTTTTAGAAGTTTTGATATTGACTCTGTGCCTGACTCCGCACGATTTATGCGTGTGAACTATAGCCGAACCGAACTGATGAGAATAGGAGCGGATTTGCCACAAAATATAGCAGAAATCAGCAACAAACTCAAAACTACGCTCGGCAGAATGCAGATCCTAAAGTCATCTACCTAGAAGCTGCAACAGAGGCGTTCCAGCGGGCAGAAGAGGAAGCGCTGCTCCCGGCTTAAGAGGAGAGGATGCCGGGCGGGGGTTATGGTGAGGCTACGAGCTAACGCTAAAGCCGGTAAACTCCCCATGCCGTCTTTCTTTCTGTCGAACGTCCGCTCGTTGGACAACAAGATGGATTTACTTCGTCTGAGAGCGGGCACCTCAGAAGAGATGAAGAGGTGTGCAGTGCTTTGCCTCACGGAAACGTGGATTACAAGCGAAACGCCGGACACAGTCTTCCAGCTGGATGACAGACTTTTTTTTCGAGCGGACCGCTGCAGCGAGCTAACGGGGAAATCACGGGGAGGCGAAGTATGCATTTACGTGAGTAAAAGTTGGTGCATAAACTGTACTGTTGTAAATAGCTCATGCTCAAAGCCTTTGGAGCAAAAAACAGTGAAATGTCAGCCACATTATCTACCCCGCGAGTTCACGGTGACTTTTATCTCTGTCGTCTACATTCCTCCGGACGCTAATGCTAATGACTCACTGCAGGAGCTTCATGATATCATCAGCTCGCTGCAGAACAAACACCCCGAGGCTCTTTACGTGGTATCCGGAGACTTTAACCTTGTAAATCTAAAGGACTGTCTCCCAAGCTTTAATCAACATGTGGCGATTCCAACACGTGGAGACCACACGCTGGACCGTGTTTACACGAACGTAAAAGATGCATACAAAGCCGAACCCCGCCCCCACCTAGGACTGTCAGACCACATCTCAATCTTCCTGGCTCCTGCTTACATGCCCCCGCTGAGACGCTCCAGACTGGTACAAAAGAAAGTTAAATGCTGGATCCAGGACAGTGGCCCCATACTGAGAGATTGTTTTGACCGAACAGACTGGCAGGTTTTCAGAGAAGCTGCTGAAAATGGAGGATCGCTTGATCTTGACCAATACACATCCTCAGGTCTGGGTTACAGTAGCACATGTACTGATACCGTCTCCACTATCAGAAATGTTAAAAACTACCCAAACAGAAAACCTTGGCTGAATGCAGAGGTGCGCACCCTGCTGGAAGCCAGGAACACTGCCTTCAGGTCTGGAAACTCAGAGGAGCTGAGTAAGACAAGAAAAGAGCTGGTTGCAGGTATTAAGAGGGCCAAGGGCACATATGCAAAGAGGATCGAGGGTCAATTCATCTTACAAGACCCTCGGAGCATGTGGAGGGGCATTAAGTGCATAACAGATTATAAAGGAAGGAGCGAACAACAAGTTCTATGCACGCTTTGAAGACCCGAACAGACCACCCAGCACCAGACTCACCTCACCACCGGATGAAGAGCATCTCAGCGTGACCTCAGCAGAAGTAAGGAATACCTTCAGGAGGATTAATCCGCACAAGGCAACTGGCCCAGACAACATTACCGGAAAAGTGTTGAAGGAATGTGCTGATCAGCTCTGTGAGGTGCTGGCAGACATCTTTAACACCTCACTTACCCTGGAGACAGTTCCCACCTGCCTGAAGACTGCCACCATCATCCCAGTCCCAAAAAGCTCTACAGTGACTGGTCTGAATGACTATCGGCCAGTGGCCCTCACCCCGATAGTCGCTAAATGCTTTGAAAAACTAGTCATGACTCGCATCAAAACAACCATCAACATCAACGAGGACCCTCATCAGTATGCATACCGTGAGAACCGATCAACAGAGGATGCCATCTCCTCTGTGGTCCACACTGCGCTCAACCACCTGGAGCAGAAAAACTCTTACGTCCGTCTGCTCTTTGTGGACTTCACATCCGCCTTCAACACCATGATCCCCCAAACCCTGATGGACAAACTATCCACACTAGGACTAAGCCCCTCCATTTGCAACTGGGTACTAGACTTTTTAACAAACAGACCACAGTTAGTAAGGATCCACAACCTCTCCTCCTCCACCATAACCCTCAGCACTGGCTCTCCTCAGGGATGTGTGTTGAGCCCCCTCCTGTTTACTCTGCTCACGTATGATTGTGCAGCTACCCATCCAGGCTGTCACATTGTAAAGTTTGCAGATGATACAGCGGTGGTGGGATGCATCACAAACAATGATGAGTCCAGCTACAGGCAAGAGGTGGAACACCTGGAGAGCTGGTGCAAAGAGAATAACCTTCACATCAATGTGAAGAAGACAAAGGAGATGATTGTGGACTTCAGAAGGAACAAACACACCTACACCCCCCTGAACATAAGAGGATCTGCGGTGGAAGTGGTCTCCAGCTACAAGTACTTGGGTGTACACATGAATGACAACCTCAGCTGGAGCAACAACACCACCAGCCTGATCAAGAAAGCTCATCAGAGACTCTACTTCCTCAGACGGCTGAGGCGAGCTGGTCTGGGAAGCTCAGTCCTCACCTCCTTCTACAGGTGTGCAGT
>NC_056504.1:22518864-22521564 GCF_014905685.2 Nematolebias whitei
ATTAATTTGTGTATTAATTTTTATGAATAATCTTCATCAGCTATATAGAGTATTATTTTTGTAATAAAATACATAAAATTCACTAAAAGTGTGATTATTTTGGCATATCTGTGTGTATTAATTGATTTGATGCCCCTTTAAACATGAGAAAAGGATTCACGTTTCAGTTGTTAATTTGAGGGTTAGAGACTGATTTTTCCTCTGGAAAGAGGTGGTGCCCACATAACGAGGTTATTTGCATAATAAATGCATATCTTGTGAGCTTAACGCATAACTAATAAATTATATAGATATCCAATCACAAATCCCTCTACACAAGGGTTGACTCCCCACTGTAGCAGTCACATCACAGAAAGTCACAGTTTGACTCAGCGCTCAACTCTATATATACGCTGTGTTTACTCTGGGTTTCTGACTCCATGTGTAAAGCAATGACTATGATTCCCACTTTTGAATTTGCAGATGTAAGAGAAGCAAATGAATGAACCAAATTTGGAGGACAACTAAGATGCTCTACCCCCCACCCCACCCCCCAAAAAACAACAAACAAACTATAAAGGTCTTGAAGGACCGCATATCACCTTTCATAGCAAAGTATTAAGATCATATTGTGTTGATATAAGGGACAGAGTTGTAGATGTTTTGCTCAAACCTTGTAAATTACCTTATGATAGATCTCATTCAATATTATGAGAGCTTGCACAATGTGTTAGTGCTCAGAGACTGAACAGAGGATAACTTTTGACTACTACCATGTTGAACTTTAGCTCATTATTTGTAAAATGAACATAGTTGTTTTTATGTTTGTTATGGTTGATTAGCCATCTTAAATTAGGTTGACTTCAAAATATCAATGAGTTTCAAAAAACAAATATTACAGATAATCAAGGTTGATGCCATTTTTAAACAAAATTTTGTCTAATAAGTTATGCAATTGTAGAAATGTGTTGTTACAGATAATACTCACCAACTTTTTCATGTAGTCATTGTAGTCATTTTGAATTAGATGATTCCATAGGTTATTCAGATGTAGATGATTATTACATATTACTTTGGAAGTTTCTTTAAAATCTGTGCATTAATTCATAAGATATGTTGCTAAAGCTTAAGACAAATGAACACATACAGGCAAAAACATTTGTCTTTTGTCTTTGGAAGTGGGCGATAAAAACATGTATTTCAGGTGTAGGGGAACACCACCTCAGAAACAGTTCACCACCTCAGAAAAGAACACATCATCTCAGAAAACAGTTCATCTCAGCTTAAACAAAAATCATTCATGTTTTGTGTTTGAAACTGTTTCAAATAAGATGCATCTATTCCCTTGGGAACAAACAGACTTTGTTTTACAGGTGTTCAACTCAGCTCACTAACTTCTTAGTTGACACTAATGAAAGTGTAATAAAAAAAACTGTCAGTGTTAACTTCACTACAAATATGAACTCATTTCCCATAAAACGGACAGATCATTTAATGAGTTTTGGTTCAACTGACCTCGAAGTTGAAACATCTGCTGAGACTTTACCTTTATCAAAAAGGAGTACTTCTCCCAGAATCGTTCCCATGAAGATAAATTTTAAAGAACCCTTTGTTTAATGACATTGATTTTTCAGGGGATGGACAGCGACACCTTTTGGAGAAACATTGCCTGCTATTAACCCCAAAATGTCATTTTCTGTTTTATTTTCATAACTGAATGTTTATTTCTGAAAATGTGTGTTTTAAGTAATCTCTCTTTAAGATAATCATTTGTCTTATTTGTCTCTTTTGAAAGAGTAACTTTTAAAGGCAGACAGAGAAAATGGACTTTAGATTTTATAAAACATGACAGGAGTTAGGACCATCCCTCTTCCGAGAGGTGGACTAAAGTCAATTTGAAACACACATACAGTTAAGTTAAGTTTTACTTCTTCTTCAATCACTTCTTCATCTTCGACTACTTCTACAAGCACATCTACTTCTCAACTTCTGCTACACGCTTCTGGAGCTCAGAACTGAAGAAACCCAGTTTTCTGCACTGAACCCAGAGAGGAGAGAAGCATCCTTTCTGCACAGAGACGGGACAAAAGATTCATTCAACCTTTATTTAGACAGGTAATCCCAATGAGCCTCGAGGACTCATTTACAAGAGAGACCTGATTTCAACAAAGAAAGATGACAACAATGGACAACAGCAACAACAATAAACAATTATAAAAAGTCATATTGCAGTTTTTTGTTTGTTTTTTTACAAATAGGATGGCTAAAAGAAAAAGGTAACCAAAAAAACCAGCTAGATTCTAAGGTGAATGTAGAAAACTAAAAACAGGAACATGTCTGCGTTGGTCTCTGCCAAGAGTCCAACCGATTCTTAAAGCCACTTAGAGAGGTCAAGGTCGAGAGCTTCAATTGTTTTTGTAAGGTATTCCAGGAAACAGGAGCAGAGTAGGAGAAGGCTCTTTTGCCTAGTTCAGTCCTCATTGAGGGAACACTGCAGGTAATAATGTCCTGAGAGTGCACGCTGTAGCTGCACTCACAAAGAGACATGTAGGAGGAGATGTATGAAGGCAGCAGACCAAGAGGTGATTTAAAGATGAAAATATACCAGTGAGAGAGTCTGCGTGAAGTTAATGATGTCCAGTTAACCAGTGAATACAGGGTGCAGTGATGGGTACTGTCATGAATCACGTCCCTGTGTTTAGATCTTTATCACTCTGTTCA
>NC_056504.1:22521574-22531871 GCF_014905685.2 Nematolebias whitei
TCTGAGACGGTTAGTGGTTTTTCCTTGTTGACTGTTTTCCACGTTCTGGTAATCAGCACGACCACTAACCGTTCTCTGCTTCGTAGAACTGTTCCCGCTATCCAACCGACACCAGAACCAGAACCAGAACCCAGACCGGCACCAGGACCGGCTGTCACTTCCTCCCTTGAAACAATAAACACATTATTATTTATCGTCATTCTGTTGTGTTGTGATCTTGGTCCAAACCCTCACGAGAGTTCCTTACAGGGTACAATAATCACAGCCAGTTATGAATCTTAGTACACCAAGATAGACAACATCCAACATCTGCAGGGTTCTTGTAGGAGCATTCAAGTAAATAATGTCACCGTAATCAATGGAGTGAATTAAAGTCACAGATACAAGGCGTTTCCTAGCATTCAGGGTTAGACAGGATCTGTTTCTGAAAAAGAAACCCAGTTTAACTTTAAGTTTCTTTACCAAGTTTTCCACATGGAGCTTAAAATAGAGATGTGAGTCGACCAAGATACCCAAATATTTATAGGAATCAACAAACTCAACTGGGACACCATTCAAGGATAAAATCAGGAGGAAGAACTGCTGGGACCAACTTCCTATTTGAAAAAAGCATCCCTTTGGTTTTGTCGGCATTTAGGACAAGTTTGAGGTGGAACAAATCTGTCTGGATGTTGTTGAATGCAGATTTCAAAAGCTGGAAAGCCTTAGCAACAGTTTTAGCTCGACAATAAACAACTGTGTCATCTGCATAGAAATGTATGGATGTATCAGGGATGTTTTTGCCTACGTTATGTATGTAGATTGTAAAGAGGGTGGGTCCTAAGACTGAGCCTTGTGGTACACCATTGTTGACTGTTAAATAACTGGAGGAAGTACCATTATGTTGAACACATTGCTTCCAGTCTGAAAGATAGTTAGAGAACCAACCAATGGTATGTTCTGAGAAACCAATTTCTGAGAGTTTATGACACAAGATGTTATGATCCACAGTATCAAAAGCTTTAGACAGGTCTAAGAAAAGTGCAGCACAATAATCCTTAGCATCCAGTGCTTCAACAATGTCATTAAGAACCTTCAGTGAAGCAGTGGTTGTGCTGTGTTTTTTCCTGAAACCAGATTGATGAGGAGGTAAGATGTTAAATGAGTCCAAGTAATTTTTGATTTGAGAGTTTATCAGTTTTTCTAGAACCTTGGCTAAAATGCAGAGTTTAGAGATTGGCCGATAGTTGTTCAGTGAGGTGGGGTCACCTCCCTTCAGCAAAAGAAGAACACAGGCTGTTTTCCAAGCGTGTGGGGTGGAGTTTTGGCTTATGGAGAGATTGAAGATGTGGGTCACAGGGACTGTGATGATATGAGCAGCTAGCCTTAAGAAATAAGGTGGAAGTTCATCTGGACCTGCAGATTTTTTAGGATCACGATCTTTTAACAGTTTATTGACCTCACTGACTGAGAACGGAGAAAAAGAGAAGGTGTGATTAACTGAGGATTGACTTGTAGGAGGGATTTGATTTGTAGAAGTTTGGTTATTAAGTGAAGTGACTGATTTTCCATTAGTAACTGTGTCAAAGAACTAGAAGCAACAAAATGTTTGTTGAAACAGTTCAGGATCTCGTGCTTATTTGACACAGGAACAGAGTTAACGAGAAGTTGTAATGGGAGGTCAGATGATTGGGGGGTGCCTGAGAGAGATTTGATGGTTTTCCAGAATCTGTTAGGGTCATTTAGATTTTTGGAGGTCTGAGATAAGAAATAGTTGTGTTTTGCTGCTTTGACAGCAGTTGTGCATTTATTCCTCATCTGTCGAAAACTCAACCAATCAGTGTCTGAGTCAGATTTTCTCGCTGTGGCACACAGATGGTCTCTCCTGTGTAGGAGGTCAGCTAGCTCTGGAGTAAACCAGGGGCTGTCTCGTCCCTTTATTCTGAACTGACGAAAAGGAGCATGTTTGTTCACAAAATAAATTAAACTATTATGAAAATAGTTCCAAGCAGAGTTCACGTCATCAGTT
Organism: Nematolebias whitei; assembly: GCF_014905685.2. NCBI lineage: Eukaryota > Metazoa > Chordata > Actinopteri > Cyprinodontiformes > Rivulidae > Nematolebias > Nematolebias whitei. The sequence goes on from NC_056504.1 coordinate 22,523,583, forward strand.
AACAGAATACGAAGCCAGTCAAAGTGAGACAGATCCCAGAGGAATGACTGTTCACAAAAATGTTTCAATCTCTTTTTTGAATTAATCTGGGCTTAGAAGGTGGAAGTTTAATATCTCTCAAAGCAGCTGTCACACAATGATCACTCAAGATATTGGCAAATACACCTGTACCAGGGAATTTGTGAGGCATATTAGTTAGAAATAGGTCTAAGATGGAGGATTTTTCAGGACGGTTTTTGTTTAATCTAGTGGGAGAGTTGATCAATTGGGTAAGATTGAGAGACAGGCAACATTCCTTGAATATATCACAGAGGGGGGTCGACTTACCCCAATCAATGTTGAGGTCTCCTGCCAAAATGATCTCTTTGAATTTTAAATTACCAAGAAATTCCATTAGGGCGGACAGAGCCTCAGGTGTTGCTGAGGGTGGACGGTAACAACAGACTACAGATAAGATCTGGCCTCCATTCAAACTGATGTTTACAGCTAAGGCTTCAAACTGGTTTGGAATTGTTTTAGAAGACAAGACTAGCAACCAAAGAATCTCTGATGTAAACAGCGACCCCCCCCCCCCCTTTTTTTTTGACGATCACAGCGGTAGATGTTAAATCCATTGATTGCCAGGTCATTATTGAGTACAGATTTGTTGAGCCAGGTTTCAGAGATGAAGATTACATCTGCCCCAGAAGAACTGACTAGAATTTTCAAGGCATCAAGTTTTTTCAGAAGGCTACGAGCGTTTACATGCAGAAAATGAAGACCAGACACGTTCTTAAAGTCATTTGGTGTCATATAAATAGTGGGGGGTCCAGGGTTGGGTTGAATCCCTGAGAGCAGTAACAACATTATTATCAGACATTTTCTTGAGTTTTTTTGTGACTGATGTGTAATTATAGGAGTTAACTGTGTGACAATTAGCCCCCATAATCGAATCACGAGAAACATTTATGAAGACGCGATCATTCAGAACCCAAAAACAGTGAAAGTTGTAGTGATGGTCAGATTCAGATGTATTAACAAGATTCAGTGACTCCAGATAATCTGAGAACTGAAAATAGTGACAGTAATGTGAATGATGCAGAAAAATCTCAGACCATAAAACGTCACGATTCAAATCGGCAAACAAACCCAACGACGTGGCCCAACTGCAGTTTGAGTTGGACTGAGGGGGGCTCCTGCCCCCCAGTAAAGATGGATGGATGGATGGATGCTCCCATGGGAAACAGAAGCTGGGTCCAGAATCAACAGGCCGAAACAGAAACAGATAATTCGTAGCAAATAGCAGAGCGAGCTGCCAGAAAATCCTCCTGAAGTGAAAGGCATGATCCTAGCTCGTTTCAGGTTAACAGGGGCCAACAGCGTGATCCGGAATAAAATTAATTATTATCCAGGTGAGTTTGGATGGAGGCCTGCAGCAACTCCGATACAAACTCCGAACTTCTCTCGAGCACCACGCAGCCCTGCTCCTTCAGGCTGCTCCTCCGCTTCTCTGCACGACACCTCCGCACCCAACAGCACGAGAGGCACCCCTGGTGAAAAACGAGACTGAAGGCTGAGGCTGAAGTCGACACTGGTCCGGTCCGGTTCTGCTCCAGTCCAACTCCGGCGCTCCACAGCATGAGAGACGAAGAGGCTGAAGTTGTCCCTGGCCCGGTCCGACGGCGCTTCAAAGCACCGGAGCGTCTCCTCCAGGCGAAAACAGCGATTCCACGGAGGTGGACAGTCCTTCGTTAAAAGTAACGGGCTGCTCACTGAAGCTGAGACCGGCTCTGTTGAAGACAAAGTCAAAGTCCCCCACAGCCAACTCGGTTTGGTTCTGGTCCAGTTCGAGGGTCACAGGTACACTTCCCCCTCACCTATGAAGACACCACGAGGGCCAGTCCAGGTAGGCAATCCTTCAAAATCCCTAGGAGGAGTTCATTAAAATTTGCAATTAAAAACGCCCAAAAATGAGCATTTGACCCAAAATGGCTGACTTCCTGTTGGTTTTAAACCGGGGCTCCAAGAGACTTTTTCATAGGTCCTGAGAAGATACACATGTTCACAGAGTTTCAGAATTATCTATCAAAAAATGGCTTTGGGCTGTGGTTTAAAAAAATTCTAGGGGGCGCTATGGAGGCTATTGGGCAATTATCATGGCCTCCTGTTCAAGGGGTGGGTAATGATCGATCATAGTGATTTTGATGAACCTCGGATAAAATCTGTGGAATTTAGAGCCAAACGTTTTGCAACGGTGTCACTTCTGAATTCGCCACACCACCACGCCCACATCCTCCAGCAAAAACGCTTTGCGATTTAAAGCAAGTCAGACCAACTTGTTATCTGTCTTCTAACACAGGATCATCCTGATTGGGTCAAGAGTGTCAAAGAGGGAGCATTCCAAGCAAAAAAAGTGACTTCTGGTTTTGAGGGGGTGGGACTTTGATGATGTCAATATTTGACCACAGAGTATCGTCGGGCATCGGATAGGGATGACTCATGCCAAATTTGGTGCAATTCTGTTTTTCAATGTGAAAGTTATAGCGTTTGGAAATTTATGGCGTGAAACCCAATTTTGAGGCCTGGCCATGCCCCTTTAATAAAACGAAATAGCAATCTTTTGATAACTTTTACTCCTCAATGTCTTAAGGGCATATCCACCAAGTTTGAAGGCAATCCTTCAAAATCCCTAGGAGGAGTTCGTTAAAATTTGCAATTAAAAACGCCTAAAAATGAACATTTGACCCAAAATGGCCGACTTCCTGTTGGTTTTGGACCAGTGCTCCAAGAGACTTTTTCATAGGTCCTGTGACGATACAGATGTTCACCAATTTTCAGAATTATCGGTCAAAAAATGGCTTGGGGCTGTGGTTTAAAAAAATTCTATGGGGCGCTACGGAGGCTATTGGGCAATTATCATGGCTTCCTGTTCAAGGGGTGGGTAGTGATCGATCATAGTGATTTTGATGAACCTCGGATAAAATCTGTGGAATTTAGAGCCAAACTTATTGCAACGGTGTCACTTCTGAATTCACCACACCACCACGCCCAAATCCTCCAACGAAAACGCTTTGCGCTTTAAAGCAAGTCAGACCAACTTGTTATCTGTCTTCTAACACAGGATCATCCTGATTGGATCAATGGTGTCAGAGAGGGAGCATTCCAAGCAAAAAAAGTGACTTCCTGTTCTGAGGGGGCGGGGCTTTGATGACGTCAAAGTTTGACCACAGAGTATCGTCGGGCATCGGACAGGGATAACTCTTGCCAAGTTTGGTGCATTTTGGTCTTTCAATGTGAAAGTTATAAAGTTTGGAAATTTATGGCATGAAACTCAACTTTGAGGCCTGGCCACGCCCCTTTAACAAAACGAAACCGAAAGTTTTTGATAACTTCTACTCTCCAATGTCTTAAGGGCATATCCACCAAGTTTGAAGGCAATACCTCAAAATGTCTAGGAGGAGCTAATTAAAATTCACCATGTATGAAAAGTGAAAAAAGACCAAAAATGACCCTTTGACCCAAAATGGCCGACTTCCTGTTGGGTTTAGGGCATACCTCCAAGATACTTTTTTTTTCTTGATTCAGGGGGTTCTACCTATGCACCAAATTTCAGCTCTCCACGACTTACCGGTTCTCCTATCTCAGATCCTCATCTGCCACTCATTTTATTGTTCCTTCTGCCCGTCTCGTCACCATGGGGAACAGAGCCTTCAGTCGCTGTGCTCCTCAGCTCTGGAACTCCCTCCCTCCTGTCATCAGGAACACAGACTCTCTTCCCTCTTTTAAATCACAACTGAAAACACACCTGTTCAAACAGGCATATTCTCTTTAACTTTGTTTTATGTGTTGTTTTATCATGACTTATTTTAATTATTTGTTGATTCTGTTTTTATTACTTGCTGATTTTAATTGTTTTTGAAAGGTGACCTTGGGTTTTTGAAAGGCGCCCTGAAATAAAATTTATTATTAGGCCCGAGCAACGAAGTGCTGCGAAGGCCTATTGTAATTGTGCTGTTTATTATTATTATTAGGCCCGAGCAGCTAAGCGCTGCGAAGGCCTATTGTAATTGTGCTGTTTATTTATTTTTTATTATTCTCCGACAAGAGGCGCTAATTTGGAGGCCTTAACATATCCCAAAACTCACCAAACTTTACCCAAACTTGTCCCCCGTGTAAAATTTTTGTATTTTAATGGAACCAAAAATGGGCGTGGCCAAACTGCTCAGCAGCGCCCCCTAACGTGAGGGAACGGGAAGCAGTGGAGATGTGAAGCAGATCACACAGGTAAGGAGGGGCAAGGTTATGGATGTACTTGAACGTGAGAGTTAAGATTTTAAAATTCATTCTAGCTTCTATGTGTAACCAGTGAAGCTGCTGCAGAACCGGGGTGATGTGTTCTCTGAATGGAGTACAAGTTATGACCTGAGCTGCAGAGTTCTGGAGGAGTTTGAGTTTATGGAGTCTTATTCGGGAGACCAAAAAAAAGAGAGTTGCAATAATAAATCCTGGAGGTGATAAGGCTATGGACAAGGATGGAAGCAGCATGAGGAGTAAGAAAGGGCCGAATTCGGTTGATGTTACGTAAATGAAAGTATGCAGACCGGGTGATAGAGTTAATATGAGATTGAAATGAAAGCGTATTATCAAGTATGACACCCAGACTTTTTACCTGAGGGGAAGGATGAATACGGGAGTTGTCAATATTGATGGAAAAACTGTGCGATTTGGTTAAAGTGGAGACTGTGCCAACAAGTAAAACTTCTGTTTTCTTGTTGTTGAGTTTAAGAAAATTTGAGGAAAACCATGATCTAATTTCCATAAGACAGTCCGATAGGGAGGAAGGTGGAAGAGATGAATTGGGTTTTGAGGAAATGAAGAGCTGGGTGTCATCTGCGTAACAGTGAAAATTGACTAAATCAACTGAATTTGTGATTATTTCGGCATATCAGAGTCAGAGTTTCTTTATTGTCATTCGCACCTCATGTGGTACATGTGGTGGAGCGAAATTATGTACACGGGGTCCCAGTTACATCCAACAATAAAATGTATAAGAAAAACAGTAATAACATCTAAGATATGAACTAAGAAAAACATCAACTAAATATACACTAAGCACTCATAACATAAAACATTGAACATCAGCACAAACATGAACATGAGTCTGTGAGCTGTAGTGAGTCACGTGAGGTACGTGTCACTTATAGTATGACAAATATATGTGTATATATTTATGCATACTTTTCACGAGTTCTTCATTTTTCTGACTGTGTAATGCCGTGCATTGAATTTAACAGAAATGTAACGAGAGACGTTGTTTATCTTTGACCCATCAAATGAATGGAATCATTTATTTTCAGAATCAAAGTTTAACATCAAACATTTACATTAATTTGGCAAAATATGAAAATAATAACAGACAGTTTCACAGAAAATGAACTTCAAATCACTCGGCGGTGATTTGAGGACTTTGCTTAAGATATTTCTAAAATATCTGTACTGATTTATGAGAGAGAGAGGTGGGTTTTAGAGTGAAAGGAGATTATCTTACAGAGAACTGTGTGAGGGAAGTTTAATCTGTTTAACCAGAAATTGCACGCTTCGTCAGATCCTCAGCCCGTCCACGGTACACTTGAGTCGAAGAGGAAATCTTTACCTGGTTTGACGATAGATCAGCTCAGTAAGAGTCCTTCAGACTGTTTCAGCGCCTCCGTTCAGAACGGCTAGAAATCCTCGGAGAGTCGTGCGTGGTTAGTTCAAACAGAAGTATAATCCCAAACGTCCCTGGTTCTTCATAACTCCAAACTCTTCATAACCGGCTGCATCTCTCAGAACTCTCATTCTCTTGGACTCTGGAATTCATAATTCTCTAATCTCTATTCTATGAACTGAGAAGTTGCCACATTTTATTTGGGTCGACTTCCTGTTCAATTTAGAGCTTTCTGATTCGTGGAAGGACCAGAAAGAGGAGTGGATTTGTGACGTAAGATGTTATCATAAGTCAAGGATTGTTTACAACATACAGAAAAGATTATTGCAGCAACAGCAGACTTCGTGGAGTCTCACACTTTGTAATCTTTTCAAATAGTAAAACATGACATTTTTCTCGGTAAACATTTTAGTTGACCGAAAACCAACCTTTAACATACTTACGACAGCTTGCTCATTTCAGACAGAAAATCAAGAAAGTCATATTCAGGTGATTTCTTCTCTGAATGAGGAACAAAAATCATTACTTACTGTTTATGTAAAATAAAAATTAGTAGTTCTTTTCAACCTGTAAAGCATTGAGTGAACTAACACAATTTGATTATCAAAACATTTGTAAGACAGTAATGATTATAGAGGATTGTCTTTTCTGCTTGATTAATTCAAGAAAGAAAGTTCATCAGATGGCCCAGACTTATTCAGATCAATGAAAATAACAGTCTCTGTCCATCTGGTATATTTGAGGTCATCTGGTTCACTACAGTCCCCCCTTTGGAAATCATCACCTGTCCATGGGGATGAATTCCAACCGTGAACTTAGACCTTCAAATGTCCTTGAGCTTGATATAATCCAGCAAGGAAGACCAAAGTCAGAAGTAATCCTTCAAGGAAGACTAAAGTCAGAAGTAATCCAGCAAGGAAACAAAGTCAAGGTAATTCCACAATGTTCTTGGTATTCCATTGTGTTTATTATAATCCCATATCGTCTCGATAATCCCATTGTAGCAATGCTTTAACCCCTTGGAAACAGAGTCTGTAATCCATTGGAAAAAGTCATATAATCCACAACGGTAAATCCACAGCGATTGGAAGTGTTGATTAATCAGCATACAGAGGGGTACCCTTGGATTGAACTGAAGAAGCGGCCACTGGATGAAGAGTTGAGACCAACGTCAGGGTTGCAGGTCGCCTCCAGCGAAGGTTGTCTCCAGCGACGTCCAGCCTGTGCCGTTCTGGTTCAATGTGTCATGCAATTATGTGGTTTAAGGTGGGCTTATGAAGGGGAATTTACATAAGGCCTTAAACTATATGCATCTGGTGTGTAAGCTATTATGGTTGGGAATAGCTACAACTACCAGTTAAGGGGTGGAGAATGCTGAAAAGGGGTACTACAGGGGTTTATGCCTATAGAAAAGTGTTCCAAACTATTTTTCCATTTCTAACTTGGTTTAAGTTAGCTTTACATGGTAAAATATAGTTTGGTGTAATTGTCTGTTGTCTTTGTAGACGAACGACTTGAGATTGGGTGTTTGGTTTTCCCATAAATGTTTTGGAAGTCTATGGCGAGACTTATCAAAAAGAATTAGCTATCCCCCCGAATAGAATTGTTCGAGTAGGTTCGGCTTAAGCGTTTTGAGATCAATGTAGATTATGGTACTCAAAGTAGCAATAATATACATTGACTCCGCAAAGATTGCAATTTAGTGAATGAACTGCATGTTGGCATGGTTAAAGGCTTCTTAGTCTCTAACTTACTACACAACAAAATTCATTCTTACCTCAGAAACAATACCAAAATCAACTAAACAACGTTCCAACACCGACAAGAGTAGTGACTAAGCATCTAGAAACATCGTTTCACAGCTTCTCCTCACCCTGGTTGCCAGATTTCAGTCACGCTGTCCCGTTTTATCAAGGGTAGGTCCTGTGAGTTTAAACTATGGTTAATTTTATTATCCATTAGTTATCTTCAGCTTGGATGACCCTTGTTCCCACGAGGTCAGATTTTGTGATGTCTTTGTCTCCTAGGGAGTTATTGCACGCCTTGTGTAATTTAACCTGGTTACGGTGTACCCATTTAACAGTTGGCTCTTTTTGGCCTTTACTGATTTTTATCTGGTAGACAATTGGAGACACTTTGTCGACTATCAGATGGGGTCCAGTCCATCTGGGCATCAGCTTACGGGCGAGAGTTCCGGTCCCGGACTCTCCTCTCCCAGTTTTGGGTGCAAACGTGTAGTACCAGACCCTGTCTCCCACTTGGAGTTCCTCGTAAGAGGCCTTTTGGTCGTAGTACGCTTTGCGTCCTTCAGCTGATTTTTCCAGGTTTTTTCTGTGCGAAAGCAAAAGTGTTCTTAAGATGTCTTTCCAAGTCTTTCATGTATTGTTGTGTGGTGTAGGCTGTTGCCATGGCAGCATCGCCTGGTTGGTACAGCAGGTGCAGAGGGAGAGTCATTTGTCGACCCGTCATCATCTCGAAAGGAGCGATGCCAGTCGACGTGTGTGGAGTGGCCCTTATGGCCATGAGGACCAGAGGGAGTTTCACGTCCCAGTCCTTGTGGTTTGCGGCTACGTATTTTTTCAAAATACTCACCACCGTCCTGT
>NC_056504.1:22531971-22566506 GCF_014905685.2 Nematolebias whitei
GCGTGTTCAGCTTGCGATGACTCGTCATCGTTTGTGTGTGTGATTACCCCCCTTTCATCCGATGAGGGGTTGTTTGAGGCAACAACAGCAACGTCTTGGTGTGTTTCACCGACGTCTGTAGTGTTGTCATTCGCGCCCAGAGATGTAATAGTGAGTACCTCACTGCATAGTGCTTTTGGTCGGCTTCCCTTGTCAGTGTGTTTCAAGTCTTCTAACATTTCACGCAATTTTTCTGTCTCTTCCGAGCTCAGAGGTGGAGGGCCTTTTTTCTGGGACTTTTGTGATTTTTTCGCCTCGGGACGTTTCGTCCGAGGTGGGAGGCGGCTAGGTACGTCTTTTTGGGGTTCCTCTCGGTTCCCATTTTTTTGCGTCCTCCGCTGATCCCATTTACGATAATCACGTTCGTCCTCTGAAGGAGGAGCCTTTTTGTCCCAGCGTGCACCTTCATGATGCGGTTTGTTAGTCTGAAAATACTGCCTTTTTTCTCCCTTTTTAGGAGGAGGTGGCGATGAACGCCTTCCTTCTAATTCTAGGGAGTGGGGTTTAACCTTTACACCCGGAAACACTTCTATGGGCGTCTTGGCATGAGAACGTGCCTCAAACACATTCACAGTGCACTGTTTAATCTCACTGATGGATTTTTCTCTATAATTTGCCATCATTTGCACTGACGTTTGTATGTCAGGGTGGAGATTTTTGCTGAAAACAAATTTAAAACCTTCTTCTTCCTCCATCCCGGTTTCATTTCTGTTACCAAAATAAGCTTGGAAGATTCTTTTGTAATAAACTTTTGGATGTTCAGCTTTACCCTGCGTGACCTTTTCTGCGGCTGGGTATCCAGCTGGTCCTGTGCAGGAGTCGTACTCTTTGATCAGAGCTTCACACAGAAGTTTGTAATCCCTTCTCGTTGCATCTGGTAGACGCTCGATGAAGGTAAACACCTCTCTGTCTGACGTGAGTCGTATCAGACTGATCTTATCTTCTACCGTAGCATTAGGATAAGATCTCAATCTGAAATCCAGATCTCTGAGGTACGCTTTTGTTCCAGATGAGCCCATCGGTCCAGGAACAAAGCGTTGTACATATTTTGAGATTTTTTGCAAGTCATCTATTGATGGAGAAGATATCAATGGTCTCACATGCGTGATCAGTTGTGGGGGTGTTACTCTGCCCGTTTGTGTAGGTGTTTGGATGGGTCTAAAAGCACCGGGTGAGTAAAGAGGTCGTTAAGGTTTTGGTGTATTACCCCGACTCTGTTCAGGGTCTGGTTTGGATTCCAGGTCACCTTGCCCAACTTCCTGACCTTTTTCTGTTGCTGCTATTAGTTTCGCGTCACATTTTTTTAAATGTTCCTGGGATGTACAATAGTCACCTTCTAAACGCATATGTAGCTTTTGTAGATTTTGTTTATCTATTTTGCATTGTTCCAGTTCCATTTTTGCGAGCTGCAACTGTCTTTGTAGCTGGTCATTGTCTGAACACGCAGCTTGATATTGACGGTCTTTTTCACTAATCTTTTCATAAGATTTTGTTTCTAGTGACGCCTGCATTTCTGCGAGCTCCTCCTCATGTCTTTTAGACATCCAGACAAGGCGTTCCGACCGTTCATCCAATTCAGCTTTTAGAAGCAGAGAGATTTTTGCTAACCGTTCTTGGCTATGCTTTTTACTCTCTGGCCCTAATGTTCCTGCGGCTAGACTTTCCAGCTCTTCTTGTCTTTGAAGTTCATTGAGTTGTTGTAATTGCTGTATTTCCTTGCCAATAAGTGGAGTTGTTAAAATATGTAAGGCCCCCAAAATGATATCATCATTTATTTGGGGTTTTAAAGGGTTCTCTTCTTCTTCGTCGCTTGTCATTTTTCTTCTATTTAAAGATTAAACAGGAGAATTTTAATGTTTTAGGTTTTTTAAAATAAATAAAATCAGCAAAGTCTCTTTGTCTGATATATTTACTTTTATTTAGTGATTTATCAATTAAACGTGCACTATCCTTTTAGCAAATGAGTAAACTTTTTCCAACTTTGTGAATATCTGTAGCTGTTTCTATTTTTTAAAAAGTTAACTTTTATTTTGTACCTTATTTTTAAGGGATTACCAGTGAATAAAAACTTTTTGGTAAATGCTCTTTGCATAAATACCTTTATAACTTTTAAAATGCAAGATAACAGTATTTATTCAGCTTTGAGGAACGTTTATTAACTCAAAAATGCCTTTTAGAAAAATAAAATACGTTTAATTTCACTAAAATATCCTAGAAAGCGAGTGAAAACCTGTGTTCTCAAGTTTCTCCAGAAGACGGCAGAACAACCTTAATAATTTTAACTCAGACACTGTTGGTGTTGTCCAGTAGGGGAGCTGTCACTTCCTGTGGCGTCCGGTCGTTAGCTGTTAGCTAAAAATTAGCATCGGCTAGACTCGGTTAAAACCAACATTTCTGAACGGATTTTTTACACAAACGTGGCAAACTTTCAACAAGCACGACTTTATAGCATGAACATGAGTTCTTTGGGACAATATTGCAGCTTTATTTAGTGATTTTAAGCACGGCAAAGCTCATTTCCGACATGGAGGAAGTGACGTGACACGTCACTCATCCGGTCGTTAGCTGTTAGCTTAAAATTAGCATCGCTAGCGTTGTTCAAAAACATCATTTAATGACGGATTTTAAACCCTAACGTGGCAAAATTTCAGCGAGTATGCTTCGAAGAACTTAACCAGCGTATCAAAATACACTTTTAAAGCGCTTTTCAGCTTTAAAAAGCAGATTTTATTTCCCTATGAAAACGAATTTTCATTTCCGGGTCACGTGACTGAAATCACCAATGACAAAGCAGCGCAGGGTTGAGAGGAAATGACGTAGCCACGTCAGTCAACCTTCTCAGCAAATCAGAGCGCTCCACAGCAGCAATATTCAACCAATCACGAAACGTTTGCAACCAGCATGCTAGATTAGCGTGAACTAAAATTCGTCAACTTTTCGTCTTTTAAACTGTCAAAATGCACATTTTCTGTTAAAAAATGTAATGAATCTACTCTGAGCTGCACGGAGTCGGCGCTCCGTGGCACAACGTCTTTTAAACCGTTTAAAACAACTCGTTCGAACTTTTTCCAGAACCGAGCCGGACCACAACCGGACCTCCGTCCGTTTGGACCACAGTTTAAACAGAATAACGTTTCCCACAGCTCATAAGCTTAGCTACACATAACAGACGTACAATTTCAGCTTTCACAAAGACTCAATGACACTATTTCAGCTTTCTGTGAGCTCCTAAGCATCACAGTCCAACACGCTTAAAACATGCAGCGTTTTGACTTCAAAGCGGCGCAGCTTGAGCTGCGTTCAATCACAGCTGACAACTGTTATTTTATGCCAACATGTAAAAATCTTCACACGAATACACAGTCATTTATGAGCACGTTACGGGCCACCAACTGTAGTATGTCATATCTAGATATATATTCATACTTTTCACGAGTTCCTCATCTTTCTGACTGTGTAAATGTCGTGCATTGAATTTAACAGACATGTAACGAGAGACGTTATTATCTTTGACCCATCAAAATGAATGTGGTCATTTATTTTCAGAATCAAAGTTTAACATCAAACATTTACATTAATTTGGCAAAATATGAAAATAATAACAGACAAGTTTCACAGATAATGGACTTCAATCACACGGCGGTGATTGAGGACTTTGCTTCAGATATTTCTAAAATATCTGTACTGATTTTAAGAGAAAGCAGAGTTTAAGATGGAAATGGAGATTTATCTTACAGAGAGATTTGTGAGGGAATTAATCTGTTTGACCAGAAACGTGCACGCTCCATCAGATCTCAGCTTGCCCACGGTACACTTGGTCGAAAATAGAACCTTCTACCTGGTTGACGATAAAATCAGCGTCGGCGTAGGGTTCCTTTCTGACTCTTTCAGCGTCTCCGTGAGAACTGCCAAACCCTTAGAGAGTCGTACGAGGTTGTTCAAACAGAAGTTATAATCACAAAACGTCTCTGGATCATCCTGAACGCGTTTGCATCCAAGAACTCTGAACTCCTTTCATCTCCTTTCACTCTCTATCAGACTTCCGACATCAGACTCTGTGCACTCTCTTACACTTTAACTCCATCAACCTTCAGCACTCTGCAAGAACCGGGAAGTTGCCACATTTTAAATGAGTTGACTTCCGGGTCAATTTAGAGCTTTCTGATTCGTGGATAGACCAGAATAGAGGTGTGGTTTGTGATGTAAGATGTTATCAAATTCGAGGTCAGAGAATGAGATTGTTTACAACATACAGAAAAGATTATTGGAGAAAAATCAGACTTCGTGGAATCAAACTCTTCTGTATCTTCTGTAAAGATTAAACATGACATTTCTTCTCGGTAAACATTTTAGTTGACCGAGATTCGACCTTTAACATACTTACAAAACTTGCTCATTGAAGACAGAAAATCAAGAAATGCATATTAACCTGATTTCTTCTTTGAATGAGGAATAAAAATCATTACTTACTGTTTATGTAAAATAAAAATGAGTAGTTCTCTTAGTGAACTAACACAATTTGATTATCAAACATTTGTAAAATAGTAATGATCATAGAGAATTGTCTTTTCTACTTGATTGATTCAAGAAAGAAAGTCACCAGATGGCTCAAACTGTATTTCTGGATGCAGATCAATGAAATAACAGTCTCTGTTCATCTGATCAGATTTGAGGTCAGATCAGGTTCACTACAACAGGATGCTGTCTACTGCACACCTGTAAAAGAAGGAGGTGAGGACTGAGCTTCCGAGACCAGCTCGTCTCAGCCGTCTGATGAAGTAGAGTCTCTGATGAGCTTTCTTCATCAGGCTGGTGGTGTTGTTGCTCCAGCTGAGGTTGTCATTCATGTATACACCCAAGTACTTGTAGCTGGAGACCACTTCCACCGCAGATCCTCTTATGTTCAGGGGGGTGTAGATGTTTTTGTTCCTTCTGAAGTCCACAATCATCTCCTTTGTCTTCTTCACATTGACGTGAAGGTTATTTTCTTTGCACCAGCTCTCCAGGTGATCCACCTCTTGCCTGTAGCTGGACTCATCATTGTTTGTGATGCATCCCACCACTGCTGTATCATCTGCAAACTTTACAATGTGACAGCCTGGGTGGGTAGGTGCACAATCATACGTGAGCAGAGTAAACAGGAGGGGTTTCATCACACATCCCTGAGGAGAGCCAGTGCTGAGGGTTATGGTGGAGGAGGAAAAGTTGTGGATCCTCACTGACTGTGATCTGTTTAAGAAGTCTAGTACCCAGTTGCAAATCGAGGGGCTTAGTCCTAGTGTGGATAGTTTGTCCATCAGGGTTTGGGGGATCATGGTGTTGAAGGCGGATGTGAAGTCCACAAAGAGCATACGGACGTAACAGTTTTTCTGCTCCAGGTGGATGAACGCAGTGTGGACCACAGAGGAGATGGCATCCTCTGTTGATCGGTTCTGAAACGGAACTGATGAGGGTCCTCGTTTATGTTGATGGTTGTTTTGATGTGAGTCATGACCAGTTTTTCGAAGCATTTAGCAACTATCAGGGTGAGGGCCACTGGCCAATAGTCATTCAGACCAGTCACTGTAGAGCTTTTTGGGACTGGGATGATGGTGGCAGTCTTCAGGCAGGTGGGAACTGTCTCCAGGGTAAGTGAGGTGTTAAAGATGTCTGCTAGCATCTCGCAGAGCTGATCGGCACATTCCTTCAACACTTTTCCAGGGATGTTTTCTGGGCCAGTTTCTTTGTGCAGATTAATCCTCCTGAAAGTACTCCTTACTTCGGCTGAGGTCACGCTGAGATGCTCTTCATTCGGTAGTGAGGTGAGTCTGGTGCTGGGTGGTCTGTTCAGGTCTTCAAAACGTGCATAGAACTTGAGGCCATCAGGCAGAGATGGGTCTTTGGGACATTGTTCGCTTCTTCCTTTATAATCTGTTATGCACTTAATGCCCCTCTACATGCTCTGAGGGTCTTGTGAGATGAATTGACCCTCGATCCTCTGTGCATATGTGGCCTTGGCCCTCTTAATACCAGCAACCAGCTCTTTTCTTGTCTTACTCAGCTCCTCTGAGTTTCCAGACCTGAAGGCAGTGTTCCTGGCTTCCAGCAGGGTGCGCACCTCTGCATTCAGCCAAGATTTTCTGTTTGGGTAGCTTTTAACATTTCTGATAGTGGGGATGGTGTCAGTACATGTACTAATGTAACCCAGAACTGAGGATGTGTATTGGTCAAGGTCAAGCGAACCTCCATTTTCAGCAGCTTCTCTGAAAACCTGCCAGTCTGTTCAATCAAAACAATCTCTCAGTATGGGGCCACTGTCCTTGATCCAACATTTAACTTTCTTTTGTACCAGTCTGGAACGTCTCAGCGGGGGCATGTAAGCAGGAGCCAGGAAGATTGAGATGTGGTCTGACAGTCCTAGATGGGGGCGGGGTTCGGCTTTGTATGCATCTTTTACGTTCGTGTAAACACGGTTCAGCGTCTTGTCTCCACGTGTTGGAATTGTCACATGCTGATTAAAGCTTGGGAGACAGTCCTTTAGATTCACTTGATTAAAGTCTCCAGCTACAACATAAAGAGCTTCAGGGTGTTTGCTCTGCAGCGAGCTGATGATATCATGAAGCTCCTGCAGTGATTCATTAACATTAGCGTCCGGAGGAATGTAAACAACCATGATGAAAGTTACTGTGAATTTGCGGGGTAGATAATGTGGCCGACATTTCACAGTTATTTGCTCCAAAGCCTTCGAGCATGAGCTATTTACAACTGTACAGTTTGTGTACCAACTTTTACTCACGTAAATGTATACTCCGCCTCCCCGTGATTTCCCCGTTAGCTCGCTGCAGCAGTCCGCTCGAAAAAAGAGTCTTTCATCCAGCTGGAAGACTGTATCCGGTGTTTAGCTTGTAATCCATGTTTCTGTGAGGCAAAGCACTGCACACTTCTTCATCTCTTCTGAGACGCCCGTTCTCAGACGAAGTAAATCCATCTTGTTGTCCAACGAGCGGACGTGCGACAGAAAGAGAGACGGCATGGGGAGTTTACCGGCTTTAGCGTGAGCTCGTAGCCTCACCATAACCCCTGCCCGGCATCCTCTCCTCTTAAGCCGGGAGCAGCGCTTCCTCTTCTGCCCGCTGGAACGCCTCTGCTGCAGCTTCCAGGTAGATGACTTTAAGATCTGCATTCTGCCGAGCGTAGTTTTGAGTTTGTTGCTGATTTCTGCTATATTTCGTGGCAAATCCGCTCCTATTCTCATCAATTCGGTTCGGCTATAGTTCACACGCATAAATCGTGCGGAGTCAGGCACAGAGTCAATATCAAAACTTCTGAAAACTGGGATGGTACCGGGAGCCTGTGAAGCTGCAACTGCTCTGAGCGCGGCCATCTTGGAATTTGCTCAGTCAATCAGTCAATGTTGAAGTCTCCTGCCAAAAAGATCTCTTTGAATTTTTAATTACCAAGGAATTCCATCAGGGAGGACAGTGCCTCAGGTGTTGCTGAAGGTGGACGATAACAACAGACTACAGATAATATCTGGCCACCATTCAAAGTGATATTTACAGCTAAGGCATCAATTTGGTTAGGAATTGTTTTAGAAGACACAGGAATAGCAACCAAAGAATCTCTGATGTAAACAGCGCCCCCCCCCCCCCCTTTTTTGGACGATCACAGCGGTAGATGTTAAATCCATTGATTACCAGGTCATTATTCAGTACAGATTTGTTGAGCCATGTTTCAGAGATGAAGATTACATCTGCCCCAGAAGAACTGACCAGAATTTTCAAGGAATCAAGTTTTCTCAGAAGGCTACTTGCGTTTACATGCAGAAAATGAAGACCAGACACGTTCTTAAAGTCATTTGGTGTGCTGAAATTAGTGGGGTGCCCAGGGTTGGGCTGAATCCCTGAGAGCAGTAACAACATTATCAGACATGGGACATTATTATCAGGATGGGTCTTCTGCAAGATGTAGTGTGCACAATCCAGGATTCACGTGCTACATCAACCACAGCGCTGTACACATCAAAGTGGACAGCTTTTCAGCGCTGGTGTACAAAGAAAGGTGTAGAGGCCACCTCATGTCCACTAGGCGACGTGCTGTCCTTTCTGTAGCAGCTGATGGACAGAAATTTGGCGGTCAGCACGATTAAAACATATGTTGCAGCCATCTCTTCTTGTCATGAAGGTTTGGGGGACAGAACAGCTTTTAATCATCCGCTGATGAAGCGTTTTTTAAAAGGTGTACAGAGACGCAGGCCTGTTTCACGCCCACTTGCTCCATCCACAGTGGGATTTAACGCTGGTCCTGCGGGCCCTGATCAAAGCTCCGTTTGAGCCACTGAATCAGGTTCCAATTAAATTCTTGTCTCTTAAAACAGCCCTGCTGCTGGCTTTAACATCCGCTAAGAGGGTGAGTGATTTATCTGCCCTCTCTGTCCCTCCGTCATGTCTTAGAATTCAGGCTGACGGCAGCTCAGCGGATCTAAGACCGAATCCAGCTTTTATGCCTAAAAACATCACAAGCTCTTTTAAATCAAGAGTGATATCGTTGGAGGGGTCCCCCCCCCCCCTTAAATCAGAAGAAGAAGCATCTTTCCATCTTCTCTGTCCTGTGCGGGCGTTGACGTGTTACATAGCGCGCACAGCTGCAATGCGTCAAACTCAACATTTGTTTGTGCATTATAGAGATGCATCTGTAGGTCCCCCGTTATCCATCCAGCGCCTGTCACACTGGCTGTGTGAGGCCATTTTTGAAGCCTACAGAGCATCAGATTTAGAGCCTCCTGTCAACCTCAGGGCGCACTCGACCAGAGGTATCGCATCTTTGACTGCTTTGCATAATGGTATGATAATGTAGGATATTTGCACTGCAGCCGCATGGTCAACACCTTGCTCATTTATTCGCTTCTATTTACGTGATGTGACGGCTCGTTCCATGACACATTCTGTCCTTAGTGTTTTAACAGAATGAATATTGTTGTTTCATGGAACCCCATTTAAACTCACATCTGACTGCATGCATTACAGTGTGAGATGCTATCAGTCACAAGTTGTGACTGTTATTTTGGTTCTATTGTCACTAATCAGTTCATGACTATTGTTACTAATCAGTTCATTTGATTAATAATCAGTTCACTTGTTATTATTAATCTGTTCATATTGTTCAGCCGTGAATCTGTTGGTTCATGGCCCTTTTTTCAGCATCTTCCTTTCCCCGTTGAAAGTTTCCGGGGCATTCATGCACTCAGAACGCATAACTACACAGCATACGTCTGTGCATGGTACGCATAATTATGCAACGCTTAATTACGCACATGGAGAGCTGAGTGACAAGACATTTTTTGGACAAGCTGCCGCTTCGTACGGTGTTCGAATGGACCCAGTGAGGCAAGGACCACATCTGCTTTGCCCTTAACACGCTCAGCGACAGCTCTTAAAGGGCAAAGCCTATACGAAATAGAACATTGGTTACGTACTGTAACCCCAGATTCTATGAGTATAGGCATAACCCTTTAAGCGTTGGGCCTCACTGGCTCCTAAATGGCTGAAGACAAAGTTATTTGGGAGCCGATTATCCACTCTTAACGTAATTTATACGGACCGGGTGGGGCCCACACAGCAGGTGGGCGTGGACTAAACTTTTCAGTGTGATGCTTTGCGTGATGGGATAAAACCCACTAAGCGACAGCTCTTAAAGGGCTACGCCTATACTCATAGAATCTGGGGTTACAGTACGTAACCAACGTTTTCAATCTCATCAATATCTGTAAAGTAACTCATATCAGTTGTACATTAACAAACATACACTATCATTCATACTGCAGACACTCACATTCCAACATCATTCATGCAACAAATATACATGACATTTACAATGCTATATTTCCCTATTCCTGTCTAAGGTTCTTGTCTGTCCCTCAACTTATAAAAACATATTTCCCTCACTGCCTATTCTAAAAAGCTATCTGTCCCTGTTTTTAATAAATCCATATCCTCTTCTGCAAAACCCTAACCCAGCAAAAAACATTTTACTCTCTCTTGACCATGAAAATAATCTCTATCTGTCCCTCTCTTCCTGTTCTAAATATTTCTAATTATCCCTATGTTAACCATAGCAACACTTCATAAATTCTTAGGTACCTCTTCTAGGTTCTTCCTAGGGATCATTCTTCTTCTAGATTCTTTCTAGGGATCATCCAAATTTAGGTGTATTTTAAGGATTCTGCCGTACCAGAAGCACAGCCCCGACTGAAAGTAGACAATAATAAAAATGTTTATTAAAAAAAAAAAAAAATATATATATATATATATATATATATATATAACAGCTACGTCGCTCGGGATACACTGCTGACCAGTCCATTTTCCTTTGCTACAGACCTAAGGAGGCTATAATAAACAGAAACCTGAGGTCATCACTTTCTTTCGAGGAGGTAGCAATTTCTTCCCATAGGCCCCCAAAAACCCAGTAGAGTTTTCTTCGAACAGTCACATGACCCACCTCTTGACGCTGTCCAGAAGTTCAAGTTTTAACGCGTTTCTAATTAACAGTGACGGGTAATTACTCCCAAAACATCTTTCGGACTGAGCACGCTTCTCGTAAAGATTCTACCGTTAGCAAAAATGATGTCACAATTTTTACGTGGGGCTCTAAACTATCAGCCACGTCATATTCTCTGTATCGCTTTGATAAACAAACAACAATTTATATACAGGCATTTAAATCAACTGGATGAAGCTTAATTTTAGAGCAAAATGAACGTTTTGCGTGTTTATAACGTTTGCATCCCCTTCCGGTTAGCGTTGTTGCTAACACTTCCAGCTCGCTCCCCGCGCGCCCAGGCGAAAAAAACGTCACGTATATAAATTGTTACGTCCGATAAATACACTCACAAAATCACGTATTATACTATAACGTTCTACTGCCTTTTAGTTCACTAAACTGCGTGCACCGGACCGAAAACAGAGCAGCCTGAAGTCCTTAAGGGACACAGAAATTCGATTTAACATGTTTTCTGCTTACGTTATGTTAAAAGCCGGCTAGAAACAGTCTGCTCCGACTCGGTCACTTGCCGCTATGTCACCATTAAACAATAAGAAACGAGCAGCTACCACTTCTAAAGATGGGAGGCCGGGTTTTAGGCACCAGCTGTTAAAGACGGGAGCTGGCTGCGGTCACCGGACCCGGAAACCACCTCCAGCCCACGTCTTCCCCCCGGCTCGATTCTCCCTCAGAAGTGGCAACTCTCATTATCAATAAATCAAGGAAACATCAATTAAGTTTTACCAATTGTATTAAAATCAAGGCAGGAAAAGGTTACAATTTATAGCGCTGGACTCTCCGGTCTGTGACGCGTTCACAGACCCGGAAGAGCCCCGATGTCGACCCTATACTCATGTATAGGGTCCTGGACTCCTCCTTCGCAGAAGGGGAGCTCAACCTGTCAATGTATGAGGGGGCGTGACTAAGTGTGATCTCAGTGGATCTTATGTGGTTCTGATGTGTTAGGAAATATGAGACTGCTTCAAAAGCCTTTTTGCGTGATGTGGCAAGCAGATTAAACTCTATTCCTTGACAGATATTGAAATCCCAGGGAGACTCTCTTAAAACTGCTGGCCCAGTTTAACCCAGTCAGAACCGGGTCATAATTTCTTTATAATCCCGTCTCTGAGCAGATCAAAACCATAGGACCAGTCCAAAAATATCAACACTTCGTCCCACGCATGTTTTCAAAATACGTGGAGACGGCTCTGCAGCTGGTACACAGAGCAGGGATGAGAATTTTATTTTATCTGGACGATCTGCTGCTGCTAACTAGATCCTGGCAGGAAGCAGCTGCGCAAACCGAAGCGCTGACGTCACACCTGTTAAAGCTAGGTTTCGCCATAAACTGGGAGAAGAGTTTGGTTCTCCCAGCCCAGATTATCATTTATCTGGGAGTGGAGCTAAACTCAGTCACTATGAGAGCCCGCTTATCACAGCCGAGAGTCGAAGCTCTAAAGGACGTGCTCTGCCGCGTAAAACCCAGCAGAGTAGTAACGGCCGTCTCTGTCAGGAAACTTTTGGGTACG
This sequence comes from Nematolebias whitei, assembly GCF_014905685.2. Classification (NCBI taxonomy): domain Eukaryota; kingdom Metazoa; phylum Chordata; class Actinopteri; order Cyprinodontiformes; family Rivulidae; genus Nematolebias; species Nematolebias whitei. Next base: position 22,544,061 of record NC_056504.1, read on the forward strand.
ATGTCCTCGGCTCACGCTGTGGTTCCGCTGGGCTTACTCCACATGAGATGCCTTCAGAGATGGTTTGCTCGCCTGCGCATAGATCCGGTACGTCATAAGAGGCGGATAATCTCTGTGCTCCCCTCCGTGGGAACCGACCTGAATCACTGGAGAAACCCTCTCACTCTGTCAGAGGGAGTTCCTATCAGCAGACCTACGTCACACGTCTCACTTTTCACAGACGCGTCCCTGTCAGGCTGGGGAGGAACGTGCCTGTCTCAAGTGGTGGGGGCGCTGTGGCCACCTCACACATCAGCTCATATAAACGTCTTGGAATGTCTCACAGTTTGGAATGTGATTCAGCATTTTGCTCCCCTGATGCGGAATCAACATGTTCTGTTCCACACAGACAACAGATGCCCCTTTTCCACTGTCACGGCGCGGATCAGGTCAGTTTGGGTCGGTTCAGATCGGCTCGTGTCTCGTTGCGTTTCCATTTACACTTCTGCAACGGCTCTGTAGGCGGGGACTAGAATCCAACTCGTCTTACCACCTGGTGGCGGTAGTGCTCCCTTAAGCTATTTACTAGCCACCACTAAACGTATTAGAAGAAGAACACCCTGAAGGCTTTGTCACAGGATGTTGTGGAAGAGATGTCATGCTTTAAAGGAGTACCTCATGAGCTGTAACTTTTAAATCTGATTCATAATCCTACCTTACTGCCTTCCCTGCCTGCTTTAAACCCATGTGTTTTCCATTTTAGTATAGATTTTTACAATAAAGATGTATTAAAAATATCTTCACTTTTATTATTTACAGATATGCACAAAGTTCATGTTAAAATTGCAAAACATCACACTGTGCTGTAATCTTTGGAACTGCTTTTACAATAAGCTACAGACTTGAAAACAATTAGGTTAAATTTTGTCCTTAAATTTTAAAGGTTTGTCTTTCATTAAATTTTAAAACATAAATGTATTACTTATTAATCTTAAAAAGTTAAGTCTGGTCCTCTGGACATTCAAAAAAACAAAACAAACAAACAAAAAAACATTTATTGTTTGTTTATTATAAAATTTATTGTTTGTTTTGTGAATGTCCAGAGAACCAGACTTAACTTTTTTAGATTTTTCTACTTGGATTATTGAGCATGCATGCTGTTGATGTCTGTGCCTCCCTGGTAAAGCTGCTGCCCCCGCAACCCTGAAGCAGAAGATAATGGATGGATGGATGGATGGATAGAAGGCAAAGGAGGAGACCATCAGACACATCAGGAGTGGTCAGTTCAGTTGAACACCTGCCTGTTTGCTTCAGATCAGCTGTTCAAATCTCTGCAGGTTCAAATAAAAGGTGCACCAGGGCTTTCAGCTGAGTCTCTCGGGCCACAGTTGTACGGCCGATAACTGATAACTGTCCTTTCTGAATTTTTGACTGTTTTTGCCTCACTTCATCCTAGAACCAAAAATTTTATAACATTACAGTTGAGCAGATTCTGGTAATATTTTTCTTATGATTCATTAAAGATCAAATGCAATTGGAAATTTGTCTCAACTTCCAGTATGAATTTAAACAAACACAACAGGTATATGCATTTAACATTGTAAAATTTGTTTAGGAAATTTAATGTTCAAGGACACCACTTAAGAAAAAAATTTAAGTAAGTGAAAAATGTACAAAAATAAAAATACTGCATCCAACTAATGATTGTCTTTCTGTTTGTCTATCGCTTGCCTCACGGGCTTCATCCAGAAGACACAAGTGTTGTTCCTGCTGTGTCCGGTTCAGTTTTCATGTTCATTCAGTGCTGAAATAAGACTTTTCTTTACTGGACACTTTTCTCTTTCTCTTGCCTAGAAAGAAGAAAAAGGTGGTTAATTCAAGCTACATACTGTTTTTGAATAAATTCATAAAACAAAGAAAGGTGCAGCGAACAGCTATATTAATAATAAGAAACTGATTAACTAAGAAAATGAAAAATAAATTGATTTAAAAATAATGAAAATAATATAATAATAACAATGGATATATGAATCAAAGTATTATACAGATACAGATATTCTTTATTGTCAATCACACCACATGTGGTACATGTGGTGGATAGGGGTTGAACGAGTATATAATTTTTAAACTCAACATTAACATAATAAAACCCGAGTAGAACTCGAGTATTTGATGACATCATAGATCTCAAGATACAAAAATAAATAAATAAAACTGCAAAAAAAGGTAATTATTTACAACAACAAAAAAGACCAACAAAACATTGGGAGCGTATATTATGCTCCTATCATTTATCATACTGCAAATAAGTCATAGGAAAAACTAAACTATTAGTTATTATTAAACTGCAAACGTGAAGAAACATGCAGCACGTCAAAAACGAAACTTAAAACAGTTTGGGGGGGGGTGGGGGTCGACCACCCCGCACCATCGCCAGCTGTAGTGCGCAATAAGTTTAGTTTTACAGATTAATATGTTTATAGATTTTTTAATAGGATTAGAGATTAACATTTTTTGCTTTTTGTTTGTGAAACAAGGTCAGAGGAAGCTGGTTCTGATTCGGTGGATTGGACCCGGTGTTACACCATACTCTGTGACCTGCAACAGTGCAACACCGCCCCCTACGGTCATACGGTGGTCACATAATATGACGTCACTACAGATACTCGATGTAACATTTTTAACCTCGATAGATGTCCTAGCAATCGATGTGTAGATTACTCGAGTACTCTGTTAATGCCCTAGTGGTGGATCAAAGTTATGTACACAGGGTCCCAGTTACATCCAACAATAAAATGTAAAAGAAAAACAGTAATAAGATCTAAGATATGAACTAATAAGAACATCAACTAAAAAGATGCTAAGCACTAATAGCATAAAAACAATAAACACAATACGCTGAACAGCAGCATGGACATGAGTCTGTGTGAACAGATGAGCACAAATGTACACAGCAACATGAAACAGATCAGCAGCATCATGAAACAGATCAGCAGCAACATGATGTGATTTTTCACAGTGATTATCCTGGTTATATATTCATGAGGCTGCACAAACTCAAGTTCATGTTGCTGTTGGACGTATTGTTTTGATTGTTTACTGCTATTAGTGCTTAGTGTATTATTAGATGTTTTTTAGTTGATATTTTTCTTAATTCATATCTTAGATCTTATTACTGTTTTTCTTTTACATTTTGTTGTCTGTAACTGGGACCCTGAGTACATAATTTCATCCCAATTCAGTATTTATTCAACATTTTATTATTTTACTTTAAAAATAAAATAAAAGTAAGTTCTTATCGGCACAAATAAAGTGATGTGGAACATGTTGCATCTGTTCTTACCAAGCACAGAAGGCTGTAGCGTTGTTCTGTTCTGTGAGGTGCAGGTGGGCTGCGAGCCTGCGACGGAGACCTGTCAGGTGTAGACTCCGCTGATGGAGCAGGAGCAGAAGCCAGGAGGCTTGGAGGGTTTAATGTGGAGTTTAGAGATGAACCGTCTCAAGCTGAAATATGTTCTGGATAAAATACAGTGAGAAACGGGACCGGAGGACAGTTAGAGTTTTTGCAAATTAGCTTAGCATCATAGCACCGATGTTGTCCTATTATGGCGTCAGCCTCTTTTGTCAGTTAAAAATATGTTCAGAACCGATGGGATGAGTAACTTAAAATATGTTTTTTAAAGTTAGAAAACACTCACAATCTTCTATAAATGATTCAAGTAGAGCAGTGGCCGTGTCCAAACCACCCTCCAATCGCTCCATCTAGCTCGCTTTGACTTTTTTCTTTGGCCACCAAGTACAACAACACCTGCACTTCTGCATTTGACCACGGCTTTGACATTATTGTTTTTGTATAGCTTCAAAATACTAAAAGATATGCTCCTCGAGTTATCGCTAATGGCAGGCGGTAGAGAAAAATGGCGGATCGGGTTGTTTGGAAAGACTCCACAGACTCCTCCCCCCGACCAATCAGTGACCGACAGCGTTTCTGACGTCACTGCTCGGCTCGCTTGGAACCCTTGAGAAGCTGGGCCAGAATTTAGGGAGGCGAGCCGGTCTCAAGAACCATGGAAAAGACCTCAAACACGTGCCAATCCGGAAATATCTGACCTGCGCCGTGACAGTGGAAAAGGGGCAAAAGTGACTGCAGCTTACATAAACCTGTGGGGGCGTGTGTTTAGCCCAACTGTTACGCATTGCGAGACAGCTGTTGTGTTGGGCACACAAAAACCTGCTCTCCATCAGAGCAGTGTACATACCCGGCATCCTGAACAGAGGAGCGGACATAATGTCCAGGGGCGGTCTGCGCCACTGGGACTGGAGTCTCCATCTCGAGCTGATTTCTCGGATTTGGAGCAGGTTTGGCAGAGCAGCAGTGGATATGTTCGCCACACGGGAGAATGCCCAGTGTCAATTATGGTTCTCACTGAGCCCACGGGACGACCCACCATTAGGAGTGGACACTTTTGCCCATGGCCCGTGGCCAAAAATGCACCTTTACGCGTTTCCTCCAGTCCCTCTAATATCACGGTTTCTGAACCAAGTCCGGGAGGAAGAACTATCAGTCATTCTTGTGGCCCCCGAGCACGTGAGCGCCACGTGGTTCCCAAACCTGCAACGTCTGTTATCGGGTCAACCGTGGAAACTGCTGTGGAGGGACGATGCTCTTCTCCAGGTGGGAGGAGCAATCAGGAGTCACCCAGAATTAGGCCAGCACCTGTGGGTCTGGCCGCTGAGTGGATCCGCTTAGAGAAGATGGGCCTCTCTCAGGAAGTGGTGCGCACAATCCAAGACTCATGAGCCGCTTCCACCACAGCGCTGTACACATCAAAGTGGACAACTTTTCAACGCTGGTGCACGGAGAAAGGTGTAGAGGCCATCTCATGTCCACTAGGTGGCGTGCTGTCCTTTCTGCAGCAGCTGATGGACAGAAATCTAGCGTTCAGCACAATTAAAACTTATGCTGCAGCTATTTCCTCTTGTCATGAAGGCTTCGGTGACAGAACAGTTTTTAATCATCCGCTGATGAAACGTTTTTTAAAAGGTCTACGGAGACCCAGACCGGTGTCACGCCCACTAGCTCCATAGTGAGACCTAACGATGGTCCTGCGAGCTCTGATCAAAGCTCCTTTTGATCCTTTAGATCAGGTGTCACTTAAATTCCTGTCGCTTAACACAGCCCTGCTGTTGGCTTTGACATCAGCGAAGAGAGTGAGCGATTTAGCTGCGCTCTCTGCTGCCCCGTCATGCCTCATGGTTCAGGCTGATGGCAGTTCAGCTGCGCTGAGACCTAACCCAGCTTTCATGCCCCCAAAACATCACAAGTTCATTTAAATTGAGAATGATAACATTGGAGAGGAGTTTTATCCCCCCCCTCACAAATCAGAGGAAGAAGCATTGTTTCATCTTATCAGGTTTTTATCAACGTCAACCCCCAAGTGAGCAGACCGATTCAATAAAGACAAAGCCAGAACTACAAAATTTAAGTGAACTTTATTTACAAGTGATCGTGTTGTCGCAGCTGTAAGGGAGAAGAGGAATAGGTGGGTATGGGCTCTGGTTGTCTCTTAGAATCTTTCAATTCTTGAAGATAGAGAAATGACTCCTTACTGTTTGTGTTGCAGGTGGAGGCCGAGAAGGAGAGGAGAGGTCCTGGGTTTTTGCAGGAGATCCAGTCCTGAGGTACTTGGCGGTGGAGAGAGGAGCAGGTTGACCCAGTGGAGAATGCTTAATGGTGGTTGTTGAAGGGACACTGTTGATCCACAGTTGGAGTCCAGTGGAGCGATGAGACCCTAGGAAGGATCTGAAGAGGCAGGCCGTGGAAGGTCCTGGAAGAGTCACAGTTGGTGAGAACCAGCTGCAACAAAGGTTAGTTGGCTGTACACAAGTTACCATTTGGTAGATGATGTCCCAGCACTGAAGAGGTGTCTGGCAGGTGCTTAAATACCCTATCAGGCAGTCCTCCTCAGAGCAGCAGTAGGTGGAGTGAGTTAAGGTTAATTGGCTGTGAAAGGAAAAGTGAGTGACAGGCAAAAAACCCTGGAATCCGACAGTGACCCACCCCTCACCCCAAGAATCGCCTCTTGGTGATCTAAGTCTCTTTTCGGGGTGAGCTTGAAAGAAGGACGAGATGAGTCCGGGGTCCATGATCTGAGATCTAGGAACCCATGATCGTTCCTCCGAGCCGTAACCCGGAGGAGGGAGGTTGGTCGGAGGGTGTAGAGGGCTGGTGGTTACAGGTTTGATGTGAGATACATGGAAAGTGGGGTGTATCTTCATGGCAGGTGGGAGTTGTAGACGCACCACTGACCGGTTAATCACCTTTACCACAGGAAACGGCCCGATGAACCTGGGGGAGAGTTTCTTGGGGGTGTCTTTTAAGGTTATGTCCTTGGTAGACAGCCATACCTTTTGACCAACCTTGTAGTCAGGAGCCTTGGACCGACGTCTGTCTGCGAAGCGTCTGTTCTGCTCCAAAGATCTGGACAGAGCTGTTCTCGTCCGACGCCAGATCCGACGGCAGCATTTGATGTGAAGGTAAACCAAGGGGACGCCCACATCAGGCTCCTGTTAGTGGAACAGCGGAGGAGCAAAGCCCATAGCAACCTCTAAAGGAGATTCTCCAGTGGCTGCAGAGGTTTGTGAGTTGTGGGCATACTCAATCCAAGGCAGATGTTGACTCCAGGATGATTGATTGCTGTCAATTACGCACCACAGAGCTGTTTCCAGTTCCTGGTTGCAACGTTCTGTTTGGCCGTAGGATTGAGGATGGTATCCAGACGTGAGGCTGATAGTTGCCCCAAAGCTCGACAAAACCCCCTCTACACTTGAGAAACAAATTGTGGTCCATGGTCGGAGACGATGTCCTGAGGGATGCCTTGAAGGCGAAAGACATTTTCAGTGACAATCTGAGCAGTCTCAAGAGCAGAGGGAAGTTTAGGTAGAGAAATGAAATGAGCAGACTTGGAAAAGCGGTCGACAATGGTGCAAATAACTGTGCTACCATCAGAGACGGGGAGACCAGTGACGAAGTCCAAGGTGATGTGTGACCAGGGATGGCTGGGGATGGGAAGTGGTAGCAGCAGGCCAGCAGGAGGCTGGTTGCTGTGCTTGTTCCGAGCACAAGTGGGACAGGCTGAAATGAAATTTTTAACATCTTTAATAACATTAGGCCACCAAAAGGATCCTTTAACAAGATGTAGCATGCATCTAACACCAGGGTAGCAGGAAAACCTAGCCGTAAGGATCCAATCCAACACCTTACCCACCATGGCTGTAGGAACTAACATCTTTCCCGGAGGGACGGTACCGGGATCCGGTTCAGTCTGTTGGGCCTCCAGGATGTCTTTTTCGATAGGCCAAGTCATTACACCCACCTTACAAGAGGAAGGAAGAATGTTCTCAGGGGTGTCCGGACTCTCGACTGTAGAAAATTGTCGTGAGAGAGCATCTGGTTTGACATTGCGGGACCCTGGAATATACGTGATAGAAAAATTGAATCTATCAAAAAACAACGACCATCTGGCCTGTCGGGCGTTAAGTCTTTTAGCCCCCTGGAGGTAGGCTAGGTTCTTGTGATCGGTCCAAATTACGAAGGGGAGTTCAGCTCCCTCTAGCCAATGTCTCCACTCTTCTAATGCTAGCTTAATGGCTAATAACTCACAGTCGCAAACACCATAGTTCGTCTCAGCAGCAGACAAACGACGTGAGAAAAAGGCACATGGGTGAAGTTTTCTATCGTTAGATGCTCTTTGTGATAACACAGCCCCCACTCCCGAATCAGAAGCGTCAACCTCCACGATAAACTGCCTCTTGGTATCAGGGTGTGATAAAATGGGGACTGTGGAGAAAAGGTTTTTGAGGTTATTAAAAGCAGCATCAGTTTCGGGTGTCCAGTTGAACCTTTTGAGGGTAGAGGTGAGCTAGGTCAGAAGAGTGGCGACTTTGCTATAGTTTTTAATAAACCGTCGGTAAAAGTTGGCAAACCCCAGGAACCGTTGTAATTGTTTCCTATTAAAGGGTGTAGGCCACTCTACTACAGCCTTGGTTTTTTCAGGGTCGGATCGAACCTGTCCTCTCTCAAAAATGAACCTTAGGAATGTCACAGTGGTAGCGTGAAATTCGCATTTCTCTGCCTTGACAAAAAGCTGGTTTTCTAATAACCTCTGGAGAACAGCTTTCACATGTCGAGTATGTTGCTCTTCGTCTTTGGAATAGATGAGTATATCGTCTAAGTACACGAATACGAAGACGTTGAGGAAATCTCAAAGAACGTCATTAACGAGAGCTTGGAAAACTGCCGGGGCGTTTGTTAACCAAAACGGCATAACAATGTACTCGAAATGTCCCAAAGGTGTCTTAAAAGCTGTCTTCCATTCGTCTCCTTTGCAAATTCTCACTAGATGATACGCATTGCGTAGATCAAGTTTAGTAAAAATGGTGGCCTCCTGGAGCTGCTCGTAGACAGAGTCGATTAAAGGAAGAGGATATTTGTTCTAAATAGTGATTTGATTGAGTCTTCTATAATCGATGCAGGGTCTTAGTCTTCTCTTTCTTTGACACAAAGAAGAAACAGGCCCCCACTGGAGAGGTAGAAGGGCGGATAATGCCTGACTTTAAAGAGTCATCAATATAGTCTTTCAATGATATCTTTTCAGGCCCAGATAAGTTATATAATCTACTTATGGGTAATGGAGCTCCAGGAAGTAAGTCGATAGCACAATCATATGGACGGTGTGGAGGTAGAGATAAAGCATTCTGTTTGCTGAAGACTGGTCCATCATGTGGTAATTTGAAGGTATTGTCGAAAGATCAATGTCTTCAACTTTTAATTTAGGAGGTGAACCTGAAGAGATGGCTGAGCGAAGGCATCTTAAAGAACATTTTTCTCCCCATTTTTCAACTCCATTTTCAACCCAGTTAATTTGAGGGTTGTGCAATTTAAGCCAGGGATGACCCAAGATAAGTTGTGGTGTAGGAGATCGAAAACAAAAAACTCACCCGTCTCTCTGTGATTCCCAGATACTACAAACATTATTTTTAATGTCTTTAATGAGATGGAAGAGATGGTTTGCCCAGTGAGGGCAGAGATGGCGATAGCTGGTGTTAAATTGATTGTGGGGATATCTAGTTCTTCCACCAGTTTCTGCTGATTAGGTTCTGTTCAGCACCAGAATCAATCAACGCCTGGATAGGAAAGTTGACAGAGTTAATGCAAATGATTGTTGGTAGACAGATTATTTTCAGGAGACAAAGAAGTGGTACCCACCAGTATCTCCTGTATTACTTGTGGGCTTTGTCTTTTACCCGTAGTTTGCAGGCAACAATCGCATGATCCTTTCTCCCACAGTACATGCAGGCGTTGGCCTTGAGGCGGCGCTGTCGCTCCTCGGGAGAAAGCCGAGTCATACCAATCTGCATAGGTTCGGGTTCAGAAGTGGAATCTGCGGTTGCGGAGTCAGTACTTCCAGGAAGAGGAAGTTTGTGGAACTTGTAGTCCTCTTCTAAGAGGCTCTCCCGAACCCTGTTGTCAATCCGAATGGCCAGAGAAATTACATCATCCAAATCCGAAGGGATGTCCCAGGTGACTAGTTGGTCTTTAATCTGTCGATTTAAAGCGTTAATGAATGCACTGCGTAACGCTATCTCACCCCAGCTGGATTCTTCAGCGATGATGCGGAAGTGGATGGCGAATTTGGACACCGTCTCTTTCCCCTGACGTAACATAAAAAGTTTTTGGGCTGCCTCCTCCTACTGCAAAGGGTGATTGAAGACCCGAAGAAAATCCTTCAAGAAGGTAGCAAACGTCAGAGTTTCGATGGGGCGTCTACCAAGGTAGGTATGTGCCCACTGAAACACTTCTCCTTTTAAAGCACTAACCACATAAGTTATGCGGGCAGAATCAGATGAATAGGTAATGGGAGCATGATTAAAGGCCAAGTTACACTGGAGAACGAAGCCACCACATTTGCGTGTGTTACCTTCGAACATCTCAGAAAGTTGAACGTCCGGTTCCTTGGGGCACGGATTGTTAATCCTAATCGTAGGTTCCAGAAGGATGGGCTGAGTCGAAGATGAAGCTTGGTCCGCCATTTGTTTCTGAAGAGAGAACACCATACCACCCAACTTCCGTAGATTGTCTTGAGTTATTTGTTGCTGCATAAAAATCCTCTGTAAAGTTAAGTGGAGAGGGTCAGTGTTTACTTTTGGTTCTAAATGAGTCTTTACCTCCTCAGTCTTATTCGGGGGGGGGGGGGGGTGGTTGGGTGGGACATACTATCAGGTTTTTATCAACGTCGACCCCCAAGTGAGCAGACCGATTCAATAAAGACAAAGCCAGAACTACAAAAGGTAAGTGAACTTTATTTACAGGTGATCGTGTCGTCGCAGCTATAACGGAGAAGAAGAATAGTTGAGTATGGGTTCTGGTTGTCTCTTAGAATCTTTCAATTCTTGAAGATAGAGAAATGACTCCTTACTGTTTGTGTTGCAGGTGGAGGCCGAGAAGGAGAAGAGGAGAGGTCCTGGGTTTTTGCAGGAGATCCAGTCCTGAGGTACTTGGCGGTGGAGAGAGGAGCAGGTTGACCCAGTGGAGAATGCTTAATGGTGGTTGTTGAAGGGACACCGTTGATCCACAGTTGGAGTCCAGTGGAGCGATGAGATCCTAGGGAGGATCTGAAGAGGCAGGCTGTGGAAGGTCCTGGAGGAGTCACAGTTGGTGAGAACCAGCTGCAACAAAGGTTAGTCGGCTGTACACGAGTTACCATTTGGTAGATGATGTCCCAGCAATGAAGAGGTGTCTGGCAGGTGCTTAAATACCCCATCAGGCAGTCCTCCTCAGAGCAGCAGCAGGTGGAGTGAGTTGAGGTTAATTGTCTGTGAAAGGAAGAGTGAGTGACAAGCAAAAAACCCTGGAATCCCACACCTCCTCTGTCCTGTGCGTGCGCTGGCATGTTGCATAACACGCACGGCTCCTTTGCGGCAGACTCAGCGTCTGTTTGTGCATTATAGGGACGTCTCTGCAGGTAGCCCGTTGTCCACCCAGCGTCTTTCACACTGGTTGTGTGAGGCCATTTCTGATGCTTACAGGGCACCAGGATTGGAGCCTCCAGAGAATCTCAGAGCTCATTCCACCAGAGGAATTGCATCTTCGACAGCTTTGCATAGTGGTATGACAGTGGAGGACATTTGTACGGCGGCCGCTTGGACATCGCCTTGTTCATTTATTCACTTCTATCTGATGTTTCGGCCTTTTCCATGACCCATTCTGTTCTTAGTGTTTTAACAGAATGAATCGTACTGTTTTCACGGAATTTCGTTTTAAGCTCACATCTGACTGCATGCAATTACCGTGTGAGATATTTATTATCAGTCACAAGTTTTGTGACTGCTGTTTTCTCTTGTTACTAATCAGTTCATGACTACTGTTACCAATCAGTTCATTTGATTATTAATCCGTTAATTTGTTATTAATCAGTTCATATTGAAGAGCTGTTGATCTGCTCTGCTCACTGTTACACGGTTACAATTCTAACCTCTGTTCTTTCCCATTCTCGGCAGCAGGACTGATTTCAGCCTTCCCCTTTTTTTTCCCCCGTCGAAAACTTTTTCTCTCCATGGCACTCTTGTGCATGGAACGCGTAATTACGAAGCACGCTTCTGTGCATGGTGCGTAATTACGTGCACAGAAGGCTAAGTGATGAATGTTTTTTGGTGCAAGCGGGTGTTTCATATTGTGTATGAATGGACCCAGTGAGGCATAGACTACATCCTACTTCACCTTTAACCCACTAGCAACAGCCTTAAAGGGCGAAGCCTATACGAAATAGAACATTGGTTACTTACAGTAATCCCAGATTCTATGAGTATTGGCATAGCCCTTTAAGCTCTGGGCCTCACTGGTTCCTAAATGGCTGAAGAAAAAAGCTATTTGGGAGCCGATTACCCGGTCTCACCGTAATTTATACGGACCAGGGGTGAGGCCAACACAGCAGGTGGGCGTGGACTAAAGTTTTCAGTGTTGCGCTGCGCGCAACGGGATAAACCCACTAGCGACTGCCTTAAAGGGTTACACCTATACTCAAAGAATCTGGGGTTACAGTACGTAATCAACGTTTTCTGGAATGAGAGAGTATATATACCATACCATACCAATTTATTTATATAGCACTTAAAACAGCAACAAGGCCAACCAAAGTGCTGTACAAAAGAACACAAACATGCACAGCAGACAGGAAAACATAAAATAGAAATACAGATACAAATAGCAGCAGAAGCTAACTAAAATGGCCAACAGAGTAGAGAACAGACCGGGTTAAAACAAATCACACCGTGTTAAAGGCAAGCGAATAGAAGTGGGTCTTCAAGCGAGACTTAAAGACTGAGAGTGTGGGAGCCTGCCGGACACTCAGTGGCAACTCATTCCACAGTCGTGGACCTGCAACAGAGAAAGCCCTGTCACCCCTGAGCTTACGACGGGTTTCTGGGACTGAGAGAAGCATCTGGTCTGCTGACCTCAGAGAGCGCGGTGGGACATATGGCTGCAGAAGATCAGTGAGATAGGATGGGGCGGAACTGTTCAGTGATTTAAAAACATACATGAGAATTTTGAAATGGATCCGAAGGTGAATGGGTAGCCAGTGCAGGGAGGCCAAAACTGGCGTGATGTGCTCTCTATAGCCTGTACCAGTTAAAAATCGGGCTGCAGCATTTTGGACCAGTTGTAGACGAGCAATGGAGGACTGACTGATTCCAAACAGAAGTGAATTGCAGTAATCAAGCCTAGATGTTATGAAGGCGTGGATCACTGTCTTAAGGTTCTTTTTGGAGAGTATAGGCTTCAGCTTAGACAGCCGTCTCAGCTGAAAAAAACAGGATTTTACCATCATGTTTACGTGACTGTTGAGTTTTAAGGACGGGTCCATTATCACCCCCAGATTAGTGACCTTTTGTTTCTCTAGCGGGGCTAGAGAGAAAAGGTCAATGTCATGGTTCATGAGTGAGCCACTGGGATACATCTATATGTATTGTAGTATAATTTACAACAACTCAAGAAATGCCTTGTTGCACTTACAGTGTTAGGTTAAGGCAAAAATAGCTCAAAGAGCAATTAAACACACACACACACACACACAAAATACTTAATTACACACATTTGAGTAGATGTAATAAATTACTTTAATTCCTGTTTAAATGCAAATCATTCTGTCATACATGCAGTGTCTTCAGACTTTGCCAACAAATAAAAAGTTGAAGCTTAATCATTAAATTATTATCTTTGTGTTAGATGTGTTTATAAATCACATTTAAACGCTGCTTGTAAATGGTAAATGGATTGTACGTATATAGCGCCTTTCTATCTTATCAAGATACTCAAAGCGCATTACACTAGAATCTGTGTCCTCATTTACCCATTCATACAGCACTACTAGATCTCTACAAAGCTAATTGAACAAATCATTCTAAAGAGACTAATCAGAGCTTTATCACATTCATACACTGATAAGACACACATCAGAGGCAACGAGGGGTTCAGTGTCTTGCCCAGGGACACTTCGGCATGTGACTGCTGTTGGATTCGAATCCCCAACTCTCGCATTGGAGGACGACTGCCCTAACCACTCAGCCACAACCGCCCTTGTACCAATTAAATAAAATAAAAAGTAACGCACACGTTCTATCATTGTCATTAATCAGCTAACAAACAAGCAGCAGCTTCAGCTACCAGAGAGACTGATGTTACGTTTTCTCACATGGAAACAGAACAAATGTCGGATATTGTAGAAACTCACCTGCCAACACATGACGAGTTGGGAGTGAGATATGTTGTATCTGCTGCTGCTCCTTCATACTCCTCGTGACTCCCACATTTACGTTTCATCAGCGTGGTTCTCTTGTCGTGTCGTCACTTTTTCAAAGTGGCATGTTTCGCAGTTTTTATCTTTGTGAAGCATCAAGTGCTCCCACACTTTAGAGGACTTGGGTTGAACAATTTTCTCTGCGTCGGTCATTTGTAAAATGTACTTAATTTCCTTTGAAAACACCGCCTCTGCTCTGCTTCCGCCTTCCCCCTCGTTCTGTTCAACTCGCGCTACAGTTCTTTTTTCAAACTTTATTCAGTCAGCCAGCATTGACAATCAAGTGCAGCTGAACAAAATGGCTCCACAGCGCCTAATTGCACGACACAACAAATCGATAATGAAATTCGTTGCCAACACTTTTAATCGTCGATTTTTATCAATTCGTTGTTGCAGCCCTATTTTGGACATGGGTGAAGAGCGGAGCTGAACTGTCAACTGTGAACTGTCACCTGGTGGTGAGTTGGGTCAGATGGTAGGAGAAGATGCCGGACAGACCTAGCAGACCCAAACATGTAGTGTGGGTTCACTGGGAATGCCTGGCAAAAGAACAGTCAGAAGGATCTCTTTAACTCACACCTCTGAGAGAGCTTCAACCGTACTCCAACCTGGGCGAAGGACACTGAGTCCAACTGGCCGTGTTCTGCACCTTCTCGAAGCAGCTGCCTTGAGCTGTGGCTGCAAGGATGTCGGTGCAGGTTAGTGAGTCCGTCAAGCTGAAGTAGGAGTCCTATCAGGCATTGTTGGATAGTAGGACACCAAAGGCAGCTAAGTAGTATCAGGTTGTTTTCACACCCGATAGTCCGGTAGACTCGGTTCGGTTGGGGCCCAATATTCATAACATTTTGTTTACATTTGAGCTGGTGCGATTGCATTCACACTGCACTGTGCAGTCGAGCCAACCTGTTGAACCAACCTGTTCCCCCACATAGCCTGTGGTGGCGCTGCACCAAGAACCACTGAAAGAAACGACACAAAAACCTCTGAAGACACTTCTTCTTCTTGTTCTGAGAGGAAGGTGCGTGGAGGAGCGGAGGAAGAGCGAGTGTGAGAATAGTTTTTTATTCTATATCTTTGACTTTTCTTTCTTACTGTTTCTTCACTGGGTGTTAATGTTATTTGTTTAAACTGTGATTTTGTGTTAGTCTCGCCACGTTTTAAGAGTTTTATTTTTGTTTTGGGTGTGGCCGTCAGATGCACCTGGCTGGCCGGCGTGTAGACGCCATGGTGGTGGAGAGCACTGGGAACTTCTCCGCGCTGACACGTAAGAATGGCATCAAGGTGAGTGCTAGTTCTTCGTGCAGCATGGAGGAAGTTTGTTTGGCGGTGGGGGAGGTGGTTGGACATGGGTCCATCAAGTCCGCAGCCCGCATGAACGGGGCTGTAGTGATTTTTGTTGATACTGTGGAGAAAGCTCGGCAGCTGGTCGAGGCTGGCATCTCAGTGGGAGACTTGTTTTTGCAGGTGTCACCACTGATGCTGCCAGCCACGAAGACAACTCTGTCTAATGTCCCCCCGTTTGTTAGTGACGAGTTTCTAATCAAAGAACTGTCCAGACACGGGAAGGTGGTGTCCCCGATCAAAAAAAATCTTGACGGGGTGTAGATCACCCCTTCTCAAACACGTTGTCTCTCACAGGAGACAACTGTTCATGATCCTGAACAAACGGGGGGAAGAGTTTAACATCAGGTTTTATGTCAAGCTGGATGATTTTGATTATCTTTTGTTCGCTACTTCAGCGAACATGAAATGTTTTGGATGTGGCCAAGAGGGGCACGTAATTAAAATGTGCCCAAACAGAACCGGGCCGGTTCCGCCCGCTGCTGCGGAGGACCCCCCAGCTGCCGCCGGTCCCCCTCCCGCCGCTGCTGCGGGGGGGTCCGACACTACCGTTGGTCCCCCTCCCACCGCTGCTGCGGGGGGGTCCGTGGCCCCCGCCGACGGGGTTTGTATTAATGTTGAGTTGCCAGCTGTGGGTAGGGAAACAAATGTGTGTGGGGATAATGGTAACAGCACAGAGGTGTGTGGTGAAGGGGAGAATGGTGGTGGTGTGGATGGTGAGAAGGAGGCTCGGGGGGAGGTGGGGGAGAGAAACGGAGAGCGAGAAGTGCAGGAGGGGGATGAGGGTATAGTGCGTGGTGATCGGGAAGGGACAGCAGAGGCGGAGGTGGATGGAGAAAAAAAAGGTGAAGGAAAAAAAGTGAGAGGTCAGGAGCTGGTGTGGAGGGAGAAGCAGGGGCAGTTGTAGAGGAGATGGAGCTGGGGGCCCCAACCCAAGTAAAGAAACGAGGCAAAAGAAAAAACACAGACGCTACAGCATATGCCAGCAAGCAGCTCAGCAAAATAACTGCAGAGAGGAAAGAAAACTCAGACAGCGACCGTGAAGGCTGGGGCTCTGATTTCAGTGAGTCCTCCCATGCCTCACAGGTTGACAAAAGCGAACCCAGATACCCTGTGGAACTATTCCTGACTTTCCTCCAGCAAACCAAAGGGCTGAGAGGAGTCAAACTAGAAAGCCATTTCCCGAATTTGAGAACTTTCTACTTCTCAGCCAGTTATCATATCAGGCACAAGAAGGAATCAGGTTTCACTGATCAGCAAGTTTACAGACTAATGAAATTAATGAGCACAGCACGAAAATAATTCTGAACTATATGACATACATCTGCGTTTTAATAATTTTTAGTCTTTTGGTACATGCTTTTTAACCTTTTACCCATGGTTACTTTTAAAATAGCGTCTTTGAATATAAATGGGGCAAGAGAAGGTTTGAAGCGTGAACTAATCTATCAAACCATAAACTATAAAAAGATTGATGTACTCTTTCTACAAGAGACACACAGTGATACACTCAATGAAGCAGAATGGTGCAGGGAGTGGAATGGAGAGATCATCTTGAGCCACGGCACATCTAAGAGTGCAGGCGTAGGACTCCTTTTTGCAAAGGCCTTCACTCCCAGCCATGTAGAAACGCATCACATTGTTCAGGGTAGATGCCTTTTAGTCAAAACTTGTTTCAATCATTTTAATGTAATTTTTATCAACATTTACGCTCCCACTACCAATGCAGAGAAAAAACGTTTTTTAGAAGAAATTAGTAGAAGATCTACTGGGTGTCCTCAGGGAAAGCCTAAGCACTGGCTCACTCTCACTATCATGCCGCAGAGCGGTAATCACTCTCCTGCCCAAAAAAGGGAACCTACAGGAGATGAAAAACTGGCGCCCGGTATCCCTGCTCTGCACCGACTATAAAATCCTCTCCAAGGTCCTGGCTACCAGAATGATAGAGGCTATGGAGCATGCTCTATGCGCTCTCCCTAGAACCCCTCCTCCTAAAGATCCGATCAAGTGTCCATGGTTTTACTTTACCCAGTTTTAACAACAATATAGTTTTATCCGCCTATGCTGACGACGTTGCTGTTTTTATGAAAAACCAACAGGACGTAGACATTTTAAAAAAGGTTACTGAGAATTTCTCCACCCTGTCTTATGCGAGGGTGAACTGGGGAAAGAGCACAGCCCTCGCCATGGGTGAGTGGCCTGAAGGGCTCCCAGTTCTCCCTCAAAGCCTCCTGTGGAAGAAAGACGGTTTTAAATACCTCGGTATCTACCTGGGAAATAAGGATGTGATAAAGAAAAACTGGGAAAATGTCAAAGAAAAAAATTGGAAAAAAAAACTGCAAAAATGGAAATGGCTGCACTCCCAGATGTCCTGCAGAGTGCTAGTTTTAAATAACCTGGTCGCATCACAGTTGTGGCACAAACTGGCCGTTCTAGACCCACCTCCAGACCTGTTAGTACAACTACAGTCTGAGATGGTGGAGTTCTTTTGGAACGGTCGACATTGGGTGCCACAGTCGGTCTTGTTTCTACCGAGAGAGGAGGGGGGACAGGGCCTTGTCCACCTGGCCAGTAGGACGGCCACTTTTAAGATTCAGTTTCTACAAAAATATCTGGCAGGACTTGCTGACACAGTGTGGAGAGACATGGCCAGCTGCATCCTGAGACGTGTGAGTGGGTTGGAGCTGGTTGCGGCTCTGTTTCTAACTGACATTGGCCGTCTACAGATAAAGGGGTTGCCCTAGTTTTATCAGAGTGTTTTTAAATTAGTTTCTTTTTTTAAACTCAACAGAACAAAAACGAATAATTCTCTACGTTGGCTTTTAGAACAACCGTTAGTCTGTGGAGCGAGACTGGACGTCTCTGACAGCACTGTGCCGAGGCTGTCAATAGTGCTTTGCATGTCTGGGACGGTGACCCTGAGGCGACTGGTGGAGACGGCAGGACCAGACTTCTCCAGCGTCCAGAAGGTGGCCTCGTTGCTTGGGGTCCGATCTGCCAGACTGGTGCGGCGCTTCTTGGACCGGGTGAAGGAGAGGATCACAGCAGGGGAGGAGCGTCTCCTGCAGCTGTGGTCCGGGGGAGATCACCTGCCTGACCCAACGGACCCCGTCCCAGACATCAACCTAGATTTCGACTTTGCAGACAGTAGTGGACCTCTGCTGTGCAACACGGACCCACAAATAGACTTGTGCACAACGGGTCCAAAAGTGCTCTATAAGACTTATGTTAAAGTCCTAAACAAGAGAACTCTGCACAACAGAGCTGTCAGTGTGTGGGATGGCAAGTTTGGAGGACAGAAGCCCCAGTGGAGGACGCTTTACAAACCTCCCATAAAAAAATGGACAATGGAGGATACTTCACGGCGCCATCGCAACAAACTCTTTCCTATCTATCATCAGTCCTGAGGTTTTAAACGAGTGTCCTTTTTGCAGTTTGTCCGAGAGTGTTTTTCATGTTTTTATGGATTGTGTACGACTGACTGATCTTTTTAACTTAATGACGAGGATCTTTAGCTTTTTTGATACCGTTTTTACCAAATCTGTTTTTATTAATTGTGTATATTACAGCAAAGCCACTAAATGCAAATCCAGAATTTTAAACTTTTTAATTGCCGAAGCCAAAATGGCAATGTATTTATCTCGCAGAGACAGACTGCAGGCTGGACCTCAACTTGACGCCGTGTCTCTGTGGAAGTGCAACATCAAGGCCAGACTGTCGTTGTAGTTTTGCTTCCACAGAGACACCGGAGACTTGAACAAGTTTGTGGAACTGTGGGGCTTTAAAAAGGTTTTATGTACAGTTTCTGACAAAGGAGAACTAAAATACAACAACCTCCTTATGTGAACACTGTTAAAAAATACAAAACCTTAACATGATCATGTTTTTAACACTGTTTTATTAACTTATTGTGCAAATAAAGTTTTGTAAAAAATCAAAAAAATCTTCTTCTTCTTCTTGTTCTTCTTCTTCTTGTGAGAGGAGGGTGTGTGGAGGAGCAACGTTGGACCTCAACTTGACACCGTGTCTCTGTGGAAGTGCAACGTCAAGACCAGGCTGAGGCTGGAGTTCTGCTTCCACAGAGCCACTGGGGACACGAAAGGTTTTTGAAAACGTGGAGCTTCGGCGGGGTGTTGTGCAATATATCTGCAAATGATGAACTGCAATACAACGAACACCTTCTTTAAGTGATTTTACCCCAGATGTGAACTTTGTTTTTATTTTTTGTTTTTAATTTTGTGTTTGTTGTTTGATAAATTGTAAATAAACGTTTTTGTTAAAAAAAAAAAAAAAAAAATCTTCTTCTTCTTCTTCTTCTTCTTCTTCTTCTTCTTCTTCTTCTTGTGAGAGGAGGGTGTGTGGAGGAGCTGAGGAAGAGCGAGCGTGAGAATCGTGAATTCTAACTCTTTAACTTTTCTTTCTTACTGTTTTTTCACTGGGTTTCATGTTATTTGTTTAACTTGTTATTTTGTGTTAGTTTTGCCACGTTTTAAGTTTGTTTTTTTGGTTTGGGTGTGGCCGTCAGGTGCACCTGGCTGGCCGGCGCCTAGACGCCATGGTGGTGGGAAGCACAGGGAACTTCTCCACGCTGACACGGAAGAATGGCATCAAGGTGGGTGCTGGTTCTTCGTGTAGCGTGGAGGAAGTTTGTTTGGCGGTGGGGGAGGTGGTTGGACATGGGTCCATCAAGTCTGCAGCCCGCATGAACGGAGCTGTAGTGATTTTTGTAGACAGTGAGGAAAAAGCTCGGCAGCTGGTCGAGGCTGGCATATCGGTGGGAGACTTGTTTCTGCAGGTGTCACCACTGATGCTGCCAGCCACGAAGGTCACTCTGTCCAACGTCCCCCCGTTTATTAGTGACGAGTTCTTAATCAAAGAGTTGTCCAGACATGGGAAGGTGGTGTCCCCGATTAAAAAAATCTTGACGGGGTGTAAATCACCCCTCCTCAAACACGTTGTCTCTCACAGGAGGCAACTGTTTATGATACTGAATAAACGGGGGGAAGAATTCAACGTCAGGTTTCATGTGAAACTTGACGACTTTGAATACCTGTTATTTGCTACTTCAGCAAATATGAAGTGTTTTGGATGTGGCCTGGAGGGGCACGTGATCAAAATGTGTCCGAACAGAGCCGGGCCGGTTCCGCCCGCTGCTGCGGGGGACCCCCCGGCTGCCGCGGGTGCCCCTCCCGCTGCTGCTGCTGCGGGGGGTTCCGCGGCTGCCGCTGGTGCCCCTCCCGCCGCTGCTGCGGGGGGGTCCGCGCCCCCCGCTGACGGGGTTTGTAGTAATGTTGAGGTACCAGCTGTGGGTAGGGACATAAGTGTGTGTGGGGATGACGGTGACAGCACGGAGGTGTGTGGTGGTGGTGAGGAGAATGGAGGTGTTGTAGATAGTGAGAAGGAGGCTCAGCGGGAGGTGGGGGTGAGGAAAGGAGAACGAGAAATACAGGTGGGCGATGAGCAGTCAGTGTGTGGTGATCGGGAGGGGAAAGTGGAGGTGGATGGAGAAATAAAAGGTGCAGGACGAAACAGTGAGAAGTCAGGAGCTGGTGTGGAGGGGGAAGCAGGGGCGGGTGTAGAGGAGATGGAGCTGGGGGCCCCAACCCAGGTGAAAAAAAGGGGAAAAAGGAAAAACGTAGAGGTCAGTGCACGAGCCAGCAAAATGTGCGCAGAGATGAGGGAGGGGGTGGACAGCAGTGACAGTGAGGGCTGGTGCTCAGACTTCAGTGAAGCCTCTGTGTCACAGGCTGACTGCACTGAACCCCGCTATCCTGTGGAAACCTTCCTGTCCTTCCTCAAACAGACACGAGGGCTGAGAGGTTTGAAAGTTGAAAAGTACTTCCCAAACCTGAAGACGTTTTACGACTCGGCCAGACATTACCTGAGGCACAAAACAGAATCTGGGTTCACCGACCAAGAAGTATTTAGATTAAGGAAAATCATGGGCAAGGTCAGAAAACAATTGTGAACACATGATGAACACCAGCATTTTAATATTTATTATTGTCTTTGTGTACCCACTTTTAAACCTCTCACTTTGCATGGATTCTTTTAAAATAGCATCTTTAAACATCAACGGAGCTAGAGAGGCTGTAAAGCGTGCACTGGTTTACCAAACCATTAAATATAAAAAAATTGACGTTCTGCTCTTACAAGAGACACACAGTGATGCATCAAATGAGACAGAGTGGTGCAGAGAGTGGGAAGGGGAGGCCTTTTTTAGCCACGGCACCTCCCAGAGTGCAGGAGTGGGACTCCTCTTCTCTAGAGCTTTCACTCCCAGCCGCATAGAGGTGCAACACATAGTTCAGGGACGGTGTCTTTTAGTCAAGGCTGGTTTTGAACATTTTAATGTAATTTTTATTAATATTTACGCTCCCAATGCCAATGCAGAGAAAAAACGTTTTTTAGAAGAAATTGGTGGAAAGTTGGGGGATTGTGGGTCCGAGGATTATGTTTTTATAGGAGGGGATTTTAATTGTACAGAAAACGAGTCTTTAGACCGCAATCATGCAGAGCCTCATCCAGCAGCCCAGCGCGCTCTGCGGCAGCTGGTCTCGTCCCATGGCCTGGTGGACGTATGGAGGAGGATGCACGCAGGCTCCAGGCAGTACACGTGGTCCCACCTTAAAGAAAATTGCATCTCTTTAGCTCGTCTTGACCGTTTTTATTGTTTTAAACACCATTTTAACGTGTTTAGGACATGCCAGATTTTACCTGTGGCTTTTACAGACCACTCGCTGCTTTTAGGTAGTGTTTTTATCAGAAACATTTTACCAAGAAGCGCTTACTGGCATTTTAATTCGGTTTTAACTCACGACCAAAGTTTTAAAGAGACTCTCAAGTATTTTTGGACTGCTTTTAGACAGAGGAAGGGTGATTTTACCTGTCTGAGGCAATGGTGGGACTACGGGAAAGTTCAAATCAGGCAACTTTGTCAACAGCACACTCTCAATGTTACTCGTGACATTACCAGATCTATCAGAGATCTGGAGATCAATATAGTGGATTTGGAACAACTGAGCGAATCCACAGGAAATCGAGAGCACATTGAAGCTCTCAAATCCAAGAAGCTAGACTTAGCAAACCTGCTGGACACTAAAGTCCAAGGCGTGTTGGTCAGGTCCCGGATCCAAAACATCACGGAGATGGATGCTCCATCGAGCTTCTTCTTCAGCTTGGAGAGGAAACACGGGCAGAGGAAGATGATCCACTCGCTGCTGTCAGACACAGGGCAGCGGTTGAGCGAACCAGGTCAGATCAGGAGGAG
>NC_056504.1:22566606-22580105 GCF_014905685.2 Nematolebias whitei
ATTGCTTATTGGCCTGGAATGAAAAAGGATGTCAAGGACTACATAAAAGGGTGCCTGATCTGTGGCCAGTTTCAACCATCCAGACCACTTCACAGAGCACCACTGCATAGTAGAGGCATTGCATTTCCATGGTCGGACCTCCAGATTGACTGGGTCGGACCACTCACTAAGACCTCTAGAGGAAATAAATATTTTCTCACGGTAACCTGCGCGTTTACCAAATGGGTAGAATGTCTACCAGCCCCTAATGACACAGCACAAACCACTGCTATGTTGTTAATGAATCATGTATTTTCAAGGTTTGGACTTCCCCTTAGGGTGAACTCAGACCAAGGTACACACTTCACAGGTGAAGTAATGAAGGAACTGTGGAAGACGCTAGGCGTCAAAGCCAACTTCCATATTGGCTACCACCCACAGGCTTCAGGCCAGGTTGAGAGAGCAAACAGGACTGTGGTGAGTATTTTGAAAAAATACGTAGCCGCAAACCACAAGGACTGGGACGTGAAACTCCCTCTGGTCCTCATGGCCATAAGGGCCACTCCACACACGTCAACTGGCATCGCTCCTTTCGAGATGATGACGGATCGACAAATGACTCTCCCTCTGCACCTGTTGTACCAACCAGGCGATGCTGCCATGGCAACAGCCTACACCACACAACAATACATGAAAGACTTGGAAAGACACCTTAAGAACACTTTTGCTTTCGCACAGAAAAACCTGGAAAAATCAGCTGAAGGACGCAAAGCGTACTACGACCAAAAGGCCTCTTACGAGGAACTCCAAGTGGGAGACAGGGTCTGGTACTACACGTTTGCACCCAAAACTGGGAGAGTAGAGTCCGGGACCGGAACTCTCGCCCGTAAGCTGATGCCCAGATGGACTGGACCCCATCTGATAATCGACAAAGTGTCTCCAATTATCTACCAGATAAAAATCAGTAAAGGCCAAAAAGAGCCAACTGTTAAATGGGTACATCGTAACCAGATTAAACAACACAAGGCGTGCAATAACTCCTCAGGAGACAAAGATCTCACAAAATCTGACCTCGTGGGAATAAGGGTCATCCAGGCAGAAGATAACTAATGGATAATAAACTTAACCATAGTTTAAACTCACAGGACCTACCCTTGATAAACGGGACAGCGTGACTGAATCTGGCAACCAGGGTGAGGAGAGGCAGTGAAACGATGTTTCTAGATGCTTAGTCACTACTCTTGTCGGTGTTGAAACGTTGTTTAGTTGATTTTGGTATTGTTTCTGAAGGAAGAATGAATTTTGTTGTGTAGTTAAGTTAGAGACTATGAAGCCTTTAACCATGCCAACATGCAGTTCATTCGTTAAATTGCAATCTTTGCGGAGTCAATGTATATTATTGCTACCTTGAGTACCATAATCTACATTGATCTCACAACGCTTAAGCCGAACCTACTCGAACAATTCTATTCGGGGGGATAGCTAATTCTTTTTGATAAGTCTCGCCATAGACTTCCAAAACATTTATGGGAAAACCAAACACCCAATCTCAAGTCGTTCGTCTAAAAGACAACAGACAATTGCACCAAACTATATTTTACCATGTAAAGCTAACTTAAACCAAGTTAGAAATGGAAAAATAGTTTGGAACACTTTTCTATAGGCATAAACTCCTGTAGTTACCCTTTTCAGCATGCTCCACCCCTTAACTGGTAGTTGTAGCTGTTCCCAACCATAATAGCTTACACACCAGATGCATATAGTTTAAGGCCTTATGTAAAATCCCCTTCATAAGCCCACCTTAAACCACATAATTGCATGACACATTGAACCAGAACGGCACAGGCTGGACGTCGCTGGAGACAACCTTCGCTGGAGGCGACCTGCAATCCTGACGTTGGTCTCCACTCTTCATCCAGTGGCCGCTTCTTCAGTTCAACCCAAGGGTACCCCTCTGTATGCTGATTAATCAACACTTCCAATCGTTGTGGATATACCGTTGTGGATTATATGACTTTTTCCAATGGATTACAGACTCTGTTTCCAAGGGGTTAAAGCATTGCTACAATGGAATTATCGAGACGATATGGAATTATGATCAACACAATGGAATTACCAAGAACATTGTGGAATTACCTTGACTTTGTTTCCTTGCTGGATTACTTCTGACTTTGGTCTTCCTTGCTGGATTACTTTTGACTTTGGTCTTCCTTGCTGGATTACATCAAGCTCAAGGACATTTGAAGGTCTAAGTTCACGGTTGGAATTCATCCCCATGGACAGGCGATGATTTCCAAAGGGGGGACTGTAGTGAACCTGATCTGACCTCAAATCTGATCAGATGAACAGAGACTGTTATTTCATTGATCTGCATCCAGAAATACAGTTTGAGCCATCTGGTGACTTTCTTTCTTGAATCAATCAAGTAGAAAAGACAATTCTCTATGATCATTACTATTTTACAAATGTTTGATAATCAAATTGTGTTAGTTCACTAAGAGAACTACTCATTTTTATTTTACATAAACAGTAAGTAATGATTTTTATTCTTCATTCAAAGAAGAAATCAGGTTAATATGCATTTCTTGATTTTCTGTCTTCAATGAGCAAGTTTTGTAAGTATGTTAAAGGTCGAATCTCGGTCAACTAAAATGTTTACCGAGAAGAAATGTCATGTTTAATCTTTACAGAAGATACAGAAGAGTTTGATTCCACGAAGTCTGATTTTTCTCCAATAATCTTTTCTGTATGTTGTAAACAATCTCATTCTCTGACCTCGAATTTGATAACATCTTACATCACAAACCACACCTCTATTCTGGTCTATCCACGAATCAGAAAGCTCTAAATTGACCCGGAAGTCAACTCATTTAAAATGTGGCAACTTCCCGGTTCTTGCAGAGTGCTGAAGGTTGATGGAGTTAAAGTGTAAGAGAGTGCACAGAGTCTGATGTCGGAAGTCTGATAGAGAGTGAAAGGAGATGAAAGGAGTTCAGAGTTCTTGGATGCAAACGCGTTCAGGATGATCCAGAGACGTTTTGGGATTATAACTTCTGTTTGAACAACCTCGTACGACTCTCTAAGGGTTTGGCAGTTCTCAGGGAGACGCTGAAAGAGTCAGAAAGGAACCCTACGCCGACGCTGATTTTATCGTCAACCAGGTAGAAGGTTCTATTTTCGACCAAGTGTACTGTGGGCAAGCTGAGATCTGATGGAGCGTGCACGTTTCTGGTCAAACAGATTAATTCCCTCACAAATCTCTCTGTAAGATAAATCTCCATTTCCATCTTAAACTCTGCTTTCTCTTAAAATCAGTACAGATATTTTAGAAATATCTGAAGCAAAGTCCTCAATCACCGCTGTGTGATTGAAGTCCATTATCTGTGAAACTTGTCTGTTATTATTTTCATATTTTGCCAAATTAATGTAAATGTTTGATGTTAAACTTTGATTCTGAAAATAAATGACCACATTCATTTTGATGGGTCAAAGATAATAACGTCTCTCGTTACATGTCTGTTAAATTCAATGCACGACATTTACACAGTCAGAAAGATGAGGAACTCGTGAAAAGTATGAATATATATCTCTATATGACATACTACACTGTGCTCCAGCATCAAAGTGTGGCATGGAGGCTGCACAGCTGCAGAAAGAAAAGCTTTGCAGAGAGTGGTGAAGGCTGTACAGAAGTCTGTCGGTGTCAGCCTCCCCACCATCACAGACATCTACACCTCCAGATGCAGGAAGAGGGCTACCCGCATCATGAAGGACCTCACACACCCAGCACACACACTTTTTGCCCCACTCCCCTCAGGAAGGAGGCTGAAGAGCATTAAGTGTAGAACCATTAGACCGAGGAACAGCTTCTACCCTGAGGCTGTTACTCATGAATCTCTAACCAGAATAATCACTGTGAAAATCACATCATGTTGCTGCTGATCTGTTTCAATGTTGATGTGTTCATGCGTGCACATCCGCTCACACAGACTCATGTTCATGTTTGTGCTGATGTTCAATGTTTTATGTTTTGAGTGCTTAGTGTATATTTAGTTGATGTTTTTCTTAGTTCATATCTTAGATGTTATAACTGTTTTTCATAATACATTTTATTGTTGGATGTAACTGGGACCCTGTGTACATAATTTCGCTCCACCACATGTACCACATGAGGTGCGAATGACAATAAAGAATCTCTGACTCTGACTGGGTTAAGTCGACCCCCCTCTGTGATAAATTCAAGGAATGTTGCCTGTCTCTCAATCTTACCCAATTGATCAACTCTCCGACAAGATTAAACAAAAACCATCCGGAAAAATCCTCCATCTTAGACCTGTTTCTAACAAATATGCCTCACAAATTCCCTGGTACAGGTGTATTTACCAAAATTTTGAGTGATCATTGTGTGACAGCGGCTTTGAGAGATATTAAACTTCCATCTTCTAAGCCCAGATTAATTCAAAAAAGGGATCTGAAACATTTTTGTGAACAGTCATTCCTCTGGGATCTGTCTCACTTTGACTGGCATCGTACTCTGTTAACTGATGACGTGAACTCCGCTTGGAACTATTTTCATAATAGTTTTATTTATTTTGTGAACAAACATGCTCCTTTTTGTCAGTTCAGAATAAAGGGATGAGACAGCCCCTGGTTTACTCCAGAGCTAGCTGACTTCCTGTATAGGAGAGATCATCTTTGGGCCACAGCGAGAAAATATGACTCAGACACTGATTGGTTGAGTTTTCGACAGATGAGGAATAAATGTACAACTGTTGTCCAAGCAGCAAAACACAACTATTTTTTATCTTAAACCTCCAAAAATCTAAATGACCCCAACAGATTCTGGAAAACCATCAAATCTCTCTCAGGCACCCCCCAATCATCTGACCTCCCATCACAACTTCTCATTAACTCTGTTCCTGTGTCAAATAAGCACGAGATCCTGAACTGTTTCAACAAACATTTTGTTGCTTCTAGTTCTTTATTTAACAGTTACTAATGGAAAATCAGCCACTTCACTTAATAACCAAACTTCTACAAATCAAATCCCTTCTACAAGTCAAACCTCAAGTAAACATAGCTTCTCTTTTTCTCCGTTCTCAGTCAGTGAGGTTAATAAACTGTTAAAAGATCTTGATCCTAAAAAAATCTGCAGGTCCAGATGAACTTCCACCTTGTTTCTTAAGGCTGGCTGCTCATATCATCACAGTCCCTGTGACCCACATCTTCAATCTCTCCATAAGACAAAACTCCATCCCAGATGCTTGGAAAACGGCCGTTGTTCTTCCTGTGCTGAAGGGAGGTGACCCCACCTCACTAAACAACTATCGACCAATCTCTAAACTCTGCATTTTAGCCAAGGTTCTAGAAAAACTGATAACCTCTCAAATCAAAAATTACCTGGACTCATTTAACATCTTACCTCCACATCAATCTGGTTTCAGGAAACAGCACAGCACGACTGCTTCACTGAAGGTTCTTAATGACATTGTTGAAGCACTGGATGCTAAGGATTACTGTGATGCACTTTTCTTAGACCTGTCTAAAGCTTTTGACACTGTGGATCATAACATCTTGTGTCATAAACTCTCAGAAATCCGTTTCTCTGAACACACCATTGGTTGGTTCTCTAATTATCTTTCAGACCGGAAGCAATGTGTTCAACATAATGGTACTTCCTCCAGTTATTTAACGGTCAACAATGGTGTACCACAAGGCTCAGTCTTAGGACCCATCCTCTTTACAATCTACATACATAATCCCTAATGCATCCATACATTTCTACGCTGATGACACAGTTGTTTATTGTCGAGCTAAAACTGTTGCTAAGGCTTTCCAGCTTTTGAAATCTGCATTCAACATCCAGACTGATTTGTTCCGCCTCAAACTTGTCCTAAATGCCGACGAAACCAAAGGGATGCTTTTTTCAAATAAGAAGTTGGTCCCAGCAGATCTTCCTCCGATTTTATCCTCAAATGGTGTCCCGAATGAGATTGTTGATTCCTATAAATATTTGGGTATCTTGGTCAACTCACAACTCTCTTTTAAGCTTTGTGTGGAAAACTTGGTAAAGAAACTGAAAGTTAAACTGGGTTTCTTTTTCAGAAACAGATCCTGTCTAACCCTGAATGCTAGGAAACACCTTGTATCTGTGACTTTCCTTCCCTCCATTGATTACGGTGACATTATTTACATGAAAGCTCCTACAAGAACACTGCAGATGTTGGATGCTGTCTATCATGGTGCACTAAGATTCCTAACTGGCTGTGATTATCGTACCCACCACTGCACCCTGTATTCACTGGTTAACTGGACATCATTAACTTAACGCAGACTCTCTCACTGGTACATTTTCATCTTTAAATCACTTCTTGGTCTGCTGCCTTCATACATCTCTTCCTACATGTCTCTGCATGAGTGCAGCTACGGCGTGCGCTCTCAGGACATTATTACCTGCAGTGTTCCCTCAATGAGGACTGAACTAGGCAAGAGGGCCTTCTCCTACTCCGCTCTTGTTTCCTGGAATACCTTACAAAAACAATTGAAGCTCTCCACCTTGACCTCTCTAAGTGGCTTTAAGAATCTGTGGACTCCTGGCAGGGACCAATGCAGACGTGCTCCTGTTTTTAGTTTTCTACATTCGCCTTAGAATCTAGCTGATTTTGTGTTAGCTTTTTCTTTTAGCCATCCTATTTGTTTTAAAAAAAATTAAAATTAAAAACTGGAGTATGACTTTTTATAACTGTTTATTGTTGTCGCTGTTGACCATTGTTGTCATCATTCTTTGTTGAAATCAGGTGTCTCTTGTAAATGAGTCCTCGAGGCTCAATGGGATTTACCTGTCTAAATAAAGGTTGAATGAATCCTCATTAAGCGGATCCGCTCAGTGGCTAGACCCACAGGTGCTGGCCTTTTTCTGGGTAACTCCTGATCGCTCCTCCTGCCTGGAGGAGAGCGTCCTCCCTCCTCGGCAGTTTCCACGGGCGCCCCGATAACAATAGTAGCAATAACCTTGTTGTCTGTGTGAATCAAAACGTGTTGATTTTGCAGCACAGGAGCAAAGTGTTGAATCACATTCAGAACTGTGCGACATTCCAGAACTTTTATATGAACTGTTGTGTGAGAAGGCCACAGCGCCCCTACAGCTCGAGATAGGCATGTCCCCCCCCCCCCCCCCAGCCTGACAATGACATGTCTGTGAAGACTGACATGTGTGACATAGGTCTGCTGACGGAGACTCCCTCCGACAGAACCGGGGGTTTTCCCAGTGTCGGAGGTCTGTCCTCACGGAGGGAGGAACAGTGATCATCCATCTCTTTTGCTTTACCAGATCCACGCGCAGACGAGCAAACCATCTCTGCAGGCGTTGCATGTGGAATAAACCCAGTGGGACCACTGTGTGAGCTGACGACATCGTTCCTAACAGCTTCATGACGGAAATAGCTGTTACTACTCTGCCCAGTCTTACGTGGCAGAGCTGGACTCTTAGAGTGTCGATTCTCATCTGTGATAAACGAGCCCTCGTGATGGTCGAGTTTAGTTCCACTCCCAGATAAACAATGGTCTGGGCCGGGAGAATCAAGCTTTTTTTCCAATTTATGGTGAAGCCCAGATTTAGCAGGTGTGATGTCACCACCTGAGCCTGCGCCGCTGCTTCCCGTCTGGAGCGTGACAGCAGCAACAGATCGTCTAGGTAAAACAAAACTCTCATCCCTGCTCTGCGTAACGGTTGTAGGGCCGTCTCCACACACTTTGAGAACGTATGAGGCGCGAGGGAATAACCGAACGGCAGCTTGTTGTACTGGTACTACATCCCTTGAAAGGAGAAGCGCAGAAATTTTCTGTGTTTTGGGATGATCGGTGTGTGGAAGTAGGCGTCTTTCAGGTCGATGGAAATAAACCAGTCGTTTCTCTGGATGTTGTCCAACAGTTGTCTGGTTGTCAACATGTAAAACGGTCTGTCCACGATCGCCTTGTTGAAAACTGACAGGTCCAAAATCGGTCTCGTTCCTCCAGTCCGTTTTGGAACAAGGAAGTTACGTGAGTAAAAACTAGGGCTGCAACTACTGATTATTTCAATAATCGATTCATTAGCCGATTATTTTTTAGATTAATCGATGAATCGGCAAAAAAACCCACAACCTTTTAATTTCCACCCCTTTATTCCAAAATTGAACATTTGACTGACATAGCAATTCACACAAAAAACAGGTTGCTATTTGACTATTCTGTTAGTAAAATATTGTATAAAAAAATAAAAGTTGGTCAAATAGTTTAAAAAAAACAAATGTACACAAAAATGTATACAAATGCATCTTTATACCTGCACAATATGTAGCTACTTTGTAAAATGTGTCATTGAGGGAAGAGTGTAACCTGGATTAAAAGTGTGGATTATTGTAACCTGGATTAAAAGCGTGGATCATTGTAGTGAAGTATTTGTCTTCAACCATCGACAGAGGCCTCATGTCAGTGACGATCATTTAAGGATGTTTCAGTGAAGACAGCTGCTGCTGTGGTGTCCATGATGTCTGTCAATCATGAAGGCTGTTGGTGTTTGTTGTTGTTTTCTGGAATGAGACAGTAAATATGTATTATAACATAATTTACAGCAACTCAAGAAATGCCTTGTTTCACTTACAGCGTTAGGTTCAGGCAAAAGTAGCTAAAAGAGCAACACACACACACACCCACACACACACATATATATATAAAATACTTAATTACACACATTTGAGTAGATGTAATAAATTAATTTAAATCCTGTTTAAATGCAATTCATCCTGCCATACCTGCAGTGTCTTCAGACTTTGCCAGCAAATTAAAAGTTGAAGCTTAATCATTAAATTATTATCTTTGTGTTAGATTTATTCATAAATCACATTTAAACACTGCTTGTACCAATTAAATTAAATAAAAAGTAACACATGTTCTCTATCACCATTATTAATCAGCAAACAAACAAACAAACAGCTTCAGCTACAGACTGACGTTACGTTTTCTCACTTGGAAACAGAACAATGTGTTAAATTGTAGAGACTCACATGCAACACGAGTTGGGAGTGAGACGAGTTGTATCAGCTGCAGCTCCTTCCTCCTCCTCGTGACTCCGACATGTTTACGTTTATCAGCGTGGTTCTCCTGTGTCGTGTCGGCGATTTTCAAAGCGGCATGTTTCTCATTTTTTATCTTTGTGAAGTTCTCCCACACTTTGGAAGACTTGGGTCGAACAGTTTTCGCTGCGTTGGTCATTTGTAAAATTTACTTAAATTTCCTTTGAAAACACGCCTCTGCTTTGCTCCCCCCTCGCTCTGTTCAACTCGCGGTGCAGTTTTTTTTTTTTCAAACTTTATTCAGTCAGTCAGCATTGACAATGAACTGCCCGTGAACAAAACGAAACGGCTCCGCAGCGCCGTGAAAGACGCATAATCGCACGACACAACGAATCAATAACAAAATTCGTTGCCAACGCTTTTAATCATCGATTTTTATCACTTTTATCGATTCGTTGTTGCAGCCCTAATAAAAACCTGTGTTTTTCTCTCCATCGGGAACCCTGGAAATTACCTCTTTTACCAGAAATTCCTGGACTTCTGCATTTAGGGACGAGACCTGGTCTGGTGATGACAGGACCATCTCTAAAACTCCTCCGAACGGAGGGGGTCGAGCTGCGAATTGCAGAGTGTAACCCCTGCTTATCAGCTTGGCCATCCATCTGTCTGGCAAGCATGTTCCTAGCCACTCCGCGTAACATTCGTGGAGTGGGCGCGCGTTTAGGTGGTGCGTCATGTTTCTTATGGACGTTAGCCAGTCAACCGCCTCGACCGCCGTCATGCGCCACGGAAGTGTGTTCCGCGTGACCCAGCGCGAGGCTTCCTGAAAGGGCTCTGAGCGCGTCTCTGTGCCGCGTTCAGGCTGCAGGTTCGCATTCATGTCTATGTAGACCAGCGTGTTGAGGAGAGGCGTGTGAAAACTGCTGGTGCCGCAGGAGTGCACGTTTGACACCGCTGCGGTGAGACGCGTGCTGCTCCTGCTGAGAGCCAGATTCTTCACTGGGCTCGTTCTGCGATCTCACATTTATGCTGACGCAAGCGGGCGAGAGCTGGGAAGCGGTGTGCACGCCTTCATCAACGCCGCGCTGTTTGAGTGAAGGCTGCAGGTGCCGCGGAAGCACGCGTTTGATTTGGTGAGGTGCGTGCCACTCCTGCTGAGATTGAGGTTTCTCATTGGACTCGTTCTGTGGTCTCACATTTATGCTGATGCGAGCCGGCAAGCGGTGGGGAGCGGTGTGCGCGCCTTCATCAACACAGCGCCGTTTGAGTGAAGGCTGCTGGCATCGTGGGAGTGCACGTTTGACACCGCTTCAGTGAGGAGTGTGCAGCTCGGGCTGAAAACGAGTTATTCCACTGGAATTGTTCTGCGGACCACATTCGCTTTCGACTGTTGTGTCAAGCAAGCGTCTCGTCTTTATTTTGGAGCAGCAGTGATTCTGAAAAACCTTTTTTAAGGACACCGGCTCGTTTTGTGTGGAGGATGTGTGCGGAGCTGCTATGAGGTCATCCGAGTGACAGACTGGCTGAAATCAGACACTTTAATCATTGAATGATGTTCATGTTTTATTTCAGAACTCGTGTCATCTTTACACACATCCTCCGCAGACTGTCATTTTTTGAACGTCTTCCCCCGTGAACTCTGCGGTTTGTTGGCCCAGGGCGCCGCCTGTTGGCGATCTCTGGGAAAGCGCTGAACTGCCGGTTGCCGGAACGAGGAGGGCTGGTCTCTGACGGGCGGGGCTGGTGGCAGTGCGGAGTGGGAAGACGCTGCTGCGGCCGTGGAACGTCGTTGTTGTCTGCTCACGATGATCCTTCCAGCGGGCCGGGGGGCGGGATGAGGCGTGCGGCTTGGTGGTATGGTATAAAGTTTATTCTATTTAAAAAATACAAAACAATTTCATAATATAAAAAATACAAGAGATTTAAAATGAAAGGCAGCAGATGAGACGAGATGAGATTGATGAGATGGCGCACAGTCTCTGACACCTCCTCCGACTTTTTCAAGTTTTCTAGCATGGCCTTGAAACTGCTCCCGAACAGCGTGTCCGTCGTGATGTGACCCTTCATCAGGTCTTTGTGCAGTTGCTCCGGCAGGGAGGGGGAGTGACGGAGCCAGTTGGACCTCTAAATCATTGTCATCCACGCTGTAATTCGGGACAGGCAGACAGCAGAAGAGGCGCATATGTTGAGGATGACGTCAGACGCCTTGCAAAGGGAGCTCTTTGTATCCTCAGGCAAATCTGTGGTCTCCAGCCTCTTTGAAACGCTGTACGCCAACAGCGCCATGTTGTTGTTTCTTGCGGCCACCTGGAACGCACACTGGTGAGTTCGATTGGAGAGCGTAGTCACTGTTTGGTTATGCTTCCCAGGAGGGACAGGACGCTGATCCAACCTGGACAGCTTCGCTCCGAAAGCTTCCGCCAGGCTCGGCTCCAGGGGGGGTACCGAGGGAAAGTTCCGCTTGGTGAACCCCTCCACTCTGGTGATGGGAGCAAAAGTGGAGACGGGCGCTCTACCAGGACCGGCCACAGCCTAGTTCCAGTAGGACGCAACTGCTAGAAAACGGGGACAGATGGGATCAGGACGGCGAGCCGGGGTGGAGCCAAACCTTCCCGCTAGATCATCCGATATGGGCGGGGGGAGGAGAGGGAATGAAAAGTCCCTTCGTGTCAGCAGCCTCCCGGATAATGCCGGGCAGCTCTGAAAAGAGGACACCGACGGCAGGGAGCGATGTGGCCGTTGAGGCGGGAAAGCCCAGAGGGGGTGAGCATCCGCTCGGCCCCCCCTTGTTCCAACACTATGCTCTCTGGGAGGGCGTGAGCATCGGGGCTGCTGCTGACATCGCCTGTTTCAGAGGAACCATCCGATTCGCGCCGAGAGCCGGCGTCGAAGAAGTCGATGGCATCGTCCAGCGAACAGTCTCCTGCCACGGACAGGCAGTCCTCGACGTTAGCCTTAAACAAGGCTGCTCTCCTTTGCCTTTCCTCTGGAGGAAGGAGGTCACAGAGGCAGCAGGAGGAGGTGAAGGCGACGTGGCGGGGATCCAAGCATCCTTTGCAGGTGTCGTGCCAGTCAAAGCTTGGCAAGTAGACGGTCTTGCAGGATGGACACAGGCGGATGGTGTTGGTGCTGGGCATCTTGTTGAAGGTCAGTGCTATTAGCTTGCTGAAGAAAATTGGGAGCCGATTACCTGCTCTTAACGTAGTTTATACGGACCGGATGGGACCCACACAGCAAGTGGTCGTGGGCTAAACTTTTCAGTGCAATGCTTTGCATGATCGGATAAAACCCACTAAGCGACAGCTCTTAAAGGGCAAAGCTTATACAAAATAGAACTGATAACTTTAGCAGCCATCTAGTACAAGGACACTTAATGACAGGAAATGTACACAGACTTAAAACATAAGGTGGAGGAAATCAAACATCAGACATAAAATTGGTAAGTGACCTTTTTATATTAACATAAATTTATTTAAATAACTTTTGAAGACCAACAGGTACAGTTCAAACTGGGAGCCCAGACAGAAAACAGATATCTCCGCACTCAAGTTGATGTGAGTAGATGAACACACAAAGACCTTCTCTCTGAAGATAATGTGATAGGTCAAAGATGTTTTTCATTTACCACAGTATCATGTGTGTGGATTATTGTGTCATTGTCTGGAGTAGACTGACTGCAGCCTTGTTGCCTAGATAAACAGAATGACTTCCAGTGTCGTCTGACCACGTTTTTTTATTTTTTTGCAAGATTTTAAATTATTACAGGTTAAAGTAAATTAAATCAATGAGGGAACTCAAACACATCTGTGAAATTAATCCAAACCAGGGTCAAAGTATTTGGGGAAAATTGTGATAAATATATTAGTAAGATTAGAAACAGCTCTAATGACATATTTCTATAAAAATTGTGTCCTTGACAGAAAACACTCTTTATATATTAATTACTTAATAAGACTATTAAACTTAAAAGACAAACAGTGATAAATCTAAGGTGTAAACTGAAAAACATTAAATAAAAATACACTAGTGGTATAAAACAATTCTAATGAGAGTCCCTTAAAGAAAGAAGGATGATTTAGGATGGGGAAAACTATTCCAGATTAGAGAAAACATTTTAAATGATTAATGGGGAAGAGAAATTATCTAACTTGAACTAAAAAAAGTTAAATCTGGTCCTCTGGACATTCAAAAAAACAAAACAAAGCAAAACAACAAAGAAATGTAGAAACGTTTCGTCTCTCATCCAAGAGACTTCCTCAGTCTGAGGTGCTGTATTCAGCTCAGTCTCTTAAATAGCACCTTCGCAGAGTGGATCAACCAGTTTTGCTGCTGACAACCAAAACCAGCTGATCACATGCTCAAGAAGGACCATCAGCCTAACAATGGATCATTAGCACACTGATGGCTGTTTACTATTCACAGAGGGCTGAGTGATACTAGCAATCACAGCATTGTAAGAGGGGGACA
>NC_056504.1:22580205-22581943 GCF_014905685.2 Nematolebias whitei
GTGTTACACTTTTATACTCTCCCTCTGACCGGATCGCGTGAGAGCAGGGAAAAACAAGTTTGATGGTTGTCAGAAGGACAGACAGAAAGTCGGTATCTCATAAAAACATGTGCAAAACCAAGGCAATAACCTGACCTTGAAAACATGTTTTCCATCATCAAGGCAGTCTGTACAGCAGAGCGATGGCTCATAAAAACATGTCTTTCAAACCCAAAGTCGTGGGTGGATGAAAGACCTGTCTACATCAAACTCCGGGTCACTGTAACCGCAAGATGGGCCAGATCCTACGGCCAGAGCACCCCCGGAGGCTTATTTTCCTCCAAAACACATCTGCAGCACAGGCCTGACTTTGCACAGATGAGCTGCATATAAAGTGAGTATAAGTATTAATTGACATAAAAGCATCAAAATAATCATTCCTATATCATTCCACCCTTGCCTTTTATGGCAATTTAGACATTTAATTCTGATAAGTAACACACACAAAATATATGTTTGAATAGGCATAAAGGCAACTTAAAACCTTGTAAAATATATTTTTATATCATCTGGCGTCTGTACTCATCCCTTTAGTTGGCAGCTCAGAACACCACATACAGAACACCATGGACTTTGTGGATAAGGTGAGGGATGTCGTCCTGGAGACTGATGAAACAATGGTCTCTTTTGATGTCACATCACTCTTTACATGCATTCCTGTTGATGATGCAGTAGAGGTGGTCAGTTTAAAATTAAAATCAGACACCACTCTGAGCAGCAGGACCACGCTTTCCACAGAACAACTGTGTCAAATCTTGAAACTGTGCCTGCAGTCAACCTACTTCACATATGGGGAGCAATATTATAGGCAGAAACATGGGTGTGCTATGGGGTCTCCAGTTTCTCCTATTGTTGCCAACCTGTACATGGAGGAGGTAGAAAAGAGAGCCTTGACGTCCTTTTCAGGGACACCACCAAGTCATTGGTTCAGGTATGTTGACAACACCTGGGTTAAAATTAAATCTCAG
This sequence comes from Nematolebias whitei, assembly GCF_014905685.2. Classification (NCBI taxonomy): domain Eukaryota; kingdom Metazoa; phylum Chordata; class Actinopteri; order Cyprinodontiformes; family Rivulidae; genus Nematolebias; species Nematolebias whitei. The sequence continues at coordinate 22,581,213 of NC_056504.1, forward strand.
GAAGTCCAACATTTTACTGACCACATCAACGCTGTGGATAAATACATCTAGTTCACACGAGAAGATGAAAAAAATGGCAAGTTGGCTTTCTTGGACTGTGAGGTCTCAGTCTCTGATAGAGGACATTTGCAAACTGAGGTGTACCGCAAACCCACCCACACAGACCAGTATTTGCAGTTTGACTCCCATCACCCTTTGGAGCACAAGTTAGGAGTCATCAGGACTCTGTATCACAGAGCAGACAGCGTCCCCACTAGCTCAGGAGCCAGGCAGAAGGAGAAACCCCACACAAGACAGGCTCTAGAGCAATGTGGATATCCTAACTGGGCCTTCCTGAAAGCAGAGAAGAAACCCAAACAGGACTCCAGTCAGCCAACAGGTGAAAAGGAGGAACCCAGACCCAGACCAGTGGTCATTCCATATGTTGAGGGAGTATCAGAGAAACATAGACGTTTATTTTCTAAACATAACGTCCCAGTGGCTTTTAAACCCCAAAATACATTACGGCAAAGACTGGTTCATCCCAAAGATCCAGTCCCCCGGCACAAACAGAGTAATGTTGTGTATGTTGTTCAGTGTCAGGAGGGCTGTGATCAGTCTTACATCGGGGAAACAAAACAGCCACTGGCCAAAAGGATGGCCCAGTACAGAAGATCAACATCATCAGGCCAGGACTCTGCGGTCTACACTCATCTCCAGGCCAGCGGTCACTCTTTCAGGGATGAAGATGT
>NC_056504.1:22582043-22585512 GCF_014905685.2 Nematolebias whitei
GTCACTCTTTCAGGGATGAAGATGTGCACATCCTGGATAGAGAGGAACGATGGTTTGAGAGAGGAGTAAAGGAGGCCATCTTTGTGAAAAGAAACCGTCCATCGTTAAACAGGGTGAATTGAATTATTATAGCAAGTGTTTTTGATCATTTGGGAAGCCTGAGAGGAGGGTTTACTTGAAGTGTTTTTGCAGAAAGGAATGTTCTTAATACTTGGGACTTAAAAGAACTGTGATGAAATGTTCTTTGCTTATCACTCGGGAAGCCTGAGAAGTAGGATTTTGGCCTATCCTCCTCACATGCTACCTTGAAGTTTCTGTGTTTCAAGTGAGCATGTTATTCCTCAGATAAGATAAGTCTTCACTCCCTCCACACAGATGGAGAGGAGTTGATTTTTGCTCATCCTCCTCACACGCTACCTTGAAGTTTCTGTGTTTCAAGTGAACATGTTATTCCTCAGATAAGATAAGTCTTCACTCCCTCCACGCAGATGGAAAGGAGTTACCGTTTTTTGGAATGCAGTTCTGAGTTTCGAGTAAACATGTTTTGTTCTCTGGGAAACGCTCTCATGTGATGTAAAGAGAGGGAGAGAATAAAAAGTAGAAGCAGCACTTGGACCAGGTTGGAGTCTGCTTTGAGTCTTCCGATCGGGTTGTCCAGCTGTGTAGGTGTATGCTCTGCCTAGGCTGTCTGGCTCTCCAGTCTGTGTCACGGTGAGTTTTTCCTACATCAGTACTTGTGAGATTGTACATCTGTGATTGTACCTTGCTTTGCTTGTTATGCTGTAATCTGTGACGAAATAATAAAGACACTATTATTTTAGCAGAACAGTATCTGAGTATTTTCTTTTTTTGTCCATTGTGCTGATTACTCTTCCGAATCCTGGTTTGATTTAAATAAATATCCCAAAATAGCATCATTCACCATCGTATCATTTGTTTTGTATTGGTTTAGTTGCCAACAGTTACATTTGTTCAAACTGGAACATCAACAAATACACTTTGGACAGGTCCGGTGTGTGATATGGAGTCAATAAAATGAATGTAAACAGAGTCAGAGAACAATAAAATCAGACACCATGTCCAAAATACATTTCAAAATTCTTCTCTCTTCATCTGAAAAGAAACATGGACTAAAAGCTTCAACCTCTAACTGCCCTCGGGTCATTTCAACCCAAGGTCAACAGAAGGAGACTCATTATCGGGGAGGGAACTGAGCGATAGAATATTAAAGCAAAGCTTGTGGCTAAAATAACCTGCAAATGAGCTGTACCGAAAACTTTTGATTGCTACATTTTAGGGATGCACGATATTGGATTTTTGGATGATATCTGATACTGATATTTTATATACAATCCTTTGTCAGAACATAGCCCTCTTATTTAGGCTCATTTGCTACACAAATTGTGCAACAGCTGTAAGAGCTGGTGACATATATTCAGTAACAGCCATATGATATGCATAGCACTTCAACTTATATTAAAAGAAAAGTGTTAAATGTTATTTATTAGCATTAGTCACCTGTGATGCTGTCTCACTTGTGGAAGCTTGTTCCAGGTTCCTAGCTGCAGTATGGGATCCTCTGCACTCTTGTGCGTGAAGGACAGCCTTTTAGAGATAAAAGTTTTTGACTATCCATTGTGCCATAAGACTAATCATGCTAACAGGGATAACACGACGTCCAAATGTCTGTGGTAAAACTCACCCAACAAGTCGTGCTATCGGCTATTAACTTCTCAATTACGTCAGAAATGATGGCTTGTAACTTGGGTAAGACTACATCGGAAAAATACCTCCGACTGGGGACGATGTAGCGAGGGTCAAAGTAGTCCATAAATCTTCAGAATACGACATCCTCAACAAGGAAAAAAAACAACTTCCACACCACCGACATTTTGAATTTTCCTCTCCGCCATGACGCATGTGACGACATCACGTTGTGCTGCCGCTGCAGGCATCCTTGTCACTGGGCTGCCATACAAAAACACTGCCTTTTATATCGGTGAGTTATTTTGATGGAATGGCCGATGTCCGATATTGAACTTTTAACACTAATATTGGCCGATACCAATATCACACAGATAATATTGTGCAACCCTACTACATTTAGTTCAGATATACAGATGATACTGTGGTGAGAACAGGGAGCAGAAGAGAAGAACTAAATTATGAATAATTGTCTGTTTATTATAAATATACAGTTATATAAATATTTGCATATTTTAATATCTACAGTAACAACTGTGTAGTTTTTCAGTTTTATGTGTGAAATTTTATTGTGTGTCTATCGGCTTTTCTTTTTATGCTGATACACTGAATCCTCCTTAATGGAGGGAGTGGTGGTGCAGAGGTTAGAGAAGGTGGGCCAGCGATCGCAGGGGCTTCAGTTCGACTCCCCAGACAGACATATACAAGGTTATTCTATTCTATAAGTACACAACTCCTTAAAGCTGCATTTAGTTCAGCTTCAGAGCTGAAGCTCACAATAAATTGTATTTATTAAGAGAATGACTCTAGGTTGTCATAAACACCTCTTAATGAAATGAGGATAACGAGTTACAACAACAAATAATTTCCCTTTGGGATTAATAAAGTATTTTTGAATTGAATTTGAAATGAGATGGTGAACACCGCAAACCACTGAGCAACAATGTCTACATACTGTGACAAAGGAAACTGATGAATTGCATCATCTTCTGCTGAGATAAGCTGGTTTGTGATTGTTGTCATTGCTGGAGCATAGAGACATTTGATGTTGACTTTGTGTCATGTGATAGAAGCTGAAGTTTAGATGCTCACCTGCCCTTTGTGTCATGTGATAGAAGCAGAAGTTTAGCTGCTCACCTGCCCTTTGTGTCATGTGATAGAAGCAGAAGTTTAGCTGCTCACCTGGCCTTTGTGTCATGTTTTAGAAGCAGAGGTTTAGCTGCTCACCTGGCCTTTGTGTCATGTGATAAAAGCTGAAGTTTAGCTGCTCGCCTGGTCTTTGTGTCATGTTATAGAAGCAGAAGTTTAGCTGCTCACCTGGCCTTTGTGTCATGTTTTAGAAGCAGAGGTTTAGCTGCTCACCTGGCCTTTGTGTCATGTGATAAAAGCTGAAGTTTAGCTGCTCACCTGGCCTTTGTGTCATGTTATAGAAGCTGAAGTTTAGCTGCTCACCTGGCCTTTGTGTCATAGCTGCTCACCTAGCCTTTGTGTCATAGCTGCTCACCTAGCCTTTGTGTCATGTTATAGAAGCTGAAATTTAGCTGCTCACCTGCCCTTTGTGTCATGTTATAGAAGCAGAGGTTTAGCTGCTCACCTGGCCTTTGTGTCATCATTTGATAGAAGCAGAGGTTTAGCTGCTCACCTTGCCTTTGTGTCATGTAAAAGAAGCTGAAATTTAGCTGCTCACCTGCCCTTTGTGTAATGTGACAGAAGCTGAAGTTTAACTGCTCACCTGGCCTTTGTGTCATCATGTGATAGAAGCAGA
>NC_056504.1:22585522-22586391 GCF_014905685.2 Nematolebias whitei
GCTGAAATTTAGCTGCTCACCTGCCCTTTGTGTCATGTGATAAAAGCTGAAGATTAGCTGCTCACCTGGCCTTTGTGTCATGTTACAGAAGCATAGGTTTAGCTGCTCACCTGGCCTTTGTGTCATGAGATAGTAGCAGAGGTTTAGCTGCTCACTTGGTCTTTGTGTCATGTGACAGAAGCAGAAGTTTAGTTGCTCACCTGGCCTTTGTGTCATGTAATAGAAGCTGAAGTTTAGCTGCTCACCTAGCCTTGTATCATGTGATAGAAGCTGAAATTTAGCTGGCCACCTGGCCTTTGTGTCATGTGATAGAAGCTGAAGTTTAGCTGCTCACCTGGCCACAGCCTGCTGCTGAAGTAGAGGATGAACATGAAGAAACAGCCCAGACCCACAACCAGAACCAGTCTCTTCTCTTTGCCTTTCCTCATCCTGACAAACTGCATCTACAGCCTCTGTGATAAGAGTATCGATCCAGCTCGCTGACCTATGACGCTCCTTATTGTCCTGCACGTGTCTGCGTGTCCACACCGGAGGACAGGGCGGCGGCAGAGCCCACAGCTGCCCCGCTGCCGGGAGCGGCTCCAAGCTGCGGAGCTGGCTCCATGTGGCTCCTGTCCGGAGCAGGAGACTTGTGAGAACCGACTGGGCCCGCTTGAACCTCCACTAACCCTCTGCTGCCGGAGCCTGGAGCTGTGTGCCTCTTCCTACTCCTTCTCACTGTGGCAGCGCTGGAGAGGAGACTTCCGGTCATCTTTTTCAAAGTAAAAGCTCTGCGTGTCTGACAGGTTTTTTTTCTTTAATTGGTCAAAACGACATTTGTTATTATTATTATTATTATTATTATTATTATTATTATTATTATTATTATT
>NC_056504.1:22586401-22587827 GCF_014905685.2 Nematolebias whitei
TTATTATTATTATTATTATTATTATTATTATTATTATTATTATTATTGCTGTTGTTGTTGTTGTTATTAATATCATTGTTGTTGTTGTTGATATTGTTATCATTATCCCAGTGTATCCTCGGATTAAACATTTATTTTTCCATCTAGTCTGCTAAATTGCAGACTTTAGGACATTAAGGATCTAGATCAGGACTATTCAACAAAACTGCTCAGGGGCCGGATATCCAGCAGTTATTCTCATAAATTCAGGTTGTTTTATAATTTAAAATCATCCATCCATCCATCCATCCATCCATCCATCCTTCCATCCATCCATCCATCCATCCATCCATCCATTATCTTCCGCTTATTCCGAAGTCGGGTTGTTGGGGCAGCAGATTGAGCAGGGAGGTGCCCAAACATCTCTTTCCACAGCCACCTCTTCCAGCTCTTCTGGGAAGATTCCAAGGCGTCCCCAGGCCAACCAAGAGACATAGTCTCTCCAGCGTGTCCTGGGTCTTCCCTGGGGTCTCTTCCCAGTTGGATATGTCCAAAGCACCTTTCTAGGGAGGTGCCCAGGAGGCATCCTTACCAGATGCCCGAACCAATTCAACTGGCTCCTCTCGACGTGGAGGAGTAGTGGTTCTACTCCAAGTCTCTCCCAAATAACCAAACTTCTCACCCTATCTCTAAGGGAGAGTCCATTGGTGGGCCGAAGTGAGCACACCCATGGGCCTGATTTGGCCCCCAAGCCACCAGTTGAATAGCCCTGATCTAGATTGAGACCTTGGAGTCATGAATCCTGAGTCAGTGTGAGGATTCGGATCATTAACCAGGGCAGGCCCTAGTTACTGGCTAGCTTCTGTAGCTACAGAACATGTAAAATTATGATGAAAAATAAAAGTCATGTGAAATTTACCTCATTCCTGACAGATCACTTGTAAGCTCAGCTATAGGTGCAACTTCTTGTATGACAGCAGAAGTAGCAGCTTGTCTTGGTGGATAATCCCCCCAAAAATTGCCAAATTATTTATTTTCAGATTTGCTAAATTTCTTAATTTTCGTGTTATTGATAATGTTGCTCTTTCTGAGGTTTCTGCTGTAATTACAACAGTCAATGGAGCAGACTTCAACTAGAGTGCTGTACATTTGCACTAAATAAAAACAGATTGTTCTTGTAAGCAGCGGTTCACGTTTCCTCCCACTCCAACAGTCAAAAACAATGTGTCTGTTTTTGAAAAAGTCACATTTGTTGACAAGAAGCTGTAATGATATGCTGCACCACTAGGTGGATGCAAGGAGTCTCGGTGTGTGAGAGACACACGAGGAAGAGAGACAGAGAATAGGGACGGAAAACAGTGTGACAATGAACACAGATGTAAGTAAATAAAACAACTTGACTTTATAAGACTTGACCTACTTTTTGTACATAAGTACGAACATTACA
>NC_056504.1:22587837-22599111 GCF_014905685.2 Nematolebias whitei
CTTTATAAGACTTGACCTACTTTTTGTACATAAGTACGAACATTACAGAAGCCAGCAGAAGAAAAGGTTGATTTGTGTTAAACCAGCAGAGATAAAACATCAGTTTACAGAAAGACTGACAGAAACGCACAAAGAGAACAAAATGGATCAAATATGTGAAATTTGTATTTCTGTATATTTTCATTACTGCGATTTATACATACAGGCCTGGCAGAGTTCCTCCAGCGTTTTGGATCATTTACTCTGGTTCTGTGTGGATGAAAACATTAGTAATGCTGCAGTGTTTACATTTTCAAGAAAAGACAAATAAGATCGGTTAAGATTAAAAGTTCTCTCTTGTAATTGAGTCACTGAGACTCAGTGAGACTAACCTGTATAAATAAAGGTTGGATGAATTATTTTTGTATAAAATATTCTTGTTTGGTCAAGGTGTTGAACTAAACCTCCATTTTCCAGGTTCCAGGATTTCAGATGTCCTGGAGATGGGTCCGCGGGCAGCACGGTGGCGAAACTGGTAGAGCTGCTGCCTCTCAGCGAGTAGGTCCTTGGTTCAAACCCCGGTCCAGGGGCCTTTCTGGGTGGAGTTTGCATGTTCTCTCCGTGCATGCGTGGGTTTTCTCCGGGTACTCCGGTTTCCTCCCACAGACCAAAAACATGCATGTTAGGCTGATTGGTAACTCTAAATTGACCCTAGGTGTGAGTGAGAGAGTGAATGGTTGTTTGTCTCGTTTGTCTCCATGTGTCCCTGTGATGGACTTGCGACCCGTCCAGGGTGTACCCCGCCCCTCACACAGTGATTGCTGGACATGGGCACCAGCGACCCCCGTGACCCAAAATGGAATAAGCGGGTAAAGATAATGGATGGATGGATGGAGATGGGGACAGATAATCCATCAGACCCTCTTTAGTCTGAAGAGTACACAACTCTCCAGATGTTTTGTTCAGATTATAAAGAGTTCAACTTCAGACAGAAAGAGCACATGCATGCAACAAGCTGACTAAAGAGTTATTTATTATGAATGTTTCAATCCTGAAACACCAGGTCTTGAAAATGAAGCATGCAGAGCCTCACAGATCCGAACATGAGCCTGACCAATTAATTGTACTCGGAGAGCTTTCTGCAGAGCTATTTTAACCTTTGACCTTTTCTGCATTTCTCACCTCCATTGTCCCAGACATGGCAAATGAGATCCTGGGGAGAAGTCCGGACAGGTTTGGAGGTGCACAGATGATCAAACCTTAGGCCTGACAGTGGGTGAGTGTGAGGCCCGTCAGGGTTTCCTGCCTAAGAGGCTCATGGAGAGCAGCCACGAGTCACCACACAGTCTGCTGATGAGCAGTCAGGAGTGAAGTGTGAAGCTGATTCGATACAGGCTCAGAGGTCACAGAAGCAGGCTGCCAGCTGGATTTTGACCAGTTAGTAAGCTACCATGAACACGAGGTATATGCAAGATGGCGGCGCGCATGGTTGCAGCGGCTCACAGCTCTCCCTTTCAGTGCTTTTTAATGTTATTTTTGTACATCCTTTTTTCTTGTGTTTGCATTGCCGAGTTTGCAAACATCAAGTATGGACATCAGACCCTTTTGGACATCGGTGAGCAGCACCAAATACCTGTTTCGAGTGACTTTCATTACACGCACAACATCCCAGACAACATAGCGAGATCACCGGGCTCTCCGTGGATTGTTGTCGGGCCTGGGAGGCGGCGCAGACGGAGAAGGGAGAGGAAGCAGAAGCGAGGCTGCAGGTCTGGCGTTATGCTAAGGCTAAAATCACAACCCCACAAGCCACCTCTACCGAGCCTTTATCTCTCCAATGCCAGATCCCTGGTGCATAAAACGGATTATTTGGAATTACAACTCGCTGGAAATCGCTATGTTCGTGACTGCTGTGTTCTGATTATCACCGAAACCTGGCTTCACCCCGGGATACCCGATGCTAGCATTCAGCTAGCAGGCCGCTCTCTGCTATGCTGGGACAGGACTGCGGACTCCGGTAAGAGCAGAGGTGGGGGGCTCTGTATTTATGTGCATGAGAATTGGTGTAATAACGGGACAATTATAGATAATTTCTGTTCCCCAGACCTTGAGTACATGTCCGTGAGATGCCGACCTTTTTTTCTACCGAGAGAGCTAACAGTTGTGATAATTACTGCTGTGTATATACCACCCGATGCTAATGTAAATACGGCACTCTCGCTCCTGCTGAACACCATCAATGAACAGCAGCGGGCTCACCCCGACGCTGTTCATATAATTGCATGAGATTTCAATAGGGCTAATCTGAAGACTGTACTCCCAAAATTCTACCAGCATGTTAAGTGTTCTACTAGGGGGGAGAACACTCTGGACCATGTTTACGCGAACATTAAACATGCATACAGAGCCATACCCCTCCCCCACCTCGGGCAGTTGGACCATCTTTCCCTCCTGCTCCCCCCAGCTTACACCCCACTCAGACGCAGAGCAAGGCCTACAACAAAAACTGTTACAACCTGGCCTGGTAATGCACTCGATGACCTACAGGACTGTTTTGAACAAACTAACTGGGACTTATTTGAACATCAGGAAATGGAAACATACTGTTGGATTTAATATTTTATACCTTTTTATAATTCCTATCAAGCACTCAAATGTCATGTCATATAAAGTGTGTGTGTGTCTTTCTTCCAAGGTTGAACTATGTTTATAGAAAGTGTTTGCTAATTCTAACTAGTTGACCTTTAAATATAATCTCATAGTAGCTAAGGATAATTTTACAAGTTCACATTTGATAAATTACAAGCAATCAAATCAGGCCAGAGAGCAGACTGATTAACATAAATAAAGCTAGAACAGCTCTTTAATTTAGACAGTATAGTTGGACTAAGTAAAATCAAATTAAGAGTATAACCATGATCCAAATAAAAACACGAACATAAGTTAGATAATATAATTATTCCTAGAAATAAACAACTATTTCAAATCAGTGTTATCATGTTAAACAAACAGTGTTAACGGTTTTAAACGCAGACACAGAAACTAAGATGATTCTGCCTTAAAAACAGAATCACCAGACCTCCAACAGATAGTGAATTAACACCCAGGAGATAGGTAATAATTAATAGTTATTAATTATTACGCATAAACAATTTAGACACGAATCATTTTATATCCCTAAAGTATAATAGCAAGTTAAACTTTAAACAAAAGCCGAACCAAAACTTATCTGAAATATAGACGTAACGTCCTTGAGGGGGCGGGCTACGTCGTAACCATAGCGACAGAAGCTGAACCAATCAGGAAGCTAGCCTTCTCAGACGGGGATAAAAGGCCGGGAATGACGCACGCGCACTGAGCATTTTCAGAGAGGCACGCAGGAGGCGGTTTGTTCTTAATGCTCCATTTATATGCATATATCTTATTAATGTAACTGTTTGTCTCTGAATATCTGTAACCCATGTTGTGTCAAATAAATCTTTTATACGAAGGGCGACGCCTCCGCCGTTTTGAACACGACGTGGTATTCTATCCACAACAATACACAGGAACAGTACTGGACTATATCAACTTCTGCATCGGAAATGTGACTATGGTCAAAAACATTCGTGTTTACCCCAACCAGAAACCATGGATGACCAGCCAGGTTCGCACACTCCTCAGAGCCCGCAACGCTGCCTTCAGGTCAGGTGACAGAGCTCTGTACCGAGCTGCTCGAGCCAACCTGAATAAGGGAATAAAAACCGCAAAGGCTGACCATAAAAGGAGTATAGAGTCCCATCTGTCCAGTAACAACTCACGGGAGGTGTGGAAGGGCATAAAAAACATCACAAACTATAGAGGCTGTGAGGTGACAACAGGAGACCTGAGTGCATCACTAGCAGAGGAGCTAAACTGCTTCTTTGCACGCTTTGATGCACCACAGCAGCACCCATCTGATCCTGCCCTGCCCCCACACCCACCCGGTTACTTCACCACTCCACTCACTGTACGGGAGCATGATGTTAGACGCTCCCTCCAATCAGTGAACCCCAGGAAAGCCACTGGCCCAGATGGAGTACCTGGCAGGGTGCTCAAAGCATGTGCCCTTCAGCTCGCCCCCACCTTCACCAGAATTTTCAATCTCTCCCTGGCCCAGGCAGTCATCCCTCCCTGCTTAAAATCTGCAACCATCATCCCAGTGCCGAAAACGCCTACCATCACCAGCCTGAATGATTACCGACCGGTGGCTCTCACTCCGGTAATCATGAAGTGCTTCGAGAGACTGGTTCTCCAGCACATCATGGACTATCTCCCTCCGAACTTTGACCCCTACCAGTTTGCATATCGCACCAACAGGTCCACAGAGGATGCTATTGCAGTAGCTCTCCACACAGCGCTGAGCCACCTGGAACAACAGCACAGCTACGTTCGAATGCTCTTTGTGGATTACAGCTCGGCCTTTAACACAATCATTCCGGACATTCTTATGAATATATTGGACAATCTCAGCCTCCCCCCACTCACATGTGCCTGGATTAAAGACTTCCTAACCAATCGGCCCCAATCTGTAAGACGTGGTCCCCACCTCTCCTCCACTCGTACACTGAGCACTGGCTCCCCACAGGGCTGTGTGCTGAGTCCCCTGCTGTACTGTCTCTACACCCATGACTGCAGCCCGACCCACAACAACAACCTCATCGTCAAGTTCGCTGATGACACCACAGTGGTCGGACAAATCTCTAAGGGAGATGAGACATTTTACAGACAGGAGGTCCTGGAGCTAGCAACCTGGTGCTCAGAGAAAAATCTGGCTCTGAATATCAAAAAAACCAAGGAGGTAATTATTGATTTCAGGAAGCACAGCACCAACCTAGCCCCCCTTTACATCAATGGCGAGTGCGTGGAGAGGGTTCACACTTTCAGATTTCTTGGTGTCCATATCTCTGCTGACCTAAACTGGAAAGAGAACACCACAGCGGTCATCAAGAAGGCTCAGCAGAGACTACACTTCTTAAGAGTCCTTAAGAAGCACAACCTGAACACAAAATTGCTGCTGACCTTCTACCGCTCGTCCATCGAGAGCCTGCTGACATACTGTATCTCAGTATGGTACGGCAGCTGCACCCTGGCTGACAGGGAGAGGCTTCAGAGAGTAGTCAAGACAGCACAAAAGATAATTGGCTGCCCTCTCCCCTCCCTGATGGACATTTACACATCACGCTGCCTCAACAAAGCAGAAAGCATAATCAAGGACTGTTCACACCCGAGTTTTGATTTGTTTGACTTGTTACCTTCAGGGAAGCGCTACAGGTGCATCAGAACAAGAACAAACAGATTCAAGAACAGTTTTTTTCCTGAAAGCCATCACCACACTGAACTCACACATGCACTGATTTAATAATCTAACCTCCCAAACCCCTGGACTTCTACTGTGCAATACTACTGCCATTTCATACTCTCAGTCACCTTAACTACCTCACTAATATCCATGATGTGCAATACAATTGTGTAATACTTGTATTTTTTACTTTCATTATTATATTGCGTTACATTTTTTTATATTTTTAGTGTGTGTTTAGTGTTTAATGTGTGTTTTCTTAAGGCGTGTTTTTGCACTGGAAAAAGGAGTGGCTCTTAATTTCATTGTACTGCGTATAATGACAATAAAGGCATTCTGATTCTGATTCTAAGGTCTGGATTCCAGAACTTTGTCAGCAAACTGAACTGGAAGAGATGATGGAGGTTCAGGTAGAAACAACATGACTCCAGAGGTACCATGGGTTCATGAAGATTACCAGGAGCAGCTCAGTCAATAGACAGATACACCACTTGGGGGGAGTGGTGGTGCAGAGGCTAAAGAATGTGAGCAGAATGTCGCTGGTTCAACTCCCTGTACCACACACATCAAAAAATGTGTGCGAGAAAGGTGAAGCCCCCACACCTGCCTCCACCCTCCTTTGCTCCACCCTAAGCCCCCGAGCAAGGCCCTTAACCCCCACCATCTGCTTCCCTGGACACCCTAGATAGCAGCTCTCTGCTCCACACAGAGGGCTGTGGTAGCTCGGTGTCTGTGGTTGTGTCAGGAAGGACATCCGGTGTAAAACAATCACCAAGTCTTCACACGAGTTAGTTCACTGTGGTGACCCCTAAAGAAGAGAGCAGCTGAAAGAAGAAGAAATAAAAATACAACGCTTGGGTATGGATATGAAATTAATTTGGATTTTTAATGATTTACAGTGAATTACAAACATATCCACCACATTGGGAGTCTTCCTATTTTGTTTATTTTGAATTTGATTATTATTGCATACAAATTGTTTGCATTTAGAATAATGGCAAAGAAGAATGGGACAAATGGCCTAAAGATAGGAGTGTTCAGCTTGAGGCAGACTGGAGGCTGTAACTGCTGGAGAACTGCTTGTAGAAAACTAAAAACAGGAACATGTCTGCATTGGTTATTGCCATGAACTTAACAGATGTTTGAAGCCATTTAGAGAGGTCAAGGTCAAGAGCTTCAGATCTTTATGTAAGATATTCCAGGAAACAGGAGCGGAGTAGGAGAAGGCCCTTTTGCCTAGTTCAGTCCTCACTGAGGGAACACTGCTGGTAATAATGTCCTGAGAACACACGCTGCAGTTGCACTCACGCATAGGCCTGTCACGATAACAAATTTTGCTGGGCGATTAATTGTCTCAGAAATTATTGCGATAAACGATAATATTGTTTGAAATTTGACAATAATTATTTAAGAAGAAATGTTGGTTATTTTGTTTTGTGTGTAGTACCTTTTTTGACCACCGATGGCAGTATGACTGTTTGAACTGAAGGATGGATAGTGTGGGAGCGAGCAGTGTGTCTCTTTAAGAAAAATGAGAGGGAGACCTCTTGACGTAACGTGGGCTGTCTCTCCTTCCTTTTTCAGTTCTCAAATTGGTGGACGCTTGGTGTGGTTTGAGCTCTTTACCATAGCATTTTTCACACAAATGTTTTAATAAAAAAATCAGTAAACAAGTTCTCAGCTTCTTTTTGCAGAGAAAAACATTTTTTTACATGAAGGCACGGGTTTCAACCATGAATTATGGAGATTCGACAAGTTTGAGGTGGAGCAAGTCTGACTGGATGATGTCAAAGGCGGATTACAAAAGCTGGAAAGCCTTAGGAACTGTTTTAGCTTGATAATAAACAACTGTGTCATCAGCATAGAAATGTAAGGGTGTGTCAAGGATGCTCTGACCTACATTACCTATGTAGATTGTAAAGAGGGTGGGTCCTAGATAGATAGACGGACGGACAGATAGGTAGGTAAAATGTGTAGAGGGTGGTGGGTGTTTAGGATGTAGAGCATTTTGTCCAGGGTTTGTCACAGTCAGCACAGAGCCAGCCTTCCTTCAGCTACATCCCACAGAGTCCTCCTCCAGACTCCTGTACTCCTCCTCCTGTCCACTGCTGATTCACCCATCAGTGTCATCTGTGTATGTGTATGTGACCAAATGAAATGACCTTCTGTGCATTAATTCTAACAAACATAAAATGGAAGACGTCAGTTTCACCCTTTTTGCTTTAAAGTCTCAACCAGTGTGTTCTAAAAGCACTTAAAGTTAAATGAGATCCACACGTGGACAACCTGAGTGCAGACAAACAGTAAAAATAGGCAAACTGTGCTGGAGAAAATGTCTTATTGAATATCTCGCCTTCGATCCACAATGAAGCAATAACAGCAAAAATAAATAGTTTCTTGCACTTACAGAGAAACTGTCTCTCTCTCTCTCTCTCTCTCTCTCTCTCTCTCTCTCTCTCTCTCTCACACACACACACACACACACACACCTAAAATCATTTAGAAGTTCCAAACAACCTCACTTGTTTTTGGATTGTAAGCAGAAACTGGAATGTCCAGGGGACTGGTACTTCTGAAGCTTTAGTAGACTTTCAGGAGTTTTTGTTTCTGCAGACATTTAAACATGTGACAGTAGTGTGTAGAACATAGACAGATTTCCAGGAAATTTTGAGCCTTCTAAACTTTAAAGCTTCATCTTCTTTTAAATATTGCTGTGTGTGCAAAAGGGCAGAATGCAGAAAAAGATAAGATTGCATCATCTCTGTGTCCAAAACAAAGGCTCAAAGTCCAGTTGCAAAGCCTCCTCCTACAAAAATGTATTTGCATGTACACACTGTTGTAGGGGAACACCACCTCAGAAACTGTTCACCACCTCAGAAAAGAACACCTCATCTCAGAAAACAGTTCATCTCAGCTTAAACAGAAAAAGAGTTCACCTCATCTCAAACAAACATCATTCATGTGTTTTGTGTTTGAAACTGTTTAAAATAAGCCCCAACACCTTTCAGTCAGGTCATCTGGACAGTTTCCTTTTTTTGTGCTGAAACATTTTGCCTTCGATCTGGAAGGCTTCATCAGTCAAGGAAATACACAACAAAACTGATTCTTCCTCCAACAGCTTATTCCAAAATGGAGCAAACCAGTTGTGTGTTTGTGTGTTTCCTTGACTGATGAAGACTTCTGGATCGAAGGCGAAACCTTTCAGCACAAAAGAAGAAACTGTCCAGATGACCTGACGGAAAGTTGTTGGATTTTATACCTGAATTATTGAGCATGGACTTTGTTGTTTTCTACCAGTTTGACAAGACTGTCAACAAGGAAGAGGGCCGGTAATGGAGGAGGGGTATACCAAAGAGACCATCTAATCACAAGCAGAACTGTTTTTTTCCACTTTGGAGTAAGCTGTTGGAGGAAGAATCAGTTTTGTTGTGTGTTTCCTTGACTGATGAAGCCTTCCGGATTGAAGGCGAAACGTTTCAGCATAAAAAACGAAACTGTCCAGATGACCTGACTGAAAGGTGTTGGATTTTATACCTGGATTATTGAGCATGGACTTTGTTGTTTAAAATAAGATGCATCTATTCCCTTGGGAACAAACAGACTTTGTTTTACAGGTGTTCAACTCAGCTCACTAACTTCTTAGTTGACACTAATGTAAATGTCAGGAAATTCAGTGACAGTAAAAAAAACTGTCACTGTGTTAACTTCACTGCCAATATGAACGCATTTCCCATGAAACGGACAGATTGTTTTAATGATTCAACTGACCTCGAAGTTGAAATATCTGCTGAGATTTTACCTTTTTCAAAAAGGAGTATTACTCCCAGGATGGGTTCCCATGAAGATAACACCATGAGAACCCCTTTGTTTAATGACATTTACTTTTCAGGTGATGGACAGCGACACCTTTTGGAGAAACATTGCCTGCTATTAACCCCAAAATGTCATTTTCTGTTTTATCTTTATAACTGAATGATTATTTATGAAAATGTGTGTTTTAAGTAATCTCTCTTTAAGATAATCATTTGTCTTATTTGTCTCTTTTGAAAGAGTAACTTTTAAAGGCAGACAGAGAAAATGGACTTTAGATTTTATTAAACATGACAGGAGTTAGGACCATCTCTCTTCCGAGAGGTGGACTAAAGTCAATCTGAAACACACATACAGTTAAGTTTCACTTCTTCTTCTTAAATCACTTCTTGTACAAGCACTTCTGCACTCCTACTTCTTCATCAATGACTCAACACACTTCAACTGGACTTCGAGCAAACTTCAGAGAAAGACGCATCCTCCTAGAGAGACATCCTAGGAAGAGATTTGAGTAGACAATCAGCCTTTCTGCAGAGGTCTCAGGACGAGAGAACCTGACCGAACCAGAACCATCACACCGCAGAGTGGTCAATCCCAGCTGACTTCAGAGCCAGTGGCCGGACCTTCGTCCCTCCAACCGATGATAGGTGAACTTTGAGGAAAATCAGCTTCTCAGTCACCAGAACATCTCAGGCCTTGCTGGTATCATGTTAAGCAGCTGTGGAACATTCTGACATCTTATTCTAGTTAGAAACTGATTTTTCCTCTAAACATGGTATGGTATGGTATGGTATATAGTTTATTCATTTAAAAAAAGTACAAAACAATTCCATAACAATATAAAAAAAGATACAAAAGATTTAAAATTAAAGGCAGCAGAAAGAAGAAAAAATCTTATTATATCTGCCCCTTTTTACAAACAATTATTTCAGACATAATAATCTTCAAGTAACAGTACAAAATGAATAATTTTCTAATTTATCTAATTCTAATACAAAACACACACTAAACAGAGGTGGTACCCAAACAACGAGGTTGTTTTGTCATGCTCAGCGGCCCCCGCTGCCCCCATATCTGTTCAAGCCTCTGCTCCTCATATCACAGCCCCGTTTTAAGATCATTCACGTTTTTTCCTGCTTCAGTTTTGAGTTACCCTCTCATTCATTCAGCTCCTGTCACTCTGGCCACTCTCCCTCTGTTATTTCTAGCTGCCTGTCAATCACCCCTGCAAAGCCTGCCTACCTGATTCTCCCTGATCACAGTAATCAGTGTTGATGCTCTACACCTGGTGCCAGCCCTATATAAACTCAGCTCTTGCCTCTGCAAGGTGCCAGATTATTGAAAGCCTCACAGCCAGTAAATTATCCAGCATTCTCTTGTTCCTAGTTTCTTCGTTTCTGACCACAGCTTCACTCTTGACTCCTCGCTTTGACTTTGCCCCTGTCTGGATACCACGCTCTCGGCCTACAAGATACAACCTCGCTCTCCTCTTCGATCACAACTACGGATCATCCTTTTGCCTGTTCACACAGCTCCTGGCTCTCAACCCCTGCTATGTCCCTGGATTCTGTTTCCTGCCCAGCCCTCCAACGTTCTCTGTCTCAGCCCTGCTCCTGCCACAGAAGATTGGACCAGAACCGAGGCTCGGATCCTCCCCAGACGAATGCCTTTAATAAATAAAACCTTTTTTTAATATTGTCCTGAGTCAGGTGTTGTGCTGATCCATACAGACTCGTTACAGAATAATTTGGCCAAAATATGGATCCAGCACAGACTCAGAGGTGGCGTTCTGGTAAACTGGAGGATCAATTTACAGGCACCCGCCTGGCAATAAAGCTGGGCGGTTTCCCTCAGGCTCAGCCAGTCCTCTTGGGTGAGGCAGAGAAGAGAGAAGCCCAGCGTTGGGCTCTCCACCTTATGAACAGGTCCAAGTTCCCGTTCCACTTTTGGGATCAGGAGAATGAGTCGGACGAAGACGAGGATTTGTGGTTTCCTCCCTGCCAGGTCCCTCGCCCTCAGAAGAGCCGTAGGTACACAATGTGCCGGTCCTCCCAACGTCCTGCCCCTCCGCCCTCAGAGCCCTTGCCCCAAACGTTTCCAGTTGTCCCACAGAGTCCTAGACCAGCTGCAGTGGTCCCACAGAGTCCCAGACCAGCTGCAGTGGT
>NC_056504.1:22599121-22602850 GCF_014905685.2 Nematolebias whitei
GTGGTCCCACAGAGTCCCAGACCAGCTGCAGTGGTCCCACAGAGTCCTAGACCAGCTGCAGCTGCAGTGGTCCCACAGAGTCCCAGACCAGCTGCCATGGTCCCACAGAGTCCCAGACCAGCTGCCGTGGTCCCACAGAGTCCCAGACCAGCTGCCGTGGTCCCACAGAGTCCTAGGCCATCTGTTGTGGTCCCACAGAGTCCCAGGCCAGCTGCCGTGGTCCCACAGAGTCCCAGGCCAGCTGCCGTGGTCCCACAGAATCCCAGGCCAGCTGCCGTGGTCCCACAGAGTCCCAGGCCAGCTGCCCCGGTCCCACAGAGTCCCAGACCAGCTGCCCCTGCAGCTCCCCAGGCCTCCACGTCGCCTGCCCCAGCAGCTCCCCAAGCCTCCAAGTCGCCTGCCCCAGCAGCTCCCCAGGCCACCACGTCGCCTGTCCCAGCAGCTCTCCAGGCCACCATGTCACCTGCTGCAGAAGTCCAGGCCCTCTCTTCAGCTGCTGCAATCTCCAAAACCCCCATGGCAGCATTGGCTTGGCCCCTGGTTCCAGCAGCCGCAGACCCCCAGATTCCACAGGTGGCAACACTGGCCACCATGTTTGCGGCTGTCCTGGCCCCTGTGCTTGCTGTGATTTGGGCTCCCGCTGCACCGCCTCCAGTTGAGTTCCAGGCCTCCAAGTTGGCTGCAACTCCCCTCCAGGTCTCCAAGTTGGCTGCAGCTCCCCTCCAGGCCTCCAAGTTGGCTGCAGCTCCCCTCCAGGCCTCCAAGTTGGCTGCAGCTCCCCTCCAGGCCTCCAAGTTGGCTGCAGCTCCCCTCCAGGCCTCCATGTCTGTCCCTCAGACCCCCTTGCCAGGTCCACAGTCCTCCATGTTGGCCCCTCAGACCCCGTTGCCAGGTCCACAGTCTTCCATGTTAGCGGCAGCACCCTTCCATCTCTCCAAGTCTCCAGAGGTGCCAGCGCTCTCCAAGTCTCCAGAGGTGCCGGCACTCTCCAAGTCTCCAGAGGGGCCGACGCTCTCCAAGTCTCCAGAGGGGCCGGCGCTCTCCAAGTCTCCAGAGGGGCCGGCGCTCTCCACTACCGCAGAAGATTCGCCACATACCGCAGAAGATTCGCCGCATACCGCAGAAGATTCGCCGCCTACCGCAGAAGATTCCCCGCCTACCGCAGAAGATTCGCCTCCACGGCCCTCCTTGTTGGCTTCAGCAGCTTGTAGGGTAACATATATCTGATATATATTATCCATAAATTAAACGGATTCATTCATTTTTCTGGACTGAATAATATCGTGCATTGAATTTAATAAATGTAACGTGAGACGTTAATTTTCTTTGACCCATCAAATGAATGCGGTCATTTATTAACAGAATCAAAGTTTAACATCAAACATTTACATTAATTTGGCAGATTGATTTCAACACAACATAATTAATTAGCAAGCTTTCAGAGACCATAAGCCATGGTATCTGGGTTCAAGCTTTACAACAGACATTTCTGAAAATATCTGGATTAATTACTAGCAAAATAGAAGAGTTTAAAGATGGAAAATGAAGTTTATCTTGAGAGAGATGGGTGAGGGAATTTGTCTGTTATAACCAGAACAACACGCTCCTTCTGGACCCAGCTTAACCAACGGTACACTTTGCGGTTGAAGATCGACTCTTTTACCTTGGCAGAGGATAATTCCGACTTCGGTGTAGAGTTGCCTTCAAACGCTCTCCAGCGTCTCCGTAAGGATAGTAGGGAACCGTTCGGAGTCGTGAGATCATCCCAGAACAGACTTCTTCATAATTCCTCTGAACTTCTCTCGTTCAGCTTAGTTGCTTTTCTCCAGCATTCTGAATTCCAGCATTCTGAACTCTGCTGCTCTCGGAACCAACTCACAGCATTCTCTCAGCGTTCTCCCAGCGTTCTCTTTGCGTTCTCTCTGAACTCTCTAGTGAACTAGGAAGTGTTGCACCTTTTAAAGAGGTCACTTCCGGTTCATTTGAGAACTTCCTGATTGGTCGATTGACCGAACAGGGGTGTGTTTTAGTGATGTAAGAGGTTATTAAAAGTCAAGGAAAAAGATTGTTTGTTTAAGAACAGACAGAAAATGTTTTTGAAGGACCCAGACTTCGTGGAGTCAATTCTCTAATATCTTTCTGTAAAAGTTAAACATGACATTTCTTTTCAGTAAACTTACAGTTGACCGAAACTTGACCTTTGACCAACATCACAACTTGCTCATTTCAGACAGAAGATCAAGAAGATGAATCATTACTCTGTAACACATTCTCACTTGATTTCTACTTTGAATGAGGATTAAAAATCACTAATACTGTTTCACAGTTGATTCAAAATGAGTAGTTCACTTCAACATTTGAAAATGGTTTGAACTAAACACACTTTGATTATCAAAACATTTGTAAAATAGTAATGATGATAGAAAAGAGAGTGTTCTTTCGATTGATCAGTGCAGGACACTTAGGAAGTCTTTGAATGAACTTAATCTTGTGTTTCTGGACTCAAATCAATGAAATACAGTTCTTGTCCCAGGAAGGCCCTCAATTTGACCTGAGGCTTAGTTCACTACAGTCCCCCCTTTGGAAATCATCGCCTGTCCATGGGGATGAATTCCAACATGAACTTACGCCTTCGAATGTCCTTGAGCTTGATGTAATCCAGCAAGGAAAACAAAAGTCAAAGGAGGTAATCCCACAATGTTCTTGGTAATTCCATTGTGTTGATGGTAATTCCATAATGTTGTTGGTAATTCCATTGTAGCAATGCTTTAACCCCTTGGAAACAGAGTCTGTAATCCATTGGAAAAGTCATATAATCCACAACGGTAAATCCACAACGAATGGAGGTGTTGATTGATCAGCATACAGAGGGGTTCCCTTGGATTGAACTGAAGATGCGGCCACTGGATGAAGATTGGAGACCAACGTCAGGATTGCAGGTCTCCTCCAGCGAAGGTCGTCTCTGGGCGACGTCCAGTCGATGCCGTTCTGGTTCAATGTGACATGCAATTATGTGGTTTAAGGTGGGCTTATGAAGGGGATTTTACATAAGGCCTTAACCTATATGCACCTGGTGTGTAAGCTATTATGATTGGGAACAGCTACAGCTACCAGTTAAGGGGTGGAACATGCTGAAAAGGGTAGTAATAGGGATTTATACCTATAGAAGGGTGTTCCAAACTATTTTTCCATTCCTAACTTGGTTTAAGTTAGATTTACATGGTAAAATATAGTTTGGTTCAATTGTCTGTTGTCTTTTAGACGAACGACTTGAGATTGGGTGTTTGGTTTCCCCATAAATGTTTTTGGAGTCTATGGCGAGACT
Source organism: Nematolebias whitei (assembly GCF_014905685.2). Taxonomy (NCBI): domain Eukaryota; kingdom Metazoa; phylum Chordata; class Actinopteri; order Cyprinodontiformes; family Rivulidae; genus Nematolebias; species Nematolebias whitei. The sequence goes on from NC_056504.1 coordinate 22,602,447, forward strand.
CATCAAAAAGAATTAGCTATCCACCCGAATAGAATTGTTCGAGTAGGTTCGGCTTAAACGTTGTGAGACCAATGTAGATTATGGTACTTAAGGTAGCATTAATCTACATTGACTCCGCAAAGATTGCATTTTAACGAATGAACTGCATGTTGGCATAGTTAAAACCCTTTACAGTCTCCAACTAAAACTACACACAAAATTCATTCTCTCCTCAGAAACAACTATCAAAACCAAATAAACAACGTTTCAACATCGACAAGAGTAGTGACTAAGCAACTAGAAACATCGTTCACTGCTTCTTCTCACCCTGGTTGTCAGATTCAATCACGCTGTCCCGTTGGAGCTGTTTCTCTGCACACCTTATGTGGTTTAACCTGGTTTCGATGTACCCATTTAACAATTGG
>NC_056504.1:22609414-22610021 GCF_014905685.2 Nematolebias whitei
CATATATGTGTATATATGTATATATGTGCATATATGTGTATATATGTGCATATATGTGTATATATGTATATATATGTGCATATATGTGTATATATGTATATATGTGCATATGTGTGTATATATGTATATATGTGCATATGTGTGTATATATGTGTATATATGTGCATATGTGTGTATATATGTGTATATATGTGCATATTTTTGTATATATATATGTATATATGTGCATATGTGTGTATATATGTGTATATATATATATGTATATATGTGTATGTATATATGTGTGTATATATGTGTATGTATATATGTGTGTATATATGTGTATATATATATGTATATATGTGTATGTATATATGTGTGTATATATGTGTATGTATATATGTGTGTATATATATATATGTATATATGTGTATATATATATATGTATATATGTGTATATATATATATGTATATATGTGTATATATATATGTATATATGTGTATATATATATATGTATATATGTGTATATATATATATGTATATATGTGTATATATATATGTATATATGTGTATATATATATATGTATATATGTGTATATATATATATGTATATATGTGTATATATAT
>NC_056504.1:22610121-22613722 GCF_014905685.2 Nematolebias whitei
AAACAGCCACTGGCCAAAAGGATGGCCCAGCACAGAAGATCAACATCATCAGGCCAGGACTCTGCGGTCTACACTCATCTCCAGGCCAGCGGTCACTCTTTCAGGGATGAAAATGTGCACATCCTGGATAGAGAAGAACGATGGTTTGAGAGAGGAGTAAAGGAGGCCATCTTTGTGAAAAGAAACCGTCCATCATTAAACAGGGGTGGAGGCCTACGTGTTCAATTGTCCCCCTCTTACAATGCTGATTGCTAGTATCACTCAGCCCTCTGTGAATAGTACACAGCCATCAGTGTGCTAATGATCCATTGTTAGGCTGATGGTCCTTCTTGAGCATGTGATCAGCTGGTTTTGGTTGTCAGCAGCAAAACTGGTTGATCCACTCTGAGAAGGTGCTATTTAAGAGACTGAGCTGAAAACAGCACCTCAGACTGAAGAAGTCTCTCGGACGAGAGACGAAACGTTACTACATTTTTTGTTGTTTTGCTTTGTTTTGGGGGTTTTTTTTTTTTGAATGTCTAGAGGACCAGATTTAACTTTTTTAGATTGTCATAAGGATATTTTATTACCATACCATACCACTTTATTTATTTATTTAATAGTGTTAATGTTAACCCCACCAAGAATATTTAAAAACACTGAACCATGTGTTCAGCTTTAATGGGTGTACTCCTAAGATTTACAGAGGGAAAAATCGTGAGAATGAATTTTGTGTTCAGCTTTGACTGATTAAACGCGCAGATACTTCATTGCTCCTGACAAACAGGTTACACTGAGTGGAGCGGTCGACCGTTCCAAGATGGCGGCCCTACGGCTTGTCAGCGCCAATAGGCGATAGCTGTCAATGCTGTATCTAGTGTTTATATCTATGTGAGCGACCCCTCATCCAGGAAAAGATGGCGCTTATTTCCACATTAAACTGTTACATTGTTTTACTTTAAAAGTCAGGGGAAGATAACCCCGCTGTGCTCCTGAACCCGGCTGTATTTGTTGTATTTTATTTTATTTTTTTGGTGACAGCTTGGTGCATCTTCACAGAGTTCAACTATAAAACAACATGCGGAACAGACCGAGGTGCGGTTTATTATTCATGCTGCAGAGGAACTAGAACCAATTCCTTCAGTCTCAAAAATTGATTTTTTTTTCTTTCGGCTTCTCCCTTCTTCAGGGCTCGCAACAGCAAGCGAATTCACATGATGATTGTCCCTCCTGACAATAGCCCTCTGTGTGGAGTAGAGCTGCTATGGTTCTTGGGGGCGCAGATGGTGGGGGTTAAGGGCCTTGCTCAAAGGCCCAGAGAGGGGCAAATGAGGGTGGAGGCAGGTGGGCTTCACCCTGATGATTAATGGTCAGAGAATTGGAACCAGTGACCTTCAGATCACAGGCTCGAGTTCTAAATACTCTCTAAATACTAGTTTTTTAGTGGTTTAGGCTGCTGTATTTGTTTTACCATTTTATTAAACATTAGATGTGAACAAACCTGTTTTTAGGATAACACAAAGATACCAGACAATTTAGCACTGAAATGGAAAAACACTGGAATAGCCATCTGCAGCAGTCAACTGTTTTACAGTTAATGTGCATGGGTAAAGTCAGTATTTTGCAATACTTTGTAGACCATTTTCATATCCAATTTTTTTAAAATACACAGTTTAAACAATGTTAATGTCTAACTCGCTCTAGTCATTCAGAACTGCAGCAAAATTGTTCAACGTGCTCATAAAATAAATTAAACCATCATTATCTTTACCTGCTTCATCCTTTTCAGGTCACTGATGCCCATATCCTGCAATCACTGTATGAGAGGCGGGGGACACCCTGGACAGGTCTCCAGTCCATCACAGGGACACAGAGACAAACGAGACAAACAACCATTCGCTCTCACTCACACCTAGGGACAATTTAGAGTTACCAATCAGTCTAACATGCATGTTTTTGGTCTGTGGGAGGAAACTGGAGTACCCTGAGAAAACCCACGCATGCATGGAGAGAACATGCAAACTCCACCCAGAAAGTGGGATTTGATCGGACATCCCTCTCGCTGAGAGGCAACAGCTCTAACCGAGCCACTGTGTCGCCCACACTTCAGTTCATAGTTTTTTTCTCAGTCCAGATTATTACTGCTTTTGATCTGAATAACGTCAGTTTCCGAACTAGACTTTGACATTTAATCACCGGAAGATTGATAAATGTTTAATTATTTATTAAAAGAAATGCATAAACAAAATAGGACATTGGTGTGCTGACCAGGTGCCCCAATTTTTATGAGATCAAAAACTTATATTAAGGCGAGGTGAAAGGATCATATTCATTTCTCCTTCACTACTGCTCTATTTTATCCATTGAATAGGCATTTCAAAATATCTTCAGAAATATTTAATTTCTTACATGCATCTCATATTTACATTTAGGAGAGAGGAAACCTGATCTACTGAGTAAACCCAATCACACTAAACCTTTAACCTTACTCCAGAACAAACTCCTTCACTCTTTTATTAGAACTTTATTAAGACAGTTTATAAAGATAAAAACAATCCGCTTAAAACAGTTTAATCACAGTAATTCATGGGAAATTTAAAACAAAAAAATACTGTTAAAATTTCCAAACACTTGCATATGTTCTCCAGCTCAGTTGAATTATAATTGTCATGTAAGAAAGCAATAAGATCTGAACTCTGTAAAGCTTGTGTACCTTCAACATGTGAAATCCTCTATATGTGCATGTGTGCAATAAACTGCAACCGCTCGATGGAAGAACGTATTGCAGACTGAGGAACTACTATCTTCTACTTCACTCTTGCCAGAACGGGCTGGATAAGATTTTCTGAGAAAATCCCTGAGTGGTTTGCAACGTCCTGATGCTGCATCCAGGTCTCCTCTCTGATCCCCCTCATGAAGCCTTCCAGCTGTGGGACACAAACAAAGACATGCAAGATGCACAGGAAAACATGGCAGTAACGTCCGATTTACATGTATTTAATGAATTAAAGACTGCATCAGTACCATTACCACACCAATAAAAAAGTAACACCCATGTGGATCAGGTCCAAATGAAGCCTCATCTAGACCCAGATTGGCTGTTAATTTTTTTAAATTCTCCTTTTGCATGTTGTCTCAGATTTATGGCAACTGTTGCAAGCTGCCAAAATTATGCATGTGTGGCCAGTGGAAATTATGCTACAGTTATGCCCCTTTTCCATTAGTACCTGTAGTACCAGTACAGCACGGCTCTACTCTACTAAGTACGGAACAGGTTGTTTCCATTATGCTTTCGGACCGGTTCCAGTGGGCGGGGTTCAAATTGACGTCGCAACCTCTCACCAGCTGGTGGCGCTGAGACGCTGAAACTGTTTTCAGTACAACAAAAAAGGTTGAATCATGTCATCTGGACTTCGTTTTTTTTGTTAAAAAGAAACGTTTCGCCCCTCATCCAAGAGGCTTCGTCAGTCTGAGGCCTAGCCATCTGGTATTACCCAGAAGCCACCCTGACTCTTGTGTTTCAAGCCTGCCTCAGATACCCCTGAAGTCTGGCCTTTTCACTAATGGTTTCAAAAACACAAAGTTTGTTTTCTCAGTCATCCAGGTATATAACAACAAAAAA
>NC_056504.1:22613822-22635332 GCF_014905685.2 Nematolebias whitei
AACGATGGTTTGAGAGAGGAGTAAAGGAGGCCATCTTTGTGAAAAGAAATCGTCCATCATTAAACAGGGGTGGAGGCCTACGTGTTCAACTGTCCCCCTCTTACAATGCTGTGATTGCTAGTATCACTCAGCCCTCTGTGAATAGTAAACAGCCATCAGTGTGCTAATGATCCATTGTTAGGCTGATGGTCCTTCTTGAGCATGTGATCAGCTGGTTTTGGCTGTCAGCAGCAAACTGGTTGATCCACTCTGAGAAGGTGCTATTTAAGAGACTGAGCTGAAAATAGCACCTCAGACTGAGGAAGTCTCTTGGATGAGAGACGAAACATTTCTATATTTTTTTGCTTTGTTTTGTTTTTTGTTTTTTTTGAATGTCCAGAGAACCAGATTGAACTTTTTTGGGTTCTCAATGATGTCGACTGGAACTTGCCGGCATGAAGAATTCGATCTTGGAGAAAGTTGATCCAGCACGGACAGGGTGGAATGTCCATAAATCTGTCTGTGTTGATTCACCATTGAGTGTACCAGCAGAACTTGAAGGCGTCAGAAAACAGAGTCTGGCAGCTCAAACTATTTGTTTATCTGAATTTGGCCTCCCTACTGGCTTTGGACAGGCCAACTTATCTAAAAGTGCTCTTGAAGGATACGTAAACTAGAAGCTTCTTGGGGGGGGGGGGGGGGGGGGGACAAGACGCTACCATCTTATCAGAACTTGGGAACTTTCTGGAGTGTTTATGGATAACTCATCGCCCTTGTTGACCGCTATGCATGTACAATGTGCTCATATACAATGAGGTCATTGTATGTTCGCAGTTTAAGTTGAGGTCTTTTTTTTCCATCTTTCACACTGTGCCCCGGCCAGGACATGGTGTCAGACATGTTTTGTTTTGGCTTCCTCCATCCTCGTGTTCTTTTTTTCTCATCTGCCTGCATGTTGTATGTAACAGGTCTCTCTTGTAAAAGAGTCTTTGAGGCTCAATGGGAATTAACCTGTATAAATAAAAAGGTACTACAGCAACGGCAACAATAATAATATCTCACCATGGGATTCGCCTATTCTGCTTCCCCTCACACCAGAGGAGGTAGCGAATCAGAGACTCGGTCCTGCGGCTTCGGGAATATAATCTCGAGGTAAGATCCACACCAGGTGTACTCGACGTGGCCCAGGCTGGAACATGCCCACCTAGCATGTGAAGTTTCCAGCTTATACCTGGACTGTTCTTGCTTCACCAAGAAGAGCCTCCAAAGATGGCTAGCATGCCAAACTAGCCTCTCTGGCAGGGACACACATCTGTCAAAGAGTGGGATGCTGCCTGGCAATGACAAGTGGGACAAAAGTGTGGATGCTGAACTGGGTGCGACAGCCACCTGGGGCTCCCAGCTGGACTTAGCCACAGCGCCCTAACATGCTGAAAACACAAACTGAACGACGAGGCAATACCCAAGTTCCTCATGTCCTAAGGCAACTATGATGATAAAATCTTCATCCCAAGCGCTCAGGCTGCAAATTCTGGCACTTTGTCGGTCCCCCGTGATGGGGAGGAAAGAGGGACAGCATATGAGGAAAATGCAGAGGGTGTGTGTCCCATAGAGAGACATCTTAATCATGCTACTCTGTGAACTGTGTTACACAATTAATCTAAGGTTATGCTCTGCAGGTTGGATGGGAGGTAAAGGAAAAAATAAACATTTTGGAAGGATCTAGATGAAACAAGTATAATGTTAAATGAAAATCAAAAGCACCAAAATTTGACTACAGATCGTCACTGGACATGAAATATTCAGATAGCCAAGACAGACTGTCCAGACAGATACCTTTTTGATTAGTCTCTTTAGAATGATTTGTTCAATTAGCTTTGTAGAGATCTAGTAGAGCACTGTATGAATGGGTAAATGAGGACACAGATTGTGTTGTAAAGCGCTTTGAGTATCTTGATCAAATAGAAAGACACTATACAAGTACAGTCCATTTACCATTTACCTTTTCTGTGTAAGCGAGCACCAGAATGATGTCCCCCTGTTCAAACTGCAGCTGCTGACCGTCTTCAGATGATTCATGCCTCTCTAGTGCCACGCCCTAGAATAAAGCAAAACGCATACCATTACTTATTGGCTTCAGATTTTACTAAATTTTGAATAGATCAATTAAAAAATATAAAAATAATCTTTTTATACAAATGTGAATTATTTGCAACCCAATAAAAATCCATGAAAATCCATTTTACACAACATTTACTGTAATTCAATTCAAAAATACTTTATTAATCCCAAAGGGAAATCAAGTGTTGTTGCTCATCATACTAGTTTCATTCAAGAGTTGTTATAGATGCTGATAGCTGTGAGCAGGAAGGATCTCCTGCAGCAAATCCAAAGAATCTGGCCATATCATCAGTCCACCTGGATCCGGCTTGCCGTCAGATCTGGCGGGCCTCTCAGTCCTCCTGGGTAACAGGACTGTCCAAATGCCGGGCAGAATTCCTCCCTGAGCAATGGTCACTCCTCCCAGCAGTCTGCAGAGCTCCTCGTTGTCATGGACAGACAGCTGAAGGTGCCGGGGGATGATCCCAGTCCTCCCGTTGTCAGGAGCCCAGTTTCCCATCCGCTCAAGGATCTCGGCGGTCAGGTATTCGAGCACCGTCGCCAGATTGATGGGAATTCGCCAACGGCGCCTCATTTTCAACTCATTTGGGATTTGGGGTTGTAGTTGAGATATTATTGGGCGTTTGAGATGTTAAACAGCTGCTCCAGGTTGTTAAAAAACACCTTGTTGCCATGGTTACACAGGATAAATGCCGAAAAAGTAAAAAGGTTTCAGTAAAAATCCTTCCAGTTGCACAGCATCTGATACCAGAGTAAATAATCATAATTCCCGGTGTATAAGCCACTACTTTTTTTCCCCTCGCACTTTGTACTTCACATTTTATATGCAAGAGCAGCTAATTTGTGTGTGTGTGTGTGGTCATAATCTTCATATTTTACATTTGATTTTGAAAGACTTCCTGCTTCTCTCGGCAGCTTCCTGCCACTGACTAACATTTTCCTAAGACAGACCTGGGCTGCTGCTCACGGAGCTGCCCTGCACCCACCGCTCTTGGGAGCAGGCTTTTGGGACAGAATGAATGCCCTCAGGCAACCATATATACCAAACCACTTGCTCAGGGTTTCAAATTCCCTACCAGAACTCCACCCACTCTGTCATGTGACCAGAAGTCTAACCTGAATGACGAATGAGGTATACTCTCTCAAGCACCATCCCCTAAGATAGACATGCATCAATTTCTTCAGATCGTTCTCGTATCGTTCCTGTATTTCACGCCTCATGCACAGACTTGCTCATTTGTTCAGTGATAATGGAAAATGCACAGAGAATTTCTTACGATGCAGCTTTCAAGTTAAAAGCGATCGATCTGGCTGTTGAAGGAGGAAACAGCACTGCTAGTAAGCTTTGCATCAATACGTCGATGGTCAGGCATTGGAGACGCAAAGCAGTCAAGTCTGGTACATGTTTTAATAAAAGTTTAAAAAAAAATTGTGTGACATCTTTCTGTCTACATTTTTTTTTTCTCACTAGCTCTCTAATGAGGCGCACACACTTATCCCCGCTCCCTGTTCTCCTCCTGCCTTTTTGCTCTCTGTGTATAGGAGCAGCTCCTATTTTTACACATTTTCCAAAAAGAAAACACCGTTTTGGATCGGACCAACTGGACTTTCGACGTAAATTACAAATTGTTTTCAACTAAAGGACCAGGGTCCTGGAGAGAATCCTCATCTGCTCGAACGAGACGCATACAGCTGGATAAATCTCTGGGGGTGATGAGTCTACCTCTGCTGTCGATCAAGGACGCCAAAATTGCATATAATTGGATTTATGATAACAGGTTTCCCATTTTTGGAATAATTTGGATCCTGGTTTATCAACATACAAAGAAGACAGTCACAGCTAATTTGGACGCCGTCAGGCTGCTGTCTATGTGAAGGTTGGTTTGTGCTTTGAGAACTTGAAATCAGCTGATTTACGAGCGAAGCCGTAAATTGGAAGCGATTTGAATCACAGGCCGCCTGCGGCTTTGGGACTCATCAGCATGAAAACAACCTTAAAGAGGTTCATAAGCACGGACCAGCAGAATGCACCCTAATCTGGCCATTTTGGACCTTGGAAGTTATCAGTACAGACCCAAGGCTAACAGAAAAATAGTTTGCCTGAATAAATCAACAATTGTGGTTATCTGAATTGAACTCCCAGCTGGCCTCGAAACAGGCCAACTTATCAATTTCTCCTGGGGAATGTGTAAACTAAAGAAAAGTTTCGTCTAAAGCACCCCCCCCCCCCCCCCTTCTGTGAAGGCTCATCAGAACTGTTCCGGCTGACCATCATCTTATCAAGACTAGGGCTTTAACAGACTACTCGAGTAATCGAAACATCGATTCCTAGCACATCTTATAGAGTTCTTAAATTTCATGTCGAATATTCGTAGTGACGTCATTACGTGGCCGTTACGTCATTGCGTCACATGATCCGCACCAGGCGCGGGCTACAAAATTAATTCCTCCAAGCAGAAGGATGGAGCGGAGCAGGCCCAGTCTTGACAAACTGGTAGAAATACATCAATAGTATGGAAATATTACACTAAAGATTAATCTTCTGGTTCAACTACTGTAGGAAACAGAAAATGAATCAACTTCCTGACTGGAGCTCGTTGCGAACCGGTATTACACAAAATTCTGTGACCACCGTATATTTTGACCGAAGGGGGCGGTGTTGCATGCACTGTTGCACGTCACAGAATATGGTGCAACACCAGGTCCAATCGACCGAACCAGAACCAGCATCCTTGTTTGTTTCACAAACAGAAAGCAAAAATATTAATCTCTAAACCTATAAAAACCTATAAACATGTTAATCTCATAACATGTTAAAACTAAACCTAATGTGCACCACTGCGGGCGGTGGTGTGGGGTGGTCGTCCACCCCACTGTTTTTAGTTTCGTTTTCGACATGCCGCACGTTTCTCTCACTTTTGCAGCTTAATAATAACTAATAGTTTTGTTTTTCCTGTGACTTATTTGCAGCATGATAAATGGTAGGAGCATAATATATGCCCTTAATGTTTTGTTTGTCTTTTTTTTTTGGTGAATAATAAATGAATAAAACTGCAAAAAATGTCATTTATTAATTTATGCATTTTGAGATGCTATGATGTCATCAAGTACTCGAGTTCTACTCGAGTTTTATTATGTTAATGTCTAGTTTTAAAATTATGTAGTCGTTCAACCCCTAATCAGGACAATGGACTATCTGTTAGTGCTTCATGGACCACCTCGTTGTAAATGCATTTGTAACGTGTTCATAAATGTGCTTGGCTGGTAGAGTTTTTCTGACGTCTTAAATCATGTCTTGTTAGGACAAGGTGTGAAGAGATCTTTTTTGTAATGCCACTACCCCTCCTCATGGCTTTGTCCCTTTTTCTGTCAAAAAAAAAAAAAAAATTAGTATTCTGAAAAGAATAAGAAGGCCGCGCTTTATAGCATCAGCTTTGTGCACTCCGTCCATTTTTCGGACGGCTGTACGTAAATATTCTCGTATCTCGGTGCAATGATAAAGCTTATTCCGATTCTAATTCTAAATGGTAAATGGACTGTACTTATATAGCGCCTTTCTATCTTATTTCAAGATACTCAAAGCGCTTTACACTACAATCTGTGTCCTCATTTACCCATTCATCCAACACTCTACTAGATCTCTACAAAGCTAATTTAACAAATCATTCTAAAGAGACTAATCAGTGCTTTAGATCACATTCATACACTGATGCGACACACAGAGGCAATGAGGGGTTCAGTGTCTTGCCCAAGGACACTTCGACATGCGACTGCTGGTGGATTCGATCCTCCAACTCTTGCATTGGAGGACGACTGCTCTAACCAATCAGCCATAGCAGCCCCTTAAATGTGCTTTTAAATACCAGGACCTTATTTTAAACTCGCATCCGAACACGGTGTGGAGAACAACAATGGAGAACAATAGGAGGGGTTCTTCCCCCTCCCCTTTCTGTCATGAGAGCTCAGCGGTGGAGAAGTGAAGTCTGATTTATTTTTAAAGCTGTCTGCCAGTCAAGACTGATACAAATTTAAATAAAAGTTAAAACAAATCTGTGGACGGTAAACGTGTTTAAATACCAGTATCTCATTTAAAACTTAAACGGACGCATAAAACGCAGCACAGACAACAAACGAGAGGGAGGGAGGGGCTGTTCCCCTTCCTCCTCATTTGAGCTCTGCCGAGTAGAATTCATGTCAAATTTATTTAGAAAGTACATTTAAAAACAGCAGCTGTTACCTAAAGTGTTTAACAATAAAAATCAATGGTATTAATTTAATGAATATTTACTGTATTTTACCGGTACTATTTGGCTTCCGGTCACATGACCTTGCCAAGACTTCTGGGTAATATTTACTGGAACATAATTTTTAAATAATTTCGGTTATGTAGGGGTTTGGTACCATTTTGTCCTGTGATTGTGCTTAGATACATAGTGTGTTCATTCTGTAGTTTGAACGGTTTTCACAATTAGACAGCGAAGCATCATGAAGACTGACGATCATGCAGTCTGAACGTAGGTTCAAAGCAAAGCAAGCTAGTCTATGCCATCCAGTGGCTGATTCTTGTACTACAACAAGAACCTGTTAGAGCTGGCTGGGCACAGATCCTGATGATGAATGCTGGATGCCTGTGACTTAATAATTGGAGCATCTTATTTATGTACAAAATTATGATTAATCTTATATTTAGTATGTGCGGCTTAGAGACAACTTGGTGCCTGTGTGTTGGGGTTCACTCCGGTGAATGAGAGGGTGGCCTCCCTCTGCCTACGTGTGGGGGGACGGGTTTGAACCCGATGGTGGACACCGTCGGTGAGGGATGCTGTCAGGCTGTCAGGCTGAAGAAGGAGTCCTATCGGGCCTTTTTGGCCTGTGGGACCCCGGAAGCAGCTGATGGGTACCGGCAGTCCAAGCGACATGCGGCTCGGGTGGTCGCTGAGGCGAAAACTCGGGCATGGGAGGAGTTCGGAGAGGCCATGGAGAATGACTTCCGCACGGCTTCAAGGCAATTCTGGTCCACCATCCGGCATTTCGGGGGGGAAAGCGGTACGCCACCAACACTGTTTATAGTGGGAGTGGTGTGCTGCTGACCTCAACTCGGGATGTTGTGGGTCGTTGGGCGGAATACTTTGAAGACCTCCTCAATCCTACCGGCACGTCTTCCACTGAGGAAGCGGAGCCTGGGGACTCTGGGTCGGGCCATCCAATCTTTGGTGCTGAGGTCACCAAGGTGGTTATAAAACTCCTCGGTGGCAGGGCCCCAGGGGTGGATGAGATTCGCCCGGAGTTCCTTAAGGCTCTGGATGTTGTAGGGTTGCGTTTGCTTATGCGACTCTGCAATATTGCGTGGACATCGGGGGAAGTTCACCTGGATTGGCAGACCGGGGTGGCGGTCCCCCTATTCAAAAAGGGGGACCGTAGAGTGTGTTCCAACTACAGGGGAATCACGCTCTTAAGCCTCCCTGGTAAGGTCTATTCAGGGGTTCTGGAGAGAAGGGTCCGTCGGATAGTCAAACCTCGGATTCAGGAGGAGCAGTGCGGTTTTCGTCCTGGCCGTGGAACACTGGACCAGCTCTACACTCTCAGCAGTGTCCTGGAGGGTGCGTGGGAGTGTGCCCAACTGTTCTACATGTGCTTTGTGGACTTGGAGAAGGCGTTCGACCGCGTCCCTCGGGGAACCCTGTGGGGGATACTCTGGGAGTATGGGGTACCGGGCCCTTTGATACGGGCTGTTATGTCCCTGTATGACCGTGTCAGAGCCTGATCCGCATCGCCGGCAGTAAGTCAGGCTTGTTTCCAGTGAGAGTTGGACTCCGCCAAGGTTGTCCTTTGTCACCGATTCTGTTCATAACTTTTATGGACAGAATTTCTAGGCACAGCCAAGGTGTTGAGGGGATCCGTTTTGGTGGTCTTAGGATTGTGTCTGCTTTTTACAGATGATGTGGTCTTATTGGCTTCATCAGATCGTGATCTACAGCTTTCGCTGGAGCGGTTCGCAGCCGAATGCGACACGGCCGGGATGAAGATCAGTTCCTCCAAATCCGAGGCCATGGTCTTGAGCCAGAAAAGGGTAGAGTGCCCTCTCTGGGTCAGGGAGGAGGTCCTACCCCAAGTGGAGGAGTTTAAGTATCTTGGGGTCTTGTTCACGAATGAGGGAAAAATGGAACATGAGATCGATAGGTGGATAAGTGCATCGTCTGCAGTGAAGCAGGCACTATACAGGTCTGTCGTGGTGAAGAGAGAGCCGAGTCAAAAGGCGAAGCTCTCAATTTACCGATCGATCTACGTTCCTACACTCATCGACACTTCCGGTAAGATGGCGCCTGTGTACATGGCCTGCAATCTACCTCTGACAATAATGTTTGGATTATTTCTGCTTTTTTCGTTTTTTGTCTGGGATATCAACTCGCTGCTTGGGTATGACCGACAACAGCTCCTCAATCTTTGATTGTCTGTATCTGCTGTCGCTGATTCGGACCATTTTGATCGTGACTCGGGACCCCCCCCCCCCCTCTTCCACCTCTTCTGGCAGACGTGCCTGCTTGTTTACGCTGGGCCCCAAGCCTGCCTTCTCGGAGATATCGATCCAGACGCCGGGGAAAACGTGCCAGCCGGCTGGTAAAACTCAAAGCTCTGCGTGGTCAACGTTTCCACAGCCAGCTTCCTACGTGCCTGGACCAGGGAAAATATGGGTGTTGTCTACCGGCCCGGCGCTTGGACCGTCCTGGAGGCGCTGTTTTTGAAAATCTGCAACCGTTGGCGCGTACCACCCCCACTATGGCTGGTTCTGTGTCGGACCAGATCAGGACGTGCCTCATCAACACAAGGTCTGTTGCCAACAAGACTTTTATTCTAAATGACTTTTTTAAAGACGAGGGACTAGATTTTCTTTTTCTCACGGAATCTTGGTTGCCTTTGGGTGATTCAAGCGCCTTGGTGGAACTTTTACCTCCTGACTGTCTGTGTTTTAATGCCCCGTGGCCATCAGGTCGGCGGGGTGGTGGAATATTAACTGTATTTAAATCAAACTTTTCCTGTAAACAGTTGTCCACCCTCATGCCCTGCTCCAGTTTTGAGCTGAGTGCTTTTGAACTCGGACATTCTCCTCCCGTTCTGTGCGCGATTGTTTATCGCCCCCCTTGTTCCAAGGACTTCATAAGTGAATTCTCTGATTTTCTGGCTTACATCACACCAAGATATGATCACTTTATTATCGTTGGTGACTTTAATATTCACGTCTGTTGTCAGGAGAAGCCGTTAGTGAAGGACTTCCTTGATTTGTTGGACTCATTTAATTCAACTCAACATGTAAATGGTCCCACCCAACAACATGGTCACACTCTGGATCTCATTTTAACACGTGATGTCTCTGTTTGTAATTTGGTAATCGGTGACAACGTTCTCTCAGACCACATGCCTGTCTTGTTTGATATCATCCCGCCTTGTCCTACTGTCAAGTCATGTGATTCTGCACGTACTTCACGCGCCATTAACCGTTTCACTGCTGCATGTTTTACTGAAGCTTTTAGCTCTGAGAGGATTGATCAGCTCTCAGTGTCTCTCTCCACCGAGGAGCTAACCTCTCAGCTTAACTCTGTTTGCTTAAATATTCTGGACCGTGTTGCTCCCGTTAAAACCAGGAAAACAAAACTTTTATCAGAACCATGGCTTAATGACGTCACTCAAGCCGTTAGACAGCAGTGTAGGAGAGCAGAACGCAAGTGGAGGAAAGACAGGCTGCAGGTTTCTTTTCAAATCCTAAAGGAGAGTTGGCGTCATTATCAGAAGGCAGTTAAAGCCGCCAAATCGAAGTTCTTTTCTGCGATAATTGCCTCAAACTCCCACAACCCCCGAGCCCTTTTTTCCACCCTGAACTCAGTTCTACACCTCAGTAAACCTTCACCTCTAGAAGCTTCAACTGAGCTGTGTGAAAACTTCCTCCATTTCTTTTCTGAAAAAGTTGCAAACACCCGGGCACTCATTTCTCCACCTGCTCATGATCCGTCCATCCCATCTCATTGTGTTGCTGTTCTTGACCACTTCGAGCCCATCTCTCTGTCTTCCCTGGAGCAGGTCATGTGCGGCATGAAGCCATCTGGCTCCCCTTTTGACGTTGTCCCCCCTCGACTCCTTAAGGAGCTTCTTCCTGTTCTGGGCCCTCCTGTTCTTGGCATTGTTAACAGCAGCTTAGCCTCAGGTGTGGTGCCAATAACTTTTAAACATGCTGCCGTCCAACCTCTCCTGAAAAAACCTAGCCTTGACCCCTCAGTCATGTCCAACTTCCGGCCTGTCTCCAGACTCCCATTTGTCACTAAACTGCTGGAAAAAATAGTGGAGTCCCAGCTGAAATGCTTTCTAGAGGATAATGCCATCTTAGAGCTATTCCAGTCTGGCTTTAAACCTCTCCACAGCACTGAAACTGCTCTACTCAAGGTTTTTAACGACATTCTCCTATTCACAGACGCTGGTGATTCTGTGCTCCTTCTCTTACTGGACCTCACATCTGCCTTTGATACAATCGACCACGAGATCCTCATTGCGAGGTTAGAGCAGTGGGTGGGCATCACTGGGTCAGCCCTCGAATGGTTTAGATCTTACCTCGCTGACAGGTCCTTTTGTGTCTCCATCAAAGATTTTAGTTCAGCCTCGGCAGCGCTTAAATGGGGGGTACCGCAAGGGTCCATCCTTGGTCCTCTTATTTTCTTTATACCTGCTGCCACTAGGTGCTATTTTCAGGAAACATAACATACCTTTTCATTTCTACGCCGACGACTGGCAAATCTACTTCCCCCCTCAGACTCAACGGTACTCGCTCTATTCAACCGTTACTGGACTGCCTGGCTGACATCAGAGATTGGATGGCTTTAAATTTCTTGAGTTTCAACGAGAAGAAATCTGAAGTTATGCTCTTTCCTCCCAATGACACAATCACCAACCACTGCATCGACCTATCCGTTCTGTCACCGTTAGTGAAACAAAGAGTCACTAATCTAGGAGTGATACATGACCCTTCTCTGAAACTCAACAATCATGTAAATATGATTGTTAAATCCTACTTTTTCCAGCTGAGGCGACTGTCTAAGCTGAAGCCCATATTGTCCAAAAATAACCTGGAGACAGTAATTCATGCATTCATTACATCCAGGCTCGACTATTCCAACTCACTCCTTTTTGGTATCAGTCAGACCTCCATAGCTAGACTCCAACTGGTCCAAAATGCAGCAGCCCGGTTTTTGACCAGCACAAGCAAAAGAGAGCACATTACACCTGTTTTGGCCTCCCTACACTGGCTTCCGGTTCACCTTCGAATCAAATTCAAAATACACTTGTATGTCTATAAATCTATGTCTATAAATCACTAAACAGCTCTGCCCCCTCCTATCTTACTGATCTGCTCCAGCCGTATGTCCCACCACGTTCTCTCAGATCAGCAGACCAGTTGCTCCTAACAGTCCCAGGAACCCGTCTCAAGCGCAGAGGTGACAGGGCCTTCTCTGTAGCAGGCCCAAGACTTTGGAATGAGTTACCTCTGCTCGTTAGACAGGCCCCCTCCCTCACAGTTTTTAAATCTCGCTTAAAAACACACTTTTATTCCCTGGCTTTCTGCACTGTGTGATCTGTGCTGAGTCTGTGTGCATCACACTGTGTTGGTCATGTTGCAGTTGTTGTTGTTATCCATTATTGTTTTTGTTGGTTTCTACTTTTTGGTGTCCTGTTATGTAATCTGTTGCTATGTGCTTGTTCTGTTTGTCCCTGTACAGCACTTTGGTGTGCTTTGTCACCGTTTAAAGTGCTTTATAAATAAATTGGTATGGATGGTATGGTATGGTATGGTATCTATGGTCACGAGCTTTGGGTTGTGACCGAAAGAATGAGATCTCGGATACAAGCGGCCGAAATGAGTTTTCTCCACAGGGTGTTTGGGCTCTCCCTTAGAGATAGGGTGAGAAGCTTGATCATCCGGGAGGGACTCAGTAGAGCCGCTGCTTCTCCACGTCAAGAGGAGCCAGTTGAGGTGGCTCGGGCATCTGTTTAGGATGCCTCCTGAACGCCTCCCTGGTGAGGTGTTTCAGACACGTCTCACCGGAAGGAGGCCCAGAGGAAGACCCAGGACATGCTGGAGGGACTATGTTTCTCGGCTGGCCTGGGAATGCCTTGGGATTCCCCCGGAAGACCTGGTCCAAGTGGCTGGGGAGAGGGAAGTCTGGGCCTCCCTACTTAGGCTGCTACCCCCACAACCCAACCCCAGATAAGCGGAAGAAAATGGATGGACAGATGGATGGATGGGCTTAGAGACAGGTGAGTTCTATAGCCTTAGAATTACGATATACAGGTCCTTCTCAAAAAATTAGCATATTGTGAAAAAGGTCATTATTTTCCATAATGTAATGATAAAAATGAAACTTTCATATATTTCACATTCATTGCACACCAACTGAAATATTTCAGGTCTTTAATTGTTTTAATACTGATGATTATGGCATACAGCTCATGAAAACCCAAAATGCCTGTCCCAAAAAATTAGCATATTTCATCCCACCAATGAAAGACAAGTGTTTTTAATACAAAAAACGCCAACCTTCAAATAATCATGTTCAGTTATGCACTCAATACTTGGTCAGGAATCCTTTTGCATGAATGACTGCTTCAATGCGGCGTGGCATGGAGGCAATCAGCCTGTGGCACTGCTGAGGTGTTATGGAGGCCCAGGATGCTTCGATAGCAGCCTTAAGCTCATCCAGAGTGTTGGGTCTTGTGTCTCTCAACTTTCTCTTCACAATATCCCACAGGTTCTCTATGGGATTCAGGTCAGGAGAGTTGGCAGGCCAATTGAGCTCAGTAATACCATGGTCAGTAAACCATTTACCAGTGGTTTTGGCACTGTGAGCAGGTGCCAGGTCGTGCTGAAAAATGAAATCTTCAACTCCATAAAGCTTTTCAGCAGATGGAAGCATGAAGTGCTCCAAAATCTCCTGATAGCTAGTTGCATTGACCCTGCCTTGATAAATCACAGTGGACCAAAACCAGCAGATGACATGACACCCCAGTGACTGTGGAAACTTGACAATGGACCTCAAGCAATGTGAATTCTGTGTCTCCTCTCTTCCTCCAGACTCTGAGACCTTGATTTCCAAAGGAAATGCAAAATTTACTGTAATCAGAGTACATAACTTTGGACCACTCAGCAGCAGTCCCAGGCGAGATGCTTCTGACGCAGTCTCTTGTTCAAGAGTGGCTTGACCTGGGGAATGCGGCACCTGTAGCCCATTTCCTGCACACGCCTGTGCACGGTGGCTCTGGATGTTTCTACTCCAGACTCAGTCCACTGCTTCCGCAGGTCCCCCAAGGTCTGGAATCGGCCCTTCTCCACAATCCTTCTCAGGGTTCGGTCACCTCTTCTCGTTGTGCAGCGTTTTCTTCCACACTTTTCTCTTCCCACAGACTTCCCACTGAGGTGCCTTGATACAGCACTCTGGGAACAGCCTATTTGTTCAGCAATTTCTTTCTGTGTCTTACCCTCTTGCTTGAGGGTGTCAATGATGGCCTTCTGGACAGCAGTCAGGTCGGCAGTCTTACCCATTATTGCGGTTTTGAGTAATGAACAAGGCTGGGAGTTTTTAAAAGCCTCAGGAATCTTTTGCAGGTGTTCAGAGTTACGTCGTTAGTTCAGATGGTTAGGTTAATAGCTTTTTAGAGAACATTTTCATGATATGCTAATTTTTTGGGACAGGCATTTTGGGTTTTCATGAGCTGTATGCCATAATCATCAGTATTAAAACAATTAAAGACCTGAAATATTTCAGTTGGTGTGCAATGAATGTGAAATATATGAAAGTTTCATTTTTATCAATACATTATGGAAAATAATGACCTTTATCACAATATGCTAATTTTTTTAGAAGGACCTGTACACATACATCATAAGCAAATTTATGAGTAGTAATACATTAAGCAGCTCAGCAAGTACATCATGTTTCTTCCAATTAATGCAAATCAGAAAAAAAAGTGGGGGGGGGGGGGTCTAGGAAAATTAAACTTGAACTCTTTGATCTGACAAATCTTTCACAAAACACCTACAGAGTGGACATATATGACTTCAGGCTGTTTTTATGACATTTCTGTAAAGCCAAGGTGGGGGTCCAAGCAGCCCACCCTGATGCTCCTATTGTGGCACAAAGATGTAGTAACAGAGCCGTATCAGAAGACGTGAAAGGCAAGCTAGCTTTGCAGTTCAATGAAGTGATTAGATATGGTTGCCTGGTCTCAGGATTAAACAACAAATAGGGAGGACACAGAGGAAGACGTCCGTCTCACATTTAATGTGTTGCGCTTCATGTCGACAGCAGAGTTCTGCTACACGCCTCTTCCCTAGAAGCTTGCTTCATTTCTAAAAGCTCAGCTCTCTGCATGACACAACTAGCTTCAACAGTGAGTTACAAATCAGAAGCAGCATGAAGACAGACTGAACTGTGTGACCACGTTGCACAACTGTTTTGTTAAAGAGTCTTCTGAAGCAAAATGAAACAAGCCCCAATGTTCAGTAATCCAGGAAGATGAATCAAGAATTCAATCAATCAACAAGGTTGAGTCAGGTCCTCTGGCCAGATTCTTCTTTAGTCTTCTTCTGATTGAAAAAGACTATTGGATACAAGACTAAACGTTTCAGAGAAGAATTCATCCAGAGGACCTGACTCAAAACAAATCGTCTCTTTCCTACTGTAAACACTTCAATATTGCATACCTTGTAAAGAAAGCCAGGTGGATTATGGGAACTGACACCATCTCTAGACTCCCATGTCTCCAGGTTGACAGAGTTCGTCTCCATCTCCTCAGCAGGTAACAGGGGTAGTTCATCTGTGAAGCGGAAGGAGAGCCGAGGGGCAGGGACTGGAGCAGGTTTGGTCTTGACCTCCATGGATGGTGGATCATCCACAGTGCCCTCATCAAGACCCTGCATGGCAGAATCAGGGAGACTGGTCAGTTCTTGGCTCGCTGCATCAGATTTTGTTGCTCCCACTCCAGAGTCATCAGATTGGTTTGCTGCTAGCTCTGCGTCGGCCTCCTCTGGAAACAGACTTTGGGTGCTCCGGTCACCGTCCTCATGGTCACTGCACACCGACTGCCTCTGGGGTGTGTTGCTGCCGTTCAGGCTCAGATCAGAGTCTGAGGAGCCGACGCATTCAGATGGACCACACATCTCTTCTGATGTGCAGTTTTCTTCAGCGATGCTCCGAGTCCGTTGGGCAGGGGGAGAGGGAGGAGCAGCATCTTTGTTGTTTTGGGTGGAGGAATGGATAGAGACATGATCAGCTGGGAAAGCTGTGTTGCAGGGGACGGGGTTAGAAATAACCAGGGACCTCCTCTTTTTTGGCTTGCATAATGTGCTGCTTGGAAAGGCAAAATAGTTTAGTCCATTATTGTTACAACATGAATAAATACTGGAGCGATAAACATCATAGAAAACGCATCTAGGCACAAACCAATACAGTATTTGGCTGAAGATCTGAAATGATCAGAAACAAGAGACTTCTCAGCTGATACTCTGCCTTTAGTATAAACCGTCCATTTATGGTTCAACTAGTATTCTATATAAAAATAATAAAAAAATAAAATAAAAAAAAAACACTCTGCCGCCTTTCAAATCAGAGTTTTACATTATTTTGAGCTGACAAAACCTTGAAAAAAATATATATTATGCACTCATGCAATATTACAGGTAGAGCCCAACCGATATATTGGTATGGCCAATAGATGTTAGGGGACCTATCGTATCAGTGATAATTGTCCCATTATGCCCCGATAAACACTTCCAATTTTCACCCCCTAAAATGCTGGAACCAGCTGTAATTGTACAATACATCCAGGCGAGGGCGCATGAAGACTACTTTCAAGTCATGGCCATTCACTTAAGTTTCTCTTTTACATTCATCACAGCCGAAGCCGGGAGCAATACTGTGTAGCGCATTTTGCTGAACAGAGCATGGTAAGTTTATTTTAACTAATCTGTAAAATCAAACAAATCAGTAATAAATTCTCTTCAATCCTGCAACACGCATGTCATTAGCTACGTTCCTCTTAAGTTAGCAAGCTAACAGTGTTCAAGTGCATGATCTTCAACGCCATTAGCACTGTTGTCAGTAGTTATCGCAACAGTCCTGTCAGACTGAGCTTCCAGTTTCTGATGACATCCAGTGTTAGTAATTTATCTTTGTAGTCCTCAATGAAATGCATTGTTAATCTGAAATCCTTATTTTCTACAAAGAAAAATAAACTCTGCTGTGGTCAACACTGATTAGGCCTTCACCATACAGGACTGACTAGGGCTGAGTACCGAACAGAGGTTCTTAAATGGCACCGACCGAACTGCACCGGTCGGTGTATGGATTGAAACGTCACTCTTTTTTCGGTGTCAAGTTTCGGTATTGGCTGTAAGGCGTCACGTGGTTTCAGCATGCAGGCAGGTAAAACGCAGACATATAGCAAACAGACTATGTGTTTAAGCCCAGAGATGTATAGAGCTGTCGCACCTAATCTATGTATAATGTATGTCTATTGTGCTGGTGACTAGGGCTTTAACAGACTACTCGAGTAATCGACAGGTCGATTCCTAGAACATCTATCGAGTTTTTTTTATTTCACGTCGAGTATTCGCAGTGACGTCATAATGTTGCAGTGATGTCATTGCATCACGTGTCACGTGATCCGCACTGGGCTACTAGTAGAAGCTACCAAATGGATTCCTCCCAGCAGATGGACTGAGCAGAGCAGGTCCAGTCTTGGCAAACAGGTAGAAATGCATAAATAGTCTGGAAATATTTCACTGAAGATGAATCTTCTGGTTCAACTACCGTAAGGAAACAGAAGATGAATCAACTTTCTGACTGTTTGGAGCTCGTTGTGAACCGGTGTTGCACCATATTCTGTGACCACCGTACATTATGATCATAGGGGGCGGTGTTGCGTGCACTGTTGCAGGTCACAGAATATGATGCAACACCGGGTCCAATGACCGAACCAGAACCAGCTTCCTCTGACCTTGTTTCACAAACTAAAAGCAAAAAATAATTTCTAAACCTATAAAAAAAAAAAATAAAAAAATAAAAACTATAAACATATTTATGTCTAAAACTAAACTTAATGCGCAGCACAGCTGGCGGTGGTACAGGGTGGTCGCCCGCCCCGTTGTTTTAAGTTTTGTTTTTGACGTGCTACACGTTTCTTCACTTTTGCAGCTTAATAATAAAAACTAATAGTTTTGGTTTTCCTGTGACTTATTTGCAGTATGATAAATGGTAGGAGCATAATATTCTCTCCCAATGTTTTGTTGGTCTTTTTTTTGTTAATAAATTACGGTTTTTTGCGGTTTTATTTTTTAAATTTATTTATTTTTTCATCTTGAGATCCTATGAAGTCATCAACTACTCGAGTTCTACTCGAGTTTTATTATGTTAATGTTGAGTTTAAAAATTATGTAGTCATTCAACCCTGTAGTGAACTAAGCCTCAGGTCAAATTGAGGGCCTTCCTGGGACAAGAACTGTATTTCATTGATTTGAGTCCAGAAACACAAGATTAAGTTCATCCAAAGACTTCCTAAGTGTCCTGCACTGATCAATTGAAAGAACACTCTCTTTTCTATCATCATTACTATTTTACAAATGTTTTGATAATCAAAGTGTGTTTAGTTCAAACCATTTTCAAATGTTGAAGTGAACTACTCATTTTGAATCAACTGTGAAACAGTATTAGTGATTTTTAATCCTCATTCAAAGTAGAAATCAAGTGAGAATGTGTTACAGAGTAATGATTCATCTTCTTGATCTTCTGTCTGAAATGAGCAAGTTGTGATGTTGGTCAAAGGTCAAGTTTCGGTCAACTGTAAGTTTACTGGAAAGAAATGTCATGTTTAACTTTTATAGAAAGATATTAGAGAATTGACTCCACGAAGTCTGGGTCCTTCAAAAACATTTTCTGTCTGTTCTTAAACAAACTTAATCTTTTTCCTTGACTTTTAATAACTTCTTACATCACTAAAACACACCCCTGTTCGGTCAATCGACCAATCAGGAAGTTCTCAAAATGAACCGGAAGTGACCTCTTTAAAAGGTGCAACACTTCCTAGTTCAAAGAGAACGCTGGGAGAACGCTGAGAGAATGCTGTGAGTTGGTTCCGAGAGCAGCAGAGTTCAGAATGCTGGAATTCAGAATGCTGGAGAAAAAGCAACTAGGCTGAACGGGAGAAGTTCAGAGGAACTATGAAATGTCTGTTCTGGGATGATCTCACGACTCCGAACGGTTCCTTACTATCCTTACGGAGACGCTGGAGAGCGTTTGAAGGCAACTCTACACCGAAGTCGGAATTATCCTCTGCCAAGGTAAAAGAGTCGATCTTCAACCGCAAAGTGTACCGTTGGTTAAGCTGGGTCCAGAAGGAGCGTGTTGTTCTGGTTATAACAGACAAATTCCCTTTCCCATCTCTCTCAAGATAAACTTCATTTTCCATCTTTAAACTCTTCTATTTTGCTAGTAATTAATCCAGATATTTTCAGAAATGTCTGTTGTAAAGCTTGAACCCAGATACCATGGCATATGGTCTCTGAAAGCTTGCTAATTAATTATGTTGTGTTGAAATCAATTTGCCAAATTAATGTAAATGTTTGATGTTAAACTTTGATTCTGTTAATAAATGACCGCATTCATTTGATGGGTCAAAGAAAATTAACGTCTCACGTTACATTTATTAAATTCAATGCACGATATTATTCAGTCCAGAAAAATGAATGAATCCGTTTAATTTATGGATAATATATCACAGATATATGTTCCTTTACAACCCCTACTGGTGACGCCCACAGACGGGGTTCACGTGTGCAGCGCGTGTTGCTTCGACAACACACGAGCAGAAAGTTTCTCCATGTTTCTCTGCAAGAAGACAGACGGACAGCAGCCTCCCCCCTCCTCCTCCTCTCAGCGTTAGTCTCTGTGTGTGTTAAATGGAAACATTCCACGGCTGGACTAATCTTCATCAAAGAACTCCTGAGGACGGCTCTGTGTCCGTGTGTCAGCTGGTAAGTTTATGTTTGTTGACGTTACTGCAGCTTACCACGTACACTGCGGTGAATTAAACTAGAATCCATAAGCTAACTTTAAGATATTAGTGTGTAAATTTATTTTATCTACGCAACTAGCTAAACTCAGAAGCTAACTAAAGATTGACAGTGACATAAATTTTAGCTTGTAAAACTGCTCATCCATCCAGTCAGCTGCTTAAACAGTTCACCTAAAGTTCACTGTTTATCTTCTCCTTACAGGAGTGTCTGACCCAGATATGAGGACAGAGACAGACAAAAGAAAAGTGAGGTGGGGGCCACAGGACAATCAGAATTTGTTGTTAAAAGTTTTCTGTCTTTTCTACAGTGGAGCTGCACGATGGAGGTAAATTAAGCTATAAAAGGATATTGTTGACCAGTTAAGATTTTCTCTCTCAGCCTAGATAATGTTTTTTGAGCAATAATAACACAACCATGTTATTGTTAATGTTTTGTGTTCTCATGTCAATTAGGGAGATGATCAGAGCCCTAAACCCCAGAGAACTGCAGAGAAGATTCAGGAAGAGACACAGGTACAGAAGTCTGCATCAACCCTAACCTCAGTGAATCCAGTGACCTGCTGGTGGGATGTGAGGGACAATATGTCAGTGCCATCAAACTTGACAACCAGGTATCTGTGTGTGCAACAATCATCTACAGCTTCAGAATGAACATTTTCTACTGCTGGAGACACCATCAGCCAGGAGCAGGCTTGTTTGTGTCCAGAGAAAGCAGACATGATGATTTTTCTGATGAAAAACTGAAGTGAAAATGTCTTCAGTGTGTAGCAGTGAACATTAGACACCGACATGTCACCGTTGTTTTCAACTGTTCTTTTGAACTGGAAATTGTTTATTTTAATGTAAGAAAACTACTTGGAATAGAGATACCAAAGTTAAAAAAATAAAATTTGCAATATGTACTGTAATGTGCAACATAATTTTATTCTTGTTAGAATTAATATTAATTACAAAATTGGTACAGAAAAGAGAACTGTCCAGGAACCGACACCGAAGTGAAGGTACCGACACCGGTACTGATAGATTTTTTTAGAAAGGTACCCAGCCCTAGGACTGACTGACAATGAACAGTGAACGCAGGTTAGGAAGATTGTTTTTATGACCAGTGAACCACTTGTAAACGTACTATGGGACTACATATTGGATCTGATTAGCTTAGCTTCATGATTGCCAACAGCTGTGCTAAATAAACCAGCCCTGCTCCACTCACTGTTTTTTTAGATTCTTGAAGATGGACAAAGCTCAAAAATTTGCAGCAGCTATTTTATCAGTTTTCGGCAATAGAGCCAAAATGTCCATATCGGTCTGGCTCCAATTACAGGCACCTTTTTGTTGCCTCCCGGTTGTCTTTACAGTGTTTTTATACAGAGATACCTTTATTATTGTCATTAAACCATTCTGTGTGTTTCATGGTTCAAAAATCACCATCTGTCACCATCATCTGTCTCCCTAACTCATCAACAACATCACTATTCCAATAACAACACATTCAGTGTAGGACAACACTCCAGTAGTCAATTACATGCCAGGGAGACAGAAAAGTGGGTGAAGAATTTATCTGACAGACAGCTCACCCAGCCAGAGACAGAGATTCTTGCCAGGGGACTGAACTTTGCGGTTGCACCAAGTAGAATTCCTCTGGTGGAGATGATCACAGCCACAGAATCAGCCATCCGCAAAAACAAAATTAAAGAGGCTGAAGCAGAACAGCTCAGAATCAAAGTTTCAGCCTGCCTCAGCAATGCCAAACCACCACCTTCCAACATCAGTAGAGAGGAGAGGGACGCACTCACCACTCTTAGCAAGGACAAAAACATCATCATTCTCCCAGCAGACAAAGGAAGGTGCACAGTGATTTTGAACCAGAAAGACTATCATGAGAAAGTTATGACACTCCTTAGTGACGTAAACACTTATGAACCTCTGAAAAGAGATCCAGGAAGTGGTTACAAGAAGAAGTTAATAGATTGCCTGAAAATTTTGGAGCAGGACAAGGCTATTGACCGTTTTCTGTACCACAGACTGTACCCAGGGGAGGCCACACCTAGTCTGTATGGTTTACCTAAAATCCACAAACAAGGTGTACCTTTAAGACCAATCGTTAGCATGATTAACTCTGTCACTTACAATGTTTCCAAATATCTGGCGTCTGTACTCATCCCTTTAGTTGGCAGCTCAGAACACCACATACAGAACACCATGGACTTTGTGGATAAGGTGAGGGATGTCATCATGGAGACTGATGAAACAATGGTCTCTTTTGATGTCACATCACTCTTTACGTGCATTCCTGTTGATGAT
>NC_056504.1:22635432-22640655 GCF_014905685.2 Nematolebias whitei
GTTTGATGTTAAACTTTGATTCTGTTAATAAATGACCGCATTCATTTGATGGGTCAAAGAAAATTAACGTCTCACGTTACATTTATTAAATTCAATGCACAATATTATTCAGTCCAGAAAAATGAATGAATCCGTTTAATTTATGGATAATATATCACAGATATATGTTCCTTTACATCTGGTGGCCTTGTACGGTTCATGAATGGACTGTTATTCGTGTAACAATGGAATTTATCATGTTGGCATGAAATGAGATGTTGCTGATTGTTGCTGTGTGAAACGCAGCGTTGTGGCAGCTGCGATGCTCGAAGAAAAAACAGCAATGTTTGCAACTGTGGTGTTTTGAAGGCTGAAAATAAGGTCAATGGGTTTCGTTTGAAAGCTGAATTTGTACATCTGTTGTGTAACCGAAGCTGGGTTTGTGTTAAAACGCTTTATTCTGTTTAAACTGTGTTCCAGACGTTGGTTCTGGTCCGGCTCGGTTCTGATTCGGTTCGAACGAGTCGTGTTTGAAGAAAGAGACGTTTTTAAGAAAGGAGCGCCGTCTCCGTGAGCTTTGAGAGTTATTTGTTACATTTTTAACAGAAAATAGTACATTTTGACAGTTTAAAAGACGAAAAGTTGACCGGAATGTTCATGATAAATGCTAACACGCTAGCTGGAAAAACGATCCGTCTTTGGCTGAAAACCGCTGTGTGGTACGCCCTGATTCGCTGAGAAATGAGTGACGTGTCTGCGTCACTTCCTCTGAGTCAGCGATATAAAACCCACCCCCGCTGTTTGTCTCTGTGATTGGTTGAAAACGGCCGTGTGGAACGCTCTGATACGCTGAGAAATGAGTGACGTATCTGTTCGTCACTTCCTCTGATGTCAGGTTGTAAAACCCACCCCCGTTGCTGTTATGATTGGTTGATTCAGTCACGTGACCCGGAAATGTGTCTCGGTTCAACCGAAGCCTTTTCTGTGCTTAAAATCACTAAATGGAGCTGCCACATGTCCCCAAAACTCATGTTTCATGCAAAAAAGTTGTGCTTGTTTAAACAACGCCACGTTTTAGCTTGAAATCCGTTCAGAAATGTTGATTTGACCGAGTTTTAGCCGAAGCTAATTTTAAGCTAAAAAGCTAACGACCGGATGTCACCAAAACCACAGGAAGTCACCGCGACTCCTACTGGTCATCACTAACAGTGTCTGGGTTAAAATAAAATAAGGTTATCCTGCCACCTCCTGTGGAAACTTGAAATCACAGTTTCACTTCGTTTTTAGGATATTTTGGTGAAATTACACGTGTTTTATTACTGACAGACGCATTTTTGAGTTAATAAACGTTCTTCAAGCTGAATTATTACTGTTATCTTGCATTTAAAAAGTGATTAAGGTATTTATGCAAGAAAGGCATTTACCAAGACATTTTTTCATTCACTGATAATTCCTCAAATGGAGGTGCAAAATGAAAAATTAGAAACTTTTTAAAGATACAGTCCAGATATTCACAGAGTTGATAAAGTTTACTCATTTGCTGAAAAGGTAATACACGTTTAATTGCTAGAACACTAAATAAGCGTAATTATATCAGAAAAAGGAAACTTTTCTGATTTATTTTTACCACCTAAAACAATACATCTTCCTATTTAATTTTTAAATAGAAGATAATGGCAGGAGAAGACGAAACCGTTGACCTTTTAAACTCCCAAGATGACATCATCTTGGGAGCCTTATATATTTTAACAAATCCAATTATTGGTGAGCAATTAGAACAACTTGATGAAACTCAAAGAGCTGAAGAACTGAAAAGTTTGGCAAAAGGCGCCACGGTTAAAGAGAATAAAAAGCTGAGCCATGAACGGTTAGCAAAAATTTCTCTGCTTCTCAAAGAGGAATTGGATCAACAGGTTGAACGAAATGTTGCGCTGTCTAGAGCATATGAAAGGAAGCTCTCAGAAAATCAGATGTCATTACAAGCTCAATCATATGAGGAGAAGATTAGGGATAAAGAGCTTCAGTACCAAGCTGTGTGTTCAGACAACTGTGTGCTACAACAACAGTTGCAGCTCGCATCAAAAGCTCTGAACGAATGCAGACTGGAAAAAGACGCGTTACTCCTACAGAGCGTGCGTTTACAAAGTGAATGTCAAACATCACAGGAACGCTTAAAAGCCTGTGAGGAGAAACTAGCCGCGGCAACAAATAAAAGTTCTGACGTGGGGCGAGTTTGTCTGGAACTCAAAGAAGATCAAGGTCAGAGTCCAGGCCACCCGCCATCACCTCAGAAAGATTTTGGTGCACCTCTTGCTCTTAATCCCATTCTGCCACCTCCACATGTGTGTAGAGAAACACCTCCACCCTCATCTCGGGTGATAGGGACAGACCTGCACCAGTTTGCACTACCAACCATGCAAGAGAGACCGTGGATACTTCCTCCTTCAATAGATGATCGGCAAAAAATCTCAAAACATGTACAGCGCTTTGTACTGGGACCAATGGGTTCAACTGGAACAAAAGCGTATCTCAAAGACCTTGCATTCAGACTGAGTGGTTATCCTAATGCTACGGTTGAGGATAGAATCAGTCTGATAAGGCTCACTTCGGACAGAGAGGTGTTCACCTTCATCGAGCGTCTACCTGATGCAACGAGAAGGGATTACAACCTTCTGTGCGAAGCTTTGATCAGAGAGTACGACCCCTGCACGGGACCTGCTGGTTTCCCAGCTGCTGACAAGGTCACGCAGGGCAAGCATGAACATCCAAAAGTCTATTACAAAAGAATCTTCCAAGCTTATTTTGGTAACAGAAATGAAACTGGAATGGAGGAGGAAGGTTTTAAATTCGTTTTCAGCAAAAATCTCCACACTGACTTTAAAACGTCAGTACAAATGATGGCAAATTTCAGAGAAAAATCCATCAATGAGATTAAACAGTGTGCTGTGAATGTGTTTGAGGCATGTTCTCATGCTAAGACGCCCATAGAAGTGTTTCCTGGTGTAAAGGTTAAACCCCACTCCCTAGAACTGGAAGGACGGCGTGCTTCGCCGCCTCCTCCTAAGAAAGGCGAGAAAAAGCAGTCTGTTCAAACTAACAAACCGCGTCATGAAGGTGCACGCTGGGACAAAAAAGCTCCTCTTTCAGAGGATGAACGTGATTATCGTAAATGGGGTGCGCGTAGTACGCAAAGATATGAGAACCAAGAGGACCCATATTATCAAGGGAAGTCCGAAAAGGAACCCCCAAAAGACGTACCTAGCCGTCTCCCACCTCGGACGAAACGAACCGAGGCGAAAAAAATCACAAAAGTTCCAGAAACAAGGCCCTACACCTCTGAACTCGGAAGAGACAGAGAAATTACGCAGGTTGTTAGAAACTTTGAAACACACTGACACGGGAAACCAACCTGGAGCACTATGCAGTGATGTAATCACTATTGCATCTGAGGGCGCGAATGACAACATTACAGATGTCGGTGGAACACACCAAGACATTGTTGTTGTTGCCTCCAACAACCCCTCATCGGAAGAAGGGGGGGTACACTCACACACAAACGATGACGAGTCATCGCAAGCTGAACACTCAGAAACAGCTACTGCTGTGCTGACGGTTCAGACAAACCAAGATTACACAGACAAGGCTGAACGCGTGAAGAAGCGTCAGAAAAAAACCAAGAGGTTTCTGTGTAACTTTATCAGAAGGGGGGTCGCCAAAAAGGCGTAACTGTCAGTGACACTCGAAGGTGTCCTCACAAAAGAAGCATTTCTGGACGGTGGGGCAGACAAAACAATTATGTCAGCTAAACTGTTCGAGGAGCTGAGGACAGCCACTGCCGGTGTTAACAGGATAATACCTCTCTCTGAATGTGCTATAGAAATGCAGGGTCTCTCAGAGAAGAGGACAACCCTGACAGCTGTAGCAATGGTTCACATGCAGGTTGGCAGAATGACACTATACCACCGGTACACGTGTCTCGTGTTGAGTCATTCCCATTTTTGGTTGGCCAGGATTTTATAAATCGCTTCGACGCGATTATAGATTATGGTGATCAAACGATGTGAACCAAAGTGAGCAAACCACTGCCAATAGATATGCCTCCGGAGTGTAACACAAACTGCCTAACAGCAGGTACCACAGAAGGCGCAAAGGACTCCTCAGCCGAGGACACGAGTCCGGTGAGTACTCCTCTGAAATCATGTGAAACCACAGAGACCCACCCGGTGGTCCAAACTCTGACCCAACAAGACAGCCTCCTCTGTGAGCTGGAGCAGTCAGAGTCCACCAAACACTACCTACCACTGGTAGTTAAAGGTGTAGAGATCCAAGGGTCCCACACCAACGATGCTGTTCTGTCTCTGTGAACAGATAAATCAGCAATTAACCGAGCTTTCTATGAAACCTTGGTTCACAAACACGTTGGTTTAGAACTAATTAAAAAAGCTTTCCGCTTTCCATTAGTTCCCAATAGTTCACAGGTAATGACCGCAGAAGGAGTCATTAACCTAAAATTGAACTGGAACCAACGAGAACTGGTTCACCCGTTTCTCGTGATCCAAAACTTACCACATGCATCCTACATAGGCTCTGACATTTTGGTAAGGTTGGGTGTCCACGTGGACACCATCAACAAGGTGCTGTGGTCCCTAAAACCAGCCACAAAGGATCCTCCTGTGTTAGACACAGCAAACCTTAAGGCTGGGCAGACCATTCCAGAGGCCTGCCAGGTTGCTAGCAACCAAACCACCACAGTACCACCTCAGGTGATTAACCTAATGGTGCGAATCCACATCATAGCCGGACAAGCTATTAGCCATAAACAGGCATATTTTCAACCTTCTCCTGTATTTTTCAACTTGGGACTGTCCGTGGAAGCCACGAACCAAGTGAGCCTTGACTCCAGGACCACATCTATTGCTGTGTGTAACACAGGCACGGATGAGGTGATGATCCCAAAAAATACTATGCTAGGATGGTTGATTTACACTGATTTTCATGATTTTGAACTAGGCATTCCATTTCTGGGAGGACTCCCAGACAACCTGGTACCGAGTCAAGAAGCTGGGCCAGTATGGTTCACAAAACCAACACAGGCCATAGCTCTTTTCTCAACCGATGATGTCGACCAAGGGCCTCAAACCTATGGTGTCTTACCCATAGACAGGTCCGACGACTCAGAAAGGGATTCGTTGGAGCTCCCAAGGAGCAAGAACCCTTATCAGTCTCATCACAGATTGATCAGGT
>NC_056504.1:22640755-22650342 GCF_014905685.2 Nematolebias whitei
TCTCTTTTGATGTCACATCACTCTTTACGTGCATTCCTGTTGATGATGCAGTAGAGGTGGTCAGTTTAAGATTAAAATCAGACACCACTCTGAGCAGCAGGACCACACTTTCCACAGAACAACTGTGTCAACTCTTGAAACTGTGCCTGCAGTCAACCTACTTCACATATGGGGAGCAATATTATAGGCAGAAACATGGGTGTGCTATGGGGTCTCCAGTTTCTCCTATTGTTGCCAACCTGTACATGGAGGAGGTAGAAAAGAGAGCCTTGACGTCCTTTTCAGGGACACCACCAAGTCATTGGTTCAGGTATGTTGACGACACCTGGGTTAAAATTAAATCTCAGGAAGTCCAACATTTTACTGACCACATCAACTCTGTGGATAAATACATCAAGTTCACACGAGAAGATGTAAAAAATGGCAGGTTGGCTTTCTTGGACTGTGAGGTCTCAGTCTCTGATAGAGGACATTTGCAAACTGAGGTGTACCGCAAACCCACCCACACAGACCAGTATTTGCAGTTTGACTCCCATCACCCTTTGGAGCACAAGTTAGGAGTCATCAGGACTCTGTATCACAGAGCAGACAGCATCCCCACTAGCTCAGGAGCCAGGCAGAAGGAGAAATCCCACACAAGACAGGCTCTAGAGCAATGTGGATATCCTAACTGGGCCTTCCTAAAAGCAGAGAAGAAACCCAAACAGGACTCCAGTCAGCCAACAGGTGAAAAGGAGGAACCCAGACCCAGACCAGTGGTCATTCCATATGTTGAGGGAGTATCAGAGAAACTGAGACGTTTATTTTCTAAACATAACGTCCCAGTGGCTTTTAAACCCCAAAATACATTACAGCAAAGACTGGTTCATCCCAAAGATCCAGTCCCCTGGCACAAACAGAGTAATGTTGTGTATGCTGTTCAGTGTCAGGAGGGCTGTGATCAGTTTTACATCGGGGAAGCTAAACAGCCACTGGCCAAAAGGATGGCCCAGCACAGAAGATCAACATCATCAGGCCAGGACTCTGCGGTCTACACTCATCTCCAGGCCAGCGGTCACTCTTTCAGGGATGAAGATGTGCACATCCTGGATAGAGAGGAACGATGGTTTGAGAGAGGAGTAAAGGAGGCCATCTTTGTGAAAAGAAACCGTCCATCATTAAACAGGGGTGGAGGCCTACGTGTTCAATTGTCCCCCTCTTACAATGCTGTGATTGCTAGTATCACTCAGCCCTCTGTGAATAGTAAACAGCTATCAGTGTGCTAATGATCCATTGTTAGGCTGATGGTCCTTCTTGAGCATGTGATCAGCTGGTTTTGGTTGTCAGCAGCAAAACTGGTTGATCCACTCTGAGAAGGTGCTATTTAAGAGACTGAGCTGAAAACAGCACCTCAGACTGAAGAAGTCTCTTGGATGAGAGACAAAACGTTTCTACATTTTTTGTTGTTTTGCTTTGTTTTGGTTTTTTTTTTTTAATGTCCAGAGGACCAGATTTAACTTTTTTAGATTTTTCTACGTGGATTATTGAGCATGCATCAGGATATCGTCATCATCATTATCACATTTAAGAATCTGGAGAAATCTAAGCTCCAACGACAAATCTAATATCAATATTGGATGGATGATCTTCAGGCCCTCAGGGCTACTGCAACAAATCAGGTCTGGTTCTGTTCTGGACTCAGGAACACTTCCACAAATCGTCTGTAAACAGTTTACTGTGCCATCAGGTACTACAGGTTAAAGTTCCATCATACAAAGATACGACACCATCCAGAAACACTGCCGTCTTCTCTGGACCAAAGCTCAGTTCAAACGGACTCAGGCAAAGTTCAAGAAAAAAAAACTGTTCTGTGGTCAGATGAATCAAAGTTTGAAATTCCCTTGGTAACTCAGACACTGGTTCACACACCACTTACTGAACATCTGGAAAGTTTTCACAGCGCTTCAGCTTTTCTATATTTTGTCATTTTACAGCCTTATTCAAAATTGTATTAAATTAATCCCTTTTCTCCAAATTCTAAAAACACAATATACTACATTAAGACAATGTGAAAAAGATTGAGATTTTTACAACTTTATTAGAAACAGAATACAAAGAAATCACATTTACCCAAGTATTCACAGCCTTTAATACTTTGTAGATCCACCTCTGGCAGAATCAGTTTATTGCCATGTCAATGAACGAGGTTCACAAACTAGGAATTTGCTTTGACATAAGGTGTGAATAGTAATAAACTAAAATAAAGTAAAAATGAAAATATTACATAAGACATAAGACCAGTGTACACCCACAAATAAAGTTAAAATGAAAAAACATGTGTACACCCATACAATAGAAAACAATTTAAAAAAAGCTTAGAAAACAGTACAGATGGAGTATTCAATTATAATACAGATGTAATGTGACCAAAGCAGAAATTATGGAGGTAGCATTATGAGTGTTCAGGAGTCCAACAGCAGAGGGGAAGAAACTGTTCTTATGGTGGGAGGTTCTGGTCTGAATGGACCGAAGCCTCCTGCCTGAGGGGAGTGGTTCGAACAGACCATGTGCAGGGTGAGCAGGGTCAGCTGTGATCCGACCTGCTTGCCTCACAGTCCTGGAGACGTATAGGTCGTGGAGGGATGGAAGGCTGCAGCCGATCACCTTCTCAGCTGAGCGCACAACGCGCTGCAGTCTCAGTCTGTCCCTGGCAGTGGCCCCGGCGTACCACACCGTGATGGAGGAGCTGAGGATGGACTATGATGGCCGTGTAGAACTGCACCATCAGCTTGGCCGGCAGCTTGGCCTTCTTCAGCTGTCGCAGGAAGTACAGTCTCTGCTGGGCCTTCTTGATGAGGGAGCTGATGGTCGGCTCCCACTTGAGGTCCTGGGTGATGGCGGTGCCGAGGAACCGATAAGAGTTCACAGTGGTGATGGGGGTCTCATTACAGGTGAGGGTGGGCAGAGGGGCTGTGGCTTTCCTGAAATCCACAATCATCTCCACTGTCTTCCGGGCATTGAGTTCCAGGTTGTTGCTGCTGCACCAGGTCACCAGCCGGTCCACCTCCCTCCTGTATGCAGACTCATCACTGTCCGAGATGAACCCGATGAGGGTGGTGTCATCTGCAAACTTAATAAGTTTCACAGTCATGGCTGGAGGTGCAGCAGTTGGTGCACAGGGAGAAAAGCAGGGGGGAAAGCACACAGCCCTGTGGAGATCCTGTGCTTACAGTCCGAGTGTCCGAGACAGCTCTCCCCAGCCGCACGCACTGACTCCGGTCTGTCAGGAAGTCTGTGATCCACCTGCAGGTGGAGTCAGGTACATGGAGCAGGGAGAGCTCGTCTTGGAGCAGAGCAGGGAGGATGGTGTTAAATGCGGAGCTGAAGTCCACAAACAGGATCCTGGCGTAGGTTCCTGGGGAGTCCAGGTGCTGCAGGACGAAGTGAAGAGCCAGGTTTATTGCGTCATCTACAGACCTGTTGGCCCTGTAGGCAAACTGCAGGGGGTCCAGGAGGGGGTTGTGATGGACTTGAGGTGAGATGAAACCAAGCGTTTAAAGGTTTTCATGACTACAGACGTGAGAGCTACAGGTCTGTAGTCATTTGGTCCTGTGACACGTGGCTTCTTGGTGACAGGGACGATGGAGGACTTGAAACAGGCTGGGACGTGGCATGACTCCAGAGAAGAGTTGAAGATCCCTGTGAAGACCGAAGCCAACTCTCCAGCACAATGTCTCAGCGTAGAGGGCGACACAAGGTCTGGGCCTGCAGCCTTATGTGTATTCAGCCTTTTAAAAAGCCTCCTTACTTCATCCTCTTGTACAGAGATAGCAGGGGGTTGACGGGGGCAGTCCCAAGTGGTTAAACCAGTTGAGCTGGGGTTGGTGTGGAGGAATGTGAGTCCATGACTTCAAAACGTGAATAGAAGTCGTTCAGATCGTTTACCAGTTTGAGATCGTCTGTAGAATGAGGTGCTCTGGGCTTGTAGTTAGTTATCTCTTTCAGCCCCCTCCAGACAGAGGCAGAGTCGTTTGCAGAGAATTGTTGTTCCAGCCGTGTGTTGTACCTGGATTTAGCCTTCGACACCTCCCTGCTAAATCCATACTTCGCACGTCTGTAGTTGTCTCTGTCCCCCTCTCTGAAAGCAGCCTCCTTCTGCTGACGAAGCTGTCTTAGTTTGGATGTGAACCAGGGTTTATCATTATTGAAAATGACTCTGGAGTGTGATGGGATGATGCTGTCCTCACAGAAATGTATATATGACGTCACAGTGTTTGTGTATTCGTCTAGACTGTCTGTAGAAGCCCTGAACAGGTCCCAGTCTGTGGTGTCCAAACACATGCGTAGCTCCTCCACAGCTTCACTGGTCCACTTTTTGGATGTCCTCACCACAGGTTTTGAGAGCTTCAGTCTCTGTCTGTATGCAGGTATGATGTGAATCATCTCATGATCTGAGAGACCCAGGGCAGCACGAGGCACAGCACGATAAGCACCGCTCACTGTGGTGTAACAGTAATCCAGCAGGTTTCCTTCTCTGGTCGGGCATTTAATAAACTGTTTATATTTAGGTAGTTCATGCCTGAGGTTTGCTTTGTTAAAATCTCCAAGGATAATAAGGGAGTCCGGAAAAGTCCGCTCTACACTCGTAATCTGGTCCGCAAGCTCAGCCTCGTGCACGTCCGCACACGGTGGGATGTAAACAGCGGCCAGAATGAATGAAGTGAACTCACGTGGAGAGTAAAACGGTTTGTAGTTTATGAAGAGATATTCCAGAGAAGGAGAGCAGTGCTGGGAGATCACCGTCACGTCAGAGCACCAGGCGATGCTGATAAAAAAATAAAAAATAAAAAAATAATAAAAAAACAGACTCCTTCGCCTTTCTTCTTTCCTCCGGAAAGTTCCTGCTGTCTGTCAGCGCGGAGGAGCTGGAATCCCTCTAGATCAAGTGCGGAGTCCAGGGTCTGCTTGTTGAGCCACGTCTCCGTGAAGCACAGTACACAGGAGGAGGAAAAATCTCTGTTCCTTCTCATCAGCAGCGCTCTCTTGTCCATTTTGTTGTAGAGGAAACGGACGTTGGAGAGGAATATCCCAGGTAAAGGCGTACGTGTACCACGCCTCCGGAGATGCACGAGTGCTCCGGCTCTTCTGCCCCTCCTGCGAAGTCTTGCTCTTTTGGCCAAAAAGTGCACAAGTTCTGCAGCAGGCACTAAAAAAAACTGGAGTAATGTCCTCATGGGTTGCGATTCTGAAGTTTAGTAGCTCCTCGCGAGTGTAGGAGCACGCAGACGCATGATTAACGCACAAAAACAGAGCACACCAGAATGCCAGGGCGACCGTACATGGTGCCATCTTGGATCGATCTTGGCAGCAGTTACAACCTCAAGTCTTTCTGAAGACCTTGAAGCTGAGCACTCTAATCTTTAAACAGTTTGTCCCATTCTTTGCAGTACTTCTCAAGCTCCAGCATGGTGGATGGGAGACATCTGTGCAGTCATTTTCAGATTTCTCTAGAGATGTTCAATCTGATTCAAGTCTGGACTCTGGCTTGGCCCCTCCAGGACCTTCACAGAGTGGTCCTGAAGCCCCTTCTGAGATCTTTGCCATGTCCTTTGTCATCGTCTTGCTGAAAAATGAACCATGTCCCCAGTCTGAGGTCAGGAGCAGGTTTTCATCCAGAACGTCCCTGTACATCGCTGCATTCATCTTTCCCTCTATCCTGACTAGTCTGCCAGTTCCTGCTGCTGAAAAATATATCCATAGCATGATGCTGCCACCACCATGCTTTACTGTAGGGATGGTATTGTTTTGGTGATGAGCTGGTTCTTTCAAAACATGACTACTGGCATTCACACCAAAAAGTTTAATTTTTGTTTCAGACCAGATAATTTTGTTTCTCCTGGTCTGAGAATCCTTCAGGTGTCTTTTTGCTCAGGAGTGGCTTTTATCTGGTCACTTGACCATACAGCCTGACTGGTGGATTGCTGCAGAGATGGTTGTCCTTCTGGAAGGTTCTCCTCTCTCCACAGAGGAACGTTGGAGCTTTAAGAGTGTGACCATTGGATAATTGGTCACCTCTCTGACTAAGGCCCATCTTCCCCAGTCGTTCAGTTTAGACAGCCAGCCAGCTTTAAGTAGAGTCCTGGTGGTTCCAAACTTCTTCAATTTATGAATGATGAAGGCCACAGAGCTCAGAGAGACTTTCAAAGCAGCAGAAATGTTTCTGTATCCTTCTCCAGATTTGTTCCTCAACACAATCCTGTCTGGAGGTCTACAAACAATTCCTTTGACTTCATGCTTTGTGTTGGTGCTCCGACATGCAGTCAACTGTGGGACCTTCTATAGACAGATGTGAACCTCTCCAAATCAAGTCCAATCATCTGAATTGACCAAAGGTGGACTCCATTTAAGTTGTAGAAACATCTCAAGGATGATCAGTGGAAACAGCATCTGAGCTCGATTTGGAGCTTTATTGCAAAGGCTGTGAATACTTCCATAAATGTGTCCTGATGCATGCTCAAGTCCAGGACTCGAGTCCAATGCTCAAGCTCAAGTTCAATCTGGTCTTTTTTAGATTCCATAAATGTGGTTTCTTAGTTTTCAATTTTTAATAGGTTTACTGCTCTGCAGAAAAACTACTGTGCACTGAAGACGAGAGCAGCCATTCAATCCATTCACAGTTTGAAAGATGCCTTTCTGATGGTATGGGGGTGCATTAGTACCTCTGGCATGGGCAGCTTGCACATCTGGAAAGGCACCATTAACACAGAAAAGTATATACAGGTTTTAGAACAACATATGCTGCCACCCAACTAAATATTCAGTAAAAAAAAGAGCCAGGACTGTTGCACAGCTAGAATCCTCACTCGGACAAGCATGGGATGACATTCCCCTGAAAAATCTCCAGCAGCTGGTCCCCCCCCCCCCCTCTTTTTATCATCCAGTGTCTTCAGTAGAAAGAGAGAGACATGAAGAAACGATAAAGCTGATAATTTTCATTTATCATGTGATTAATTTATTTATTCTTTATCACGACAGGCCTAGAACAACTTTGAGATGTGTTGCAGCCATCAAGTTTAAAATGATCTTTCTTTACAATGTTTAAACTGTACAATTGTGTACCTTTAATACTCGACTTGTTTACCATGCTCTCTTAACATAATATGAATTTGAGATTTGCAAATACTTTCATTGTCTTTTTTTAACAAAGTTCCACCTTTTTCAGAAATAGTGTAGAAATACAAGTTGTCCATATTCAAAATTAGCTTTATTTAGCTTCCAGAAAACTTCTACAGAGAAGCTCTTGTATTATGGTTCATCAAAAGCGGACCTCTACATACAATTATGAAGACAACAGGTGTCCTGCACCACAAATGGAATTGAACAAAAGTACATCTTACCTATTCAAACCCTTCACAATGAAAGCTTTGCCCGAGTGCTGAGTCTCCAGTTTTTTCATCACATTGTAAAGTTCATGATTCAGCTGCAAACATAAGCACACAAACAAAACTGACAGCACGTTCTTGCTCAGAGAATCCGTCAACAGATTTTACAGATGAAGTCCGTCAGAATCAGGCTGAGGTCTTACCTTACTCATTTCTTTATAAAAGACATCCCTCAGGTTGGAAATGTTCTCGAACACCGTCACATAGCAACCGATCCGACTGCAGAACAGAAAGTACTTTACTTCCAGCTCATTCAAGTGAAACTTTCACGAAGCTGCACCGATCTTAACTTCTGCTACCTTTGATGGAGAGCAGGCAGCTCCTCTCTCAGCTCGTTGTTGATCTCTTCAAAGACAGCCTGGGCTTTGTTGAACTCCTCCTCTGCCTGAAAAGGGTTTGAAAGGACATGAACATGAGGGGACAGCCATGGTCGTATGCGAGCGCGTTTCTCTAAACTGAACCTTGGAGATCTTGACTTCATCCTTCTTCTTGGTGCTCTGCAGAGCTTCCAGGTGATGACGAGCTGAATCGTAGTCCACCAGTTTGCGGCCACGCTTTGAAACTCGTTCCTAAAAAAAGTCCCCCCACACCCAAGTAAAAACATTTAAAATTAAAACTACAGATTAGTGGTAATTTATGGTGACAAACTTTTTTTTTTTTAAGATTTAGATGTTTTTTTGTATGAGCCCCTTTAATTTATTAATCATAGCTGCATCAGAGTACCTTGACCTCAGGAAACTGGCTTGTGTAGTTCTCCATGGTGCGTACGACCTGGTCATTCAGTTTCTCTTCGTAGTCATTTAGCAGCAAGTTCTCACTCTGATACACACGGAAGCAAGGGCGTCAGAAGCATCCGTAATGTGAGGGGGGACACGATGTGTGTAGGTGTGTGGGCGCACGTTAAAAAAAAAAAAACAGCATTTCACCCAGATTTCCTTTAATTCCACATTTAAAGCATGTTTCTCACCAAGTTTGTGTAAATTCATCTGTGGGTTTTAAAGACATTTTAACTTTAATACACTTTAATACAGAGCGTCAGATCGGCACTATTTGTCTTTATAGAGAAATAAAAAGCATCACCACTGGACTTTTTTACTTGTGTTCAACACTACTCATCTAAATGATGTTTCTCATGAAGCTTGAGGACAATAAGGTGTGGACACAGATGCCTTCAACCTGTGGAACAACCTGCCCCTCAACATCAGGCAGGCCTCCTCCCTCCTGATGTTCAAATCCCTCCTTAAAACGCACCTGTTTGCTCTGGCGTTTAATACTGTGTGAGTTAGTTTATTTTGTTCTGTGTACCTCATTTTAAATTCTGTTGTTTTATGATTGACGTTTATTTTTACTGCTTGTTTTTCCTTAGTGTGATCATTAGTGTGTGTTATTGCTCCAGTAATTTTAATTCTGTATGATGTTTTTGTTTTGCTGCCTATGTTTTGCTACATTTCTGTTAAGCACTTTGATAACAGTTTATCTGTTTTAAATTGTGCTCTACAAATAAAGATGACTTGACTTGACTTGACTTCAGTGCAAAATTGTCGTACAAATACGATAATTATCGTACACCTGGCAACACCCTCTGCTGCTGTTTTTATGTCCATGCGCTCTGGACGTCACTCACAGCGTGCATGCAACAAAGAGTAAACTCAAGCGAGAGGTGTACGATAATTATCGTATTTGTGCAACAATTTTGCCCTCTGTACGATCAATAATCCCAAAAAAGGCCAAATATACGATAATTTGACCATTCTGTGAATGTGTGGTTGTCGGTCGTCATCAGCATGTTGCAACTGTCGGAGTTTTTTTGTGAGCCCTGAAGGCATCCGTGTCCACAAACAAACACGATTGGCTTGGCTGGAATTTCCAGCCAATCGTGCTTTTTTTTTTTAAAGAAAGAGAAGAAAGAAGAAGAAAAATAAATAAAAGAGAAATAGATAAAACGAGAGACCACCATGACAAAACAACATGCACAGCACAATGCCACCCACAATATCATCATGAAACATTCAACATGGCACAAGGAATCATCTAGCTTCCACCACTACCCAACCTAGTGTGCATCTGTCAAAGCACCTGAATCCAAACACCCATGCAAGCACGCCCACCACCACCAGATTTCTCCAAAAGAATGCCCAATAGTGGACGCGGGGGCCCACAGACCCG
>NC_056504.1:22650442-22660346 GCF_014905685.2 Nematolebias whitei
CGGCGCCCCGGGGCGTCCCCAATCAGGAGGACCCCCCCCCCCCCCCCTGAGAGGAGCAGAGGAAAGAACAGGGTGACCCCAGCAACCACTATGCAGAGCCTCCAGGAAGCTGCAGTGACGAGCCCACAGGTCCGGCCGACAACCCCCCGATCCGGCCATGGACACCGAGCCCCAAGCCCCGAGGCCATACCACCCCCCAGCAGAGCCAGGGCACCCAGGCCCCGCCAGGCAGCAACCAGGGCGGACCGACGTACACCCCACCACCCAGCCCAGACGCCGAGAGCCACCAATGCACCGGCGGCAAGGGGGCCCCCTGCCAAAGGGGGGTACGACCAAGGGGGGAGTGGGCCCCACACCAAACGCGGGGCCCAAATTGATCCAAGAGAGGGGGGACCACCAAAAACCCAACCTGAGCAACAAACAGGCACACACAGACAGCCCGACAGAATCTGTTGGGCCGACCGCATGCACCATCTACCTGACAGCGACCACAGGCCGGCCCCAGCCCAAGGGGCAGAGCAGCAGGGAGCTGCAGCTGAGGAGGGCCGACTTTCACATCAAGAGCTCCGCACCATAGGCCCGGAGACGCCCCAGCACGCCACCTACGCACCCCCCCACACACACACACAGCACCCCCACCGCAAATGCCACACAGGAAGACCAGCCAGTGCCCTGATGAGGCGAAGCCACGCCCCCAACCGCCACCCTACACCACCAATGACCACACGTACACTACCATAGCCGACCCCCCACCGAAAGCCGGCAGCCACCCCGGTCAAAGTGCCGGCCATCGCAACCAGGAACCTAGATTAAAAGAATCGGAACAGCCCAGGAGGAACCAAAGCACCGGCCCCATCACCAACCGCCCCCAAGGCCCAAAGCCCACCCACAGCCCAGACCCCAACAATGCGCACCCCCCCCCCCCATCCCCGACCCCTAGTGTCACACGGAGAAAGGAGGTGTTTGTGAAAAAATAAATAAATAAAAAAATCTACAAATGCATAAATAAATTATGAACAGACCCGCTTCCTCCTCCTCCCACTCGAATATGGTGTTGATGCATGTTGTTATACAGTGCGTTTAAAATGGGGGGATGAGGTGGCGACCGGCACAGACCACCACAATCGTGCTTTTCTAAATGTTGCCTACGAGTGACGTATTTGCATTTTGCCTCAGAACAAAGGCCATGATTGGATGAATAGTCCGCTGCGCCCGCCCCACGAGTGAGGAAAAGAAAAGAAGCAGAGCTGGTCTGGAAGCAGACCCATCACTACTATAGTGCATTAATAGATTTGTTTTTTTGGTTATGGCGGGTGTACGATAATTTCCCTCAAAATACAATAATTTTATGTCTCTAATACAATAATCCTACATTTCTCACCTGGCAACACTGTACCTGTGTTACTCGCTCGCCAGTTTAGCGAGCTTAGTGCGGGCAGTGGTTGATCATAAACGTATATACATGGTAAGGAGGATGTTTTAGAGGAGCGCTACGTCTGTAGCATCTTAGCTTAGCAGTAACTGTGACGCTGTGAGACTCTGCAGGTGTAAGAGACGCTGTGTGTTCAGGTGCATTAAAGT
The DNA here is from genome assembly GCF_014905685.2 of Nematolebias whitei. Classification (NCBI taxonomy): domain Eukaryota; kingdom Metazoa; phylum Chordata; class Actinopteri; order Cyprinodontiformes; family Rivulidae; genus Nematolebias; species Nematolebias whitei. The sequence goes on from NC_056504.1 coordinate 22,652,024, forward strand.
TGAAATGTCTTTTAAACCTCACACCTTATTGTCCTCAAGCTTCATGAGAAACATCATTTAGATGAGTAGTGTTGAACACAAGTAAAAAAAAGTCCACCCACAGTCACATGTTGAAGTGTCCCTGAGCGAGACACTGAACCCCTCATCACCCTCGATGTGTGTCCCATCAGTGTAAGAATGTGATAAAGCACAGATTAGTCTTTGTACAGATTTGGTAGAGTGATGTATGAATTCAGGTCTCTTGTAAAGGAGTCTTTGAGGTTCACTGCGACTAACATGTATAAATAAAGGTTAAATGAATGAATGAATGAATCAGGTACATAGTGTTGTAAAGAGCTTCGAGTAATTCTGGACAGTGTTTTTATTTGGGCTTCATTTTTGGTTAAATACTGATGTAGTGGAACCCGTTGCGTTTTTGTTCACTTAAATTTAGAATAATTTTAGAACTTGATGAAAAAAAAAAAAAAAAAAAAACTAATTTCATCCCATTTTGCATAAAACTCTAGAAATGACAGAGGTTAGACCCCCCCACACACACACCACACACACACACACACACACACACACAGCTGTATATAAATACAGTACATGTACACAGCTTTGTACCAGTTGTCTCCTTCAAAATAAGGCTGACAAAACCCAGATGTGCAACCATCTACTAGCATATTTAACTTCTACCATACAAAAACCCCTTGTGCCCTCACCTCTGTAATCACTGCGAGGTCCTCCACTCCATTCCAGTCCACTTCATAGACGTCTTTCAGGGTCTGGGACAGGCGCCTGGATGTCTCGTGCACAGCTTCGAACAGGATGATAATATTTAAGAGGACAAAAACACAGTCTTACATTAGAAGTGTGATTCATGGTTGGCTTATCGCACAAGGAAACCTTTGGCCTTATTGTTTTTGAGGGTGCTGAAGCCACGCCCACTCTGCAAACAGCTTCCTGACAGGAAGTAGAAAACAACACGGGAGCAACAGCTCCGTTTGGGCGCGAGTCACACATGCACTGCTGCATCTGCATGAGTTTTACTTGTTGAACTGGACAGCACAGACAGGAGTCAGAGCGTCCGCAAATAGAAATAAACTCACTTCCCTTATTTTCAGGAAGCTTTCTCTAGCATGTGCAGCCATGTTGCCTCGTGTGTACACACACCGTGCACAGACTCACCTTTCACTGCAGCATAGTAGGCTCTGACATCTTTGAGCAACCTGTTTCCATCAGTCTGCATAAAAAAAAGAGAAGTTACAGTAAACCTACGCACAGCAACAGTTTATGCATTGTGATGTCAGCACTTATTTATTTCATGGCTTCTTTGACAACCTAAAATCATAACCAGTGTGTTTTCAGCAGCTGCTTGACTGGAGCAAGACATCAGCCCACACAGGACTGGAATATTTAACAGACTGACCACAGAGGGTTAAAATAAAACAGATTACTGAAACTGGTGGTGTAATGGTGAAGTGAAAACAGCACATCTTGTCAAGACAGACTTCCTTCCTGTTGTTCCTCCACACTTTCCCTCCAGCAGTCGTACAAATTCACACCGAGAGGCTCCAGAAGACTTTGTTAACTTGAAAATGTTGGATTAACAGAAAAGACTGAAGCATCTCACAAATAAAACCACAGTCGCTGAAGAAAACGAGCAATCAGGTCAGATTAAACTGAAGTTTGACTGCTGGGTGCAGCACTTTGAACAAGCACTGTGAGAATCTGATTCAAGATGGCTGCCACAGCCAACCAATCTGAAGAAAAACAAATGGCTCGGTCAGTTTTACAGCACTGGGCCTAAACTTGTAATGTAGTAGCTGAGTCATCCTGATTGGTCACCCTGAGGTCGCATCGTTTCACACCAACATTATCAAATCTTAACCGACAAATCTGGAATTTCTCAATGTTTTCCAACATTTTATCATTTCAGTTTTTGTTCTCTCATTGTTTTATACTTTTATTTATTTATAAAGAGATGTCTACCTTTTCACCTCCCCTGGTTAAAGTAGCAGTTTAATCGTGTAAGAGACTCAAATAACATTTTAAGGTTTTGTGGTGTAGTCTTTTTGTAGTGGGTATACTGTGCTAGAAACCAAAGTACACTGGTTAATACAATGTAATCATCACTTTTAGATTTTTAAGCATATTGAACATTTTCAAATTTCTCTGCTGTTTATATTTGAATAAATGTACGAAGTTTAATGTACTTTGTATGTTGACTTTGTATTAAAAACATGTTATAGAATTTATAAAACAAAGCAAAACATGTTCAAGTAGTAAGTACAGAAGTATTAATTTATACATTAACTGGATAAGCGAACATAAGCGCTGCATACTGATTGTTACGGAAATGTTTAATGGCCATTTAATGTATCAATGACACATGCCTAATGATGTCATGTATCGTTGGACACTTAAGTGGTTATACTGAATTTTAAGCTTTTCTAGTGGGTATACTGCGTTTACTCGCGTATCTCGTAGACTACACCACTGGATGGGACAAACCGTTTTTCCACACGTTGGCTAATCTCCATTACTGTTGTTGCAAAGAACTGCTCAGACGTCATCACAATCAGTATTTACACTGAGCAGATGGGAAACAAGACCCAGCTGGCTCTGGTTTCAAGTTTTAAATTTTAAGGCCAAACATGTCGGAACCTGCGGGTTGGTTTCTGATCACAACGTCTGAAACTGAAGTCTGGTTGAATTCCGCATTTCAGGTTTGTTCTGTTTTTAATGATGCACCATTTGGAAAGAACTCTTTTCCATAACCATAAAAGCAGATGTGTTGAAACATCTGCTCAGCGTTTGATACCTGCTGCTTGTTGAGGTTCTGGAAACAAAGCTCGAACTGTTCGTCCTTGGTCTCGATGGCTTTCCCAAGTTTCTGGAGGACCTAAGTAAAAAAAAAACAAGTCAACAAAAATACTTAAGACAAACATCTACAAGTATTGACAAACCCTACAAAGATAAGATACTTGTGTATGTTTTATCAGGTTTGATGTAGAATTTTTGGGGGGTTTTTTGGAGAAAAAAAAAAAAGGAAAAATATTTTTCCACCAACTAACGTTGAATAATTTACAGCCGAGGTCACTGATGTGAACAGTTCTTATTCCAGGATTGACTAATTTTACAACACATTCAATGATTTTAAAACAAGTTTGAGTTGTTTGTTTTTGATCTACTGAGTTGTTTGTTTTTTATCTACACAGAGGACAAAATTGTTCATACTGGCTCAAATAAATAAATAAATTATATATACACACACACACATCTATATATCTATCTATCTCCACACACACATACATATATACACACACATATACATTCATGCATACATACATACATTTAGCTCAATCTTTTTAATGAGTGGCTCTGAGTGTCCCAAGGTCTTCGTATTAGTGATCATGACTGACTGCAACTTGGGTTTTGTTCTTGCAGCCAAAGGAAGGACTTGTTTGACGGCACTCGTTAGGTGACAAACACCTAAAACACTGGAGAAGGTCAGGGAGCTCAGTGAAGACCAGAAAACACTGGAAGTTTACACAAGTTGGACGTGTCTTTCAGAGCTTTTATTACACATGTTCAGATTCTAAGATCATCCATCTGAACTGTTAACAGCAGCAGTGTATTAGACAAGTTACAGTCATTAAACCGTTTCACTAACAAGAAAAACCAAACTGTCTCCCTCAGATAAAGATGGGTCAGGAAGTTCAGAAGCAGCCAAGGAACCAGCAAGGGTCAAACCCATAGATATAAACACTAGATCCCGCATTGGCTGCTGTGGCGCAGGAATTTCGGCCGCCATCTTGGAGCGGTCATCCTTATTTGGTTAAAGCAGAAGATGTTTCAGCACTTCGCAGCTTATTTCTGTTCAAATCGATGGACTGTTGATGTCAGGTCTCAGGGGGGATAACTTTTCACAAGTAAGATGAACATATTATTGTTAGTATTTTGTGAATAGAATATTACTGTACTGTATTTATGTGCACCAGCTGATGTTATGTTCAGTGTAACACGGTGTTTAGCTGCAATGAAGCTAACCAAGATCGTATGACAGGAATATTTTTCTAACAAGCATACTCACTATTTCAGTAGCTTTGGTTCATTATCAGATATGCATCAAAACTGGAGTTTTGTTTAAGTTCTAGGATATTAAAAAAAATAAAACTAGGGAGAATATAAGAAATAGAAAACAAGATTGACCTCCTTTGTACAATGTTTGTGTAGACACAAATCTCCTGTTTTCATTTTGAAGGTTTCCCAAAGAACAAGATGTAAGGAAGAGGTGGAAGTATCTTTGAGGAGGATTCATCTGAGCAGTGAGGATTTTAAACAGGAGGATTTTGATAAAACTGATCAGACTGTTCGACTGAGAGATGGTGTGGTACCATCGGTTCACCTTCAAAGAGTAGGTGCATCATTATAAGTTCATTAGAGTTCATAAAGTTACATATTGTCAGTCACAAGGTGAGATACCTCCATGTGTGTATATATAAACAGGTAACTACAGACTGTTAAGTTCATATTCATTATGCTTTTTCATTTCATCTTGAAAACTGCAAGACTACAGGAACTCAACAAAAGCTGGAGCTGGCCTGTCTGCGGCCTCTCAGGAACGTGCACGTCACAACCTCGGCCTTATGATGAGAGTATTTCTATTTTAAACTTTTTCATTTAGCCTTTAGGTAGCCTCATTGAGTCACGAGAACTCATTTTCTAGAGAGACCTGTTTAGGGAGCAGATGGTGGGGGTTAAGGGCCTTGCTCAGGGGCCCAGAGTGGGGCCAATGAGGGTGGAGGCAGGCGTTTCACCTTTTCCACCCACATTTTGATGTTGACAGTACCGGGAGTTGGACCTGCAACTTTCCAATCACAGGCCCATCTTCTAACCTCTGCGCCACCACTCCCCCACATAACATCATACCATAATGGTCATGGTCATAATAAAATCTCACTGGTTTCCTTCCAGATGTGTTAAACAGCTACTGGTCCCCCTGATGTTTACAGGTGGCTGGATGAAAAGCCTGGCATGAACAAGATGATACTGGAGATCATCATTTGATGAGATCTACCACCTTCTAACTGTGAAGAACAACAGCAGCTCAGTGATTCCCTCAAGACACAGTGAAGGTGCTGAGAGCTACAGAGAGGCTGATTCATGGAGCTTCAACACAGCAACCTCCAAACATGTCCACCCTCACGCACATCGTCCACGAAGAGACTGGACCAGAGCAGGCAGCACAATATAATAAGACAGTGATAACAACGACAACAGTACACATTGACTAATCATTCATACAAATTTAAGATTTTTTTTATTGCTCGTTTGTTTTACTATTGAAAAACAGTTTGTTATCCACTATTGTCATCACTCTTTGTTAAAATCCAGGTCTCTCTTGTAAATAAGTCCTATTGGCTCAATGAGACTAACCTGTATTAATAAATAAAAAGGTTGAAATATTTTATTTATATATATATATATATATATATATATATATATATATGTATATATATTTAATAAAAATGTATCAGTGACTGAGTTTTGCAGAACTTGTCATAAGATTATTTTATTAGTGTTAATGTTAACCCCACCAAGAATATTTAAATACACTGAACCACATGTTCAGCTTTAATGGCTGTACACCTAAGATTTACAGAGGAAAAATTCATGACAATGAGTTTAGTATTCAGCTATAACTGATTAAACGCGCAAATACTTCATTGCTCCTGCTAAACAGATTACACGGAGTGGAGCGGTCGACCGTTCCAAGATGGCGGCCCTACGGCTCGTCAGCGCCAATAGGCGATAGCGGTCAATGCTGTATCTCGTGTTTATATCTATGGTCAAACCTACCATGAACTGGAAACTGTTTGAGCGTCAGTGTCCGCGAGCACCAGTGTCCCCAGGTCAATACAAAAAGAAGCTTCAGACATAAAGATGGAGCCATTTTCCCTACTCATTCAACCTTTATTTATACAGGTTAGTCTCACTGAGCCTCTCATTGTGCCACACTGACAATAACTGAAGCCCGGGATGGTAGCATAATGCTGTGGGACTGGTGGGGTGCAGAAAGTGGATGGGCTAAAGCGGGATTAGTTCAAGTCCATCAACTTCACAAACAAACTGGGGAATATAGCAAGAAAACTAATGACAAACGCTCTTCAGCACAGACATGCAGGACAGATGTGGCTCACCGTTTCAGACAATCATGCATTTTATGCACATGTCCCAAGGTCTGTTAGTAAAATACCACATGAATCAATAGAGATTTTAATAAAGCTCTTAGAAAATGATCACTAGGTGCGCATCTACAACTGATTCAACTTTGTAATTAATCCAATTCAAGATGGCCACCACAGCTACGCAACCTTACCAGTCCCAAATTAACTCAGCCAGTTACACACATACTGAGCAATGATATGGTGTGGTAGTAGCAAAGAGTCATTCCCAAAATACTCTGAACTCTGATTGCTCAACATCCATTTTAAAAACTTCGCCGTCAGCTGTTAGCAAAATATTTCATGAACCACTAATTCTAATGAAAGTACACAAATGACTACGCAGCTGTCTGATCTACACATATTGAGCTATTTGGAGTGGTAGTTGCTGAGAGTCATCCTCAGCTGAGTGTTGACGCATCTCACAAGATCTCACGGAACCTTTCTGACAAGATTTGACCCGAACAACAAGACCATGTTAAAGACAGCAGGCGATATGCTGGACCTTTGATCTGAAACAATCCTTTGCGTGCTGGACCTTTAATCTGAAATAAACAATCCTTTGCGTGCTGGACCTTTAATCTGAAATAAACAATCCTTTGCGTGCTGGACCTTTATTCTGAAATAAACAATCCTTTGCGTGCTGGACCTTTAATCTGAAATAAACAATCCTTTGCGTGCTGGACCTTTAATCTGAAATAAACAATCCTTTGCGTGCTGGACCTTTAATCTGAAAGAAACAATCCTTTGCGTGCTGGACCTTTAATCTGAAAGAAACAATCCTTCACATGCTGGACCTTTAATCTGAAAGAAACAATCCTTCACCTGCTGGACCTTTAATCTGAAAGAAACAATCCTTCACATGCTGGACCTTTAATCTGAAAGAAACAATCCTTCACCTGCTGGACCTTTAATCTGAAATAAAGTCTCCCACAGCTCCAACTGATTCTGAAACTGTGATAGTTTCTGCTCTGACGTGAAGCTCTGCACGAAAAGCACAAAGTGTGGGAGAAAGAGAAGAAGAGGAAGTGCTGAGCAGGCAGGAAGTGGCAGCTTCAGCCCTGAACACCAGCTCACACTCTGCTGTGGACCACCTGCAGGACTCTGTGGACCACCTGCAGGTTCACACAATCGTCAATTTGTGGACCTGCAGGAGTTGTGTGTGATCACTTACAAAATGTAAAAAAAGGTCCGAGACTAAACTAAAATCACATCATGGTTGATCTACTGTTAAGTCTTCCAGTTCTCTTCATTAATGAACAGAAGCAGCACGTGCAGTCATCATGATGAAGTCCTAGAGTAGACCACCTCACCTTCTCTTGAGCTCTACTCAGAGACTTCTGGACCCGTTTCGCGAGAAATCCTGCTCCAGCCTGGAGGTTCGGGCCCATTTTGTTTTCTGCCATCTCGTCTTGTGTCGTGTCTCGGCTCTGCTCTGACTGTCCTCCTTCCGTCTGCTGAGGACTGGGTTGAAGGTGGAGCAAACTGAAGACGTGGGGCGGGACGTCATGCAACTGTCACCAGCATCCTGTCCAGTGTTCAGACTCGTTTAAACACCGACCCAGCTGTCCTGAACTCTCATCAAGCTCCACTCACCAGCAAACGATGTGCGTAATGACGTGCACCGAAAGCAGCGAAGCCGCGGAGCGGAAGTGAGACATAATTCATCAATCATTCAATCATTCAAAGGCTCAGCATGCAGGACTGTGGGTGACAGGGTGCTCAAGGATTTTAACTCAGCACCACGGAAAAATAAAAAAACCTTCATTATAATTTTGTAAGGAATATAATATAATAATATTATATCATTTTGTAAATAATATAATAATATAATATAATATAATTTTGTAATAATAATATAATATAATATAATTTTGTAAGGAATATAATATAATAGTATAATATAATATAATTATGTAAAGAAACTCAGTTCTCAAACCTTAGATTCACCAAAATATTGAACAAATTTGGAATAAATATGGAATAAATTATGACACTTAAACTGGCCAGTAAAATCTGATTTTTTGTACAAGTCAGATCCTCATCCTCGACGCTACCTCTCAATCAATCCAGCAGGCTTGTCAGCAACTGACCAATCAGCGACCTCCACA
>NC_056504.1:22660446-22663877 GCF_014905685.2 Nematolebias whitei
ATATATATATATATATATATATATATATATATACATACATACATAATATACATATCATCTCTATCATTTTTACTGTTGTTTTGTTAAGATTGCGCGGGGAACCCAGATGTTATGAGACCCAGAACGAGGCAGACACAGGGGAAGTACAAAAGAACAGTGTTTATTATGTACAGTGATATATTAAAGTCCACACGCTGCTTCTCAGCGGCTCCTGGAAAGAGGGACGACAGGTTAATGTTTGTCCAACGGGGAAGACCAGAGTGGTTTGTTTAAAAAGCGTCTTGTCCTTACAGTCCAAACCCGAAGGAGGTGAGCTGGTCCTTCAGTCCAGGGAGAGAGCAGCAGAGGGAAATCCAACAAGAGTCCAAAGGGAAACGAGGAAGGCTGGCAACTGGAGGCAAAGAGGCACGAGGGATACCTGACAGGCCGAGGGATCCAGGTCAGGCCACGAGGAGAATCCAAAAACACGAAGGAACCAGGAAACTGGAAAAAAGAGCAAAAGGTGAACAAATTCTTTTCACCTAGACATTTCTAGCTCAACAGTACTATACCATGAGAGGTGATATGCTCCAGCATTGAATCACATCGGACTGCAGCCTTAAGTAGATGGAGAGGCTCATCAGGCTGATGGTCGCCAGGTGTTGGTAATCAGCGGCCATCAGCAAGGCAGGCTGCAGGCAGTGGGACCCTTACAGTAACCCCCCCTCAAGAATCGCCTCCTGGCGACCTGAGGCGCTTCTCGGGGTGGTCTGAGAAGAACCTGGAGATGAGACTGGGATCGAGGATGAAGGACCTGGGGATCCATGACCTCTCCTCAGGACCGTACCCCTCCCAATCGACCAGGTATTGGAAACCCCTACCCCTGAGTCGCACGTCCAAGATGGAACGGACAGTGAACGCAGGGTGGTTGTTGATCAGGCGGGGCGGCGGAGGGAGGTCAGACGGGGGACACAAAGGACTGAGGGAAACAGGCTTTACCTGTGAGACATGGAAGGTGGGGTGAATCCTCATGGCCCTGGGGAGTTGGAGGCGGACCGCAGCAGGATTTATGATACGGGTGATGGGGAAGGGACCAATAAAGCTGGGGGCCAGTTTGTGGGGGCTGTCCCGCAGCTTGATGTCCCTAGTGGACAACCAAACCTGCTGGCTGACTTGGTAGGCGGGCGTCTCTGAACGGTGGCGGTTAGCGAACCGTTTAGCCTGGGCTGCGGTCCTAAGGAGGGCCGCCTTGCCCTGGCGCCAGATGCGACGGCAACGTCGAAAATGATGCTGGACGGATGGGTCCGAACAGTCAGACTCAGACTCGGGGAACAGGGGAGGAAGGTAGCCGAGGGAGGCCTCAAAAGGGGACATGCTGGTGGCAGAGGAGCGGAGGGAGTTGTGGGTGTACTCAACCCAGACCAAGTGCCGGCTCCAAGAGGAAGGGTTCGACTCGACCAGGCAACGCAGGGTGGACTCCAACTCCTGATTGCAGCACTCAGCTTGTCCGTTAGCCTGAGGATGGTAACCAGAGGTGAGGCTAACGGACGCCCCGAGCGACTTGCAAAAGGAGTGCCAGACCTGCGAAATGAACTGCGGACCTCGGTCAGAGACGACGTCCGAGGGGATACCATGGAGCCGAAACACATGGAGGGTGAGTAGATGGGCAGTTTCAATGGCAGAGGGGAGCTTAGGGAGGGGGACAAAATGAGCGGCCTTCGAAAAACGGTCAACTACTGTGAGGATGGTGGTGTTGCCGTCAGATGGGGGAAGACCGGTCACAAAGTCGAGGGCGATGTAGGACCATGGGCAACTAGGGGTCGGGAGAGGGAGCAGGGGCCCAGCCGGAGGTTGAGTTCCCGACTTGTTCCTGGCACAGACAGGGCAAGCGGAAACGAAGTCCTTGACATCCTTGGTCATGGAGGGCCACCAGAAATGGGTCTTGGTGAGTGAAAGCATGCGGTTGACTCCAGGATGACAAGGAAGTTTGTTGGAATGGAACCACTGGAGCACCTGGGACCGCACGCTGGAGGGAACGAAGAGAGTGCCGGGGGGACCACCACCTGGATCAGGTTCGGAGAGGAGGGCCTGTTGGACGGTGGCAGTGATGGGCCAAGAGAGGGAGCCAACGATACAAGAGGAAGGAATAATAGGGTTAGAGACCTCGGGCGAATCAGGAGGAGCGAACTGCCTGGACAGGGCATCAGGCTTAATGTTTTTGGAGCCCGGGCGAAAAGTCAGGACAAAATTAAATCGATTAAAGAAAAGCGACCAACGGGCCTGACGGGGGGTCAGACGCTTGGCGTTTCTCAGGTAAATTAGATTTTTATGATCTGTCCAAATCAAAAAAGGGGTCTCAGTGCCTTCTAACCAGTGCCGCCATTCCTCTAATGCGAGCTTGACTGCCAACAGCTCACGGTTGCCCACGTCGTAGTTGCGTTCTGCTTGGGAGAGACGCCGAGAGAAAAAGGCGCAGGGATGGACCTTATTGTCCAGAGGAGATCGCTGGGAAAGGACCGCCCCTACCCCAGTGTTAGAGGCGTCCACCTCCAAGATGAACTGGTGCGTAGGGTCTGGATGGCAAAGGATGGGCGCGGAGGAAAAGAGAGACTTGAGTCTCGTAAAGGCTGTCTCAGCCTCTGGGGTCCAATGAAAGGCACGGGCAGTTGAAGTGAGATGAGACAGGGGGGCGGCGACACGGCTGTAATTTTTAATAAATCGTCGATAGAAATTTGCAAAGCCCAGGAAGCGTTGTAACTGCTTCCTGGACTCGGGGGTCGGCCAGTCGACAACCGCCCTGGTTTTCTCGGGATCGTTTCGGCAACGACCTCCCTCAAAAATGAAACCTAAAAACGAGACAGTGGAGGTGTTAAACTCACACTTCTCTGCTTTGACAAATAACTGGTTCTCCAGCAGCCGCTGGAGGACCGTGCGAACGTGGGCCGTGTGTTGAGAGGGGTCGCGGGAATAAATAAGGATGTCATCGAGGTACACAAACACAAAATTACCAATGAAATCGCGCAAGACGTCATTAACGAGCGCCTGAAAAACAGCGGGGGCATTGGTCAACCCAAAAGGCATAACTAAGTACTCGAAATGGCCCAAGGGGGTGCGAAAAGCTGTTTTCCACTCGTCGCCCTCTTTAATACGGACGAGGTGGTACGCGTTTCGTAGATCGAGTTTGGAAAAACAAGAGGCCGACTGTAACTGTTCTTGTAAAGAATCAATGAGAGGAAGAGGATATTTATTTTTAATAGTTATATTGTTTAAACCGCGATAGTCAATACATGGCCGGAGTGATTTATCTTATTTGGAAACGAAGAAAAAGCCAGCTCCCACAGGGGAGGTCGAAGGTCTTATAATGCCAGAGGCAAGAGACTCGTTAATATAATTGGACATAGATTCCCTTTCAGGACCAGAAAGGTTGTAAAGTCTACTTGACGGCAAGGGGG
>NC_056504.1:22663977-22667344 GCF_014905685.2 Nematolebias whitei
GGAACTCCAAGTGGGAGACAGGGTCTGGTACTACACGTTTGCCCCCACAACTGGGAGAAGAGAGTTCGGGACCGGAACTCTCGCCCGTAAACTGATGCCCAGATGGACTGGACCCCATCTGATAACAGACAAACTGTCTCCAGTTGTCTATCAGATAAAAATCAGTAAAGGCCAAAAAGAGCCAACTGTTAAATGGGTACATCGAAACCAGGTTAAACCACACAAGGCGTGCAATAACTCCACAGGAGACAAAGTTCTCACAAAATCTGACCTCGTGGGAATAAGGGTCACCCAAGCAGAAGATAACTAATGGATAATAAACTTAACCATAGTTTAAACTCACAGGACCTACCCCTGACGGTTACGAAGCTAAGACCTATCTCTTTGTGTTTCCATAGGACAATGATGGTACCACTCCTGGTAATCTTCACCCTCTTGGGTGCCATCCAAGAAGGGCAAGCCGAGATCGTAACCCTTGGGCCCACCTCAGGCATCGCTCTGAGGGACCAGCCGGGACTGCTCATCACAGACTGCCGCCTATACACTCGGAAGGTCTTCGTCCGCTTCGACCCCCAAACCGTGATCAGACAACACATTAACCTTAAAAACGAGTGGCTAAACAAAACATGGTATACGGTATCCCTAGAGAGTGCAAAAGGAGAGATCTGGCACGTCCTAAAGCAACTACATAAGTTCACTCACACTCAACAAGAGTTGGGCGGAACAGGTAGGAGGCAAAAGCGCGGCATCGGCGGGCTTTTGCTTGCTGCTTCATCACTAGGATCACTGTTCAGCCTAGGTTTGTCCGCATTCAACACTGTCAGTATAGCGTCCTTAAAACAACACATGTCTGAAGTAGAGAGTGAGGTCCCAAAGATCCGAGCACTAATGGACCTTCAACTAACAAAATTGACACAAGTGACTGAAACCGTAAAAGATACTGTTCTAGTGCTGAATACTCACACCCAAGAAATCAAAGCCCTCGTACAAGCGGTAAATGAGTTAACCCTTAAGGTTGAAATGGATTACGCTGTCACACACCTGATGGATAGGATCTTTGCTGACATGCTTAGAGATATCAGCTCGTCGGTTGATACACTAGCCACCGGCAGGATCCCACCGTATCTAGTCTCGCTACAGATGGTGGACGACATCCTCAACTCCGCTACGCGCGAAAAAGTTACGCAAACACAGGCTCACCTGGCTTACACTCTCGGTAGCGCGATCCCAATCTACGTCAATCACAAGACGTTTGAAATGGCGTTCATTATCAACCTACCAATAATTCCCTCAAATGGCATATACAGACTCAGGGACGTTGTCAATGTTGGCAATTGGCATGGTGAAAACCATGTTCAAATTGACACACCAAGGATGGTTGCGTACCATGACGATAACCCCTCAGTTTATCTAGCTCCAAACCTTCAGATGTGTGTTCTCACTCGGGAGATACATTATCTGTGCCCGAGCAAACCGTTTGTGTGGAATAAAACCGCGGGCATATGCGGGTTAACACCTATTCCGGAAACCTCTAAGTGTTCAACGACCATAACGCCACGACACTTGGCTAAGGCCGCAAAGGCGGAAATCATTGGCTCACGTTGGCTAGTGAACGCCCCCCAAAGAGAGGCGATCATGGCCTACGAACAACCTGGGGCAAATAGACCCTTGACCTTACCGGACAAAACAATGTGGATCAGTGTTCCCCAGGGAACAACCATACACATTGGTGATTTGACGCTCTATCACCTCGATCCGGGACAATGGGAAGCAACTCTGGACAACTCAGAGTACCTAGAAAACATGACTATAGACATAGATCCCGGAACCTTAGGAAGGATCCGGTTTGAGGGTACCAAGGTCGTCGACGTGGAACCGATAAACCGAGTTCTCAAGTCCCTCAGGTCCGAGATTAATAACCCAATCCAACCGATTGCCTATGCGTGGTCAAGTGCAGACACGTTAGTCGTAGCCCTGCTAATGACGATAATCCTCGTGATGTGCGGGATACTCATATCCCTGTTCCGGGGCCTCCGGTCACTCCGAGTCCAACTAGATCACCATGCAGCGCACCTCGATATGATTATGTCTCGCGCACGCGGGTCTGCAAAGAAACAACACAAACGGGACAGCGTGATTGAATCTGGCAACCAGGGTGAGAAGAAGCAGTGAAACGATGTTTCTAGATGCTTAGTCACTACTCTTGTCGATGTTGAAACGTTGTTTATTTGGTTTTGATAGTTGTTTCTGAGGAAAGAATGAATTTTGTGTGTAGTTGAGTTAGAGACTAAGAGGCCTTTAACTATGCCAACATGCAATTCATTTGTTAAAATCTAATCTTTGCGGAGTCAATGTAGATTAATGCTACCTTAAGTACCATAATCTACATTGATCTCACAACGCTTAAGCCGAACCTACTCGAACAATTCTATTCGGGGGGATAGCTAATTCTTTTTGATGAGTCTCGCCATAGACTTCCAAAACATTTATGGGGAAACCAAACACCCAATCTCAAGTCGCTCGTCTAAAAGACAACAGACAATGTAACCAAACTATATTTTGCCATGTAAAGCTAACTTAAACCAAGTTAGGAATGGAAAAATAGTTTGGAACACTCTTCTATAGGTATAGACCCCTATAGTTACCCTTTTCAGCATGTTCCATCCCTTAACTGGTAGCTGTCGCTGTTCCCAATCATAATAGCTTACACACCAGGTGCATATAGTTTAAGGCCTTATGTAAAATCCCCTTCATAAGCCCACCTTAAACCACATAATTGCATGACACATTTGAACCAGAACGGCACAGACTGGACGTCGCCCAGAGACGACCTTCGCTGGAGGAGACCTGCAATCCTGACGTTGGTCTCCACTCTTCATCCAGTGGCCGCATCTTCAGTTCAATCCAAGGGAACCCCTCTGTATGCTGATCAATCAACACCTCCATTCGTTGTGGATTTACCGTTGTGGATTATATGACTTTTCCAATGGATTTCAGACTCTGTTTCCAAGGGGTTAAAGCATTGCTACAATGGAATTACCAACAACATTATGGAATTACCATCAACACAATGGAATTACCAAGAACATTGTGGGATTACCTCCTTTGACTTTTGTTTTCCTTGCTGGATTACATCAAGCTCAAGGACATTCGAAGGCGTAAGTTCATGTTGGAATTCATCCCCATGGACAGGCGATGATTTCCAAAGGGGGGACTGTAGTGAACTAAGCCTCAGGTCAAATTGAGGGCCTTCCTGGGACAAGAACTGTATTTCATTGATTTGAGTCCAGAAACACAAGATTAAGTTCATCCAAAGACTTCCTAAGTGTCCTGCACTGATCAATTGAAAGAACACTCTCTTTTCTAT
>NC_056504.1:22667444-22671514 GCF_014905685.2 Nematolebias whitei
GCAATCCTGACGTTGGTCTCCGCTCTTCATCCAGTGGCCGCATCTTCAGTTCAATCCAAGGGTACCCCTCTGTATGCTGATTAATCAACACTTCCAATCGTTGTGGATTATATGACTTTTTCCAATGGATTACAGACTCTGTTTCCAAGGGGTTAAAGCATTGCTACAATGGAATTACCGACGACGTTATGGAATTATAATCAGCACAATGGAATTACCAAGAACATTGTGGAATTACCTTGACTTTGTTTTCCTTGCTGGATTACTTTTGACTTTTGTTTTCCTTGCTGGATTACTTTTGACTTTGGTTTCTTTGCTGGATTACATCAAGCTTCAAGGACAATCGAAGGCGTAAGTTCATGTTTGGAATTCATCCCCATGGACAGGTGATGATTTCCAAAGGGGGGACTGTAGTGAACTTAACCTGATGTCAAAACTAAGCCTAAGGTCAAAACCCTTGACCTTAAGAACCTTGTGGGACAGAAACTGTCATTTCATTGATTTGAATCCAGAAATACAGGTTCACCCATCCTGAGACTCTCTTTCTTGAAAATCAAGTGGAAGAACACTCTCTTTTTATTATCATTACTATTTTACAAATGTTGATAATCAAAGTGGCTTAGTTCAAACCATTTTAGATGTTGCAGTGAACTAATCAATTTTATTAACTGTGAAACAGTGTAATGATTTTTAATGCTTATGCAAAGTTAGAATTCATGTTAAGGTCTGTTACAGATTTTTATGCATTTTCTGATTTCTGTCTTTGAATGAGCAAGTGTGCGTTTCCGAGGTCAGGAGTCGAAGCAGACATGTGTTGGAACAACTGCCTTGTTTTTACATCCTCTCAGACGTCAACAGGGGGGTTTTTGCACCTGTTTCTAAAACTCGCCAAAACAAAACACTCTGTCTGTGAGAACAGTTTAATCTGTTCAATAACATTCTTGCTGTCTTCTGACTTTTAGTAACCCTCTTACATCACAAAACACACCCCTGTCTGGTTGTTTTGGACCAATCCGGGCCGATCAAATGAACCGGGAAAAGAGCTCTTAAAAATGCCGGTACTTCCTAGTTCTCTCAGAGTTGAGTTGAGTTCAGTTCAGTTCTGCGCGGAGAAGTTCAGTTCGGTGAAGCTTCTGAGCAGTTCGGTTCTGCGCTGAGAAGTTGTTGGGGAGAACAGAAGTCCAGCATGATAAGGCTCCTCCGAGTTGGATTATTGCTATTGCTGATGTGAGCTGGTGTCGGACGGAATCTCGTCACTACTTCGGACGAGTTCAGCCATCCTATGGAGACGCTGGACAGGTAGCGTTAACTGGACCTCCATATCTGCTGATTAATCTTCAGAAAGGTAATGAGTCAAGTTTCCTACCAAGCGTACCGGGGAAAGTTGGGTTCTGATGGAGAGTGTCGGTTCTGGTGAACACTTCCCCTCACATACCATCTTTTACTCCCTTTAACTGCATTCCCATCTTTAAATTCTTCTCTCAAGTAGAAATCCTTCCAGATAATTTAGAAATGTCTGTGTTGAAGCAACGGAAAATCATGGCCGTATGGTTTTCCTGATTGATTGATTATGTTGTTATTTTCATATTTTGCCAAATTAATGTAAATGTTTGATGTTAAACTTTGATTCTGTAAATAAATGACCGCATTCATTTTGATGGGTCAAAGATAAATGACGTCTCACGTTTGCATTTCATTAAATTCAATGCACGTTTTATTCAGTCCAGAAAAATGAGGAATCCGTTTTAATTGATGAATATATCTCTGCATCTGTTCATCTACAAGTGGTCTTAATCCTTTCCACACCCACTTCCATTGGTGGACACTCCATCCAATGGGCTCCAGTTGGGGACCTTCTAGCCCACTAAAGATGGTGTCGAGCCGACTTTCTCCTCTGCGGAACCGATCCATTGACTATTGCTCCCGTTGTTCAGCATACTCACGTGTTTTTGCCTCATACTGTCTGTACGGCGGGCCCAACTCCATGTGTGAGGTTACTGTGCTGACCGGGGGTGCCCCCTGTAGGACACAGATGCCTTGTATGCCGCTCTCATGGGGTATCCGTTCCAGTGGTTGACATGCGTAAAAAAACACAGTCGTACAGCATTCGCAGGGGTAGCCTTGTATTTTCGACTACCACTCGATACTTGTCACATTCACTTTGATGGATCTTCGTTCTCAGGGTTGAGCTTGTTGCCCAAATTATTAGTTCTCCCACCGAGATTTCACAATATTCCGTTTGGTGAGGCTCTCCGTAGTTGGAGCCCCACTTGAGGATTCCAAGATGGCGCCCGAGCTAGTGGCTTGCCGTTCACCTCTGTCCACTCTGTTTCTTTTTTTGGTATTTTTATCATTTTTCTTCAATAAGATCAGCTCACTACTGGTGTATGATCGCCAGCAACTGCTCAATCTACAATTTTCCATCACTTATCTCGCCTCCTATGAACATTTTGATCGGGGTTCTGGGTCCCCACCTCCGCTGCTTGGGAACGTACCTGGGTATCTCCAGCGCGCAGCATTCGTGCCTGCACGAAAACATCGCTCTCGTCACCGTGGGAGATGTGCTGGCCGCCTCGTGAGGCTCAAAGCTAGCCTCGCTCGTTCCTCAGCTACAGCTGTCCACCGGACTGAGGTTTCTCCACCTGGATTCCTTGCGGAGTCCTGCCTGCTGCAGAACATCGGGTCGGAGGCGTGCAGCGAGCGTGCAGCGAGCGTGCGCCCAGCTGCGGTGTTTCCAACCGTATCCAGCAAACCGAATCCAACCCGGGTCCAACAGCTGCACCATCTGTTGCCCCATCGGATCGTACCAACGACCCTGCTGTGTCCGGCGGCTCCTGGATTCCGGCTGTTCGTCCCGGCTGCACTTTCTCCGGCCGGAGGAGGCGAGGACCCAACGTAAACAAACTGAAACCGCTGATCTGCGTCCCCTCCTCAACTTCTCCCTCAGCTACTGGCCCAACAAGGTTTGCTCTTCTCAATGTTAGGTCTTTAACAAACAAAACCTTCATCACGAACGACTTTTTCTGCACAAATAATCTGGACTTCATGTTTCTGACAGGGACTTGGCTTCCTCCGGGTGAGTCAAGTGTGTTTTCTGACTTGTGCCTGCTGATTGTAGTTTTCTTAATTGCCCGAGGTCATCTGGAAGAGGTGGAGGAGTGTTGGCTGTTTTTAAGAAAATCTGGAAATGCAGACTGTTACAGACACCATCTTTTCAGACCTTTGAACTGCTGCATTTTGAACTGGGCCGCTCCAACCCCATGTTGATTGCGGTGTTTTATCGACCGCCCAAATCCTCCACAGGCTTCATCAGTAAACTGTCTGTCTTTCTCACTGCAATACTGTTAAAATACGACCGTGTGCTGATTCTAGGGGACTTCAATGTGCACGTCTTTTGCCCTGAAAAGCCTTTGGTTCAGGACTTTCTAAATCTGATCCACTCTTTAAAACTGGTGCAAAATGTGGTCGGCCCCACACACCGTCAGGGTCACACTCTTGATATTGTTCTGTCTTGTGGTGTCTCTGTGTTAAATCTGGAAATTGGGGATGCTGTCATGTCTGATCACAAACCAATCTCATTTGTAATACCTCTTGCTTGTGTCTCTAAATCTCCTACTCCACCCAGGACCTGTCGTATATTTAACCCTTCAACCGCTGCTCGTTTTTCCTCTGCCTTTATTACCACTGCTGCTACAACACCTGAAACCTCTGCCTGTGTCGGTGCTCAGGAGCTGCTTAGTAACCACAATGTGGCTTGCACTAAGATCTTGGATCTGGTGGCCCCACTAAAAGTCAGGAAACCAAGGAGAGCCCAGTACCCATGGATGAATGAGACCACCAGGGCAGCGAGACACCTGTACAGGAGAGCTGAGCGCAGGTGGAAAAAGGACCATCTCCAAGTTTCTTTCATTTTGCTCAAAACCTGTTTAAAAAATTACCAGAACACTGTCAAATCTGAAAAAAACAAATATTTCTCCCAACTCATCAACTCAAATAGACACAACCCCCGCGCCCTATTCACAACAGTAAATTCCATTCTAAATGTCCCTTCATATTCATGTATGGAGGCC
>NC_056504.1:22671614-22679372 GCF_014905685.2 Nematolebias whitei
TAACAAAAAAACGAAGTCCAGATGACATGATTCAACCTTTTTTGTTGTTATATACCTGGATGACTGAGAAAACAAACTTTGAGCTTTGGTTAGGGTTTGTAATGACATTTTAACAGCAAATGATTCTGGTCATTTTGTGGCTCTTGTACTCCTCGATCTTACTGCTGCTTTCGATACTGTTGACCACAGTATCCTCATCTCTCGACTTGAACACTGGGTTGGGATTACAGGTGCTGCATTAGACTGGTTCTGCTCATACCTCTCTGACAGGAGTTTTTGTGTGAAGGTGGGTAAAAATCTATCCACTTCAATGCCTCTTTCCTGCGGTGTCCCGCAGGGCTCGATTCTCGGACCCCTTCTATTTTTGCTCTATCTGCTTCCGCTGGGGTCGATCCTAAGAAAACATGGTATTCCATTCCATTGCTACGCCGATGACTGTCAGATCTACCTGCCACTGAAACCAGCCAGTGCTTGTACCGTCCACCCTCTCCTCAAATGTCTGGACGACATTAAGACATGGATGGCTTCAAATTTTCTAAGTTTTAACGACCAGAAGACTGAAGTCATTGTCTTTAGCCCTAGCTCAGCTGCCGCCTCTTATCCTGTGAACCTGGACTCCCTTCAGCCTTATCTGAAGCACTCTGTTAAAAACCTTGGAGTGGTTTTTGACTCGGATTTTAAGTTCGACAAACAGATCAGTTCGGTTCTGCAGAGAAGCTTCTTCCAACTGTGGCAGGTAGCTAAGCTCAAGCCAGTGCTGTCTAGACCTGATCTTGAGACACTAGTCCATGCATTCATCACAACCCGCCTGGACTATTGTAATTCACTGTATGCTGGGGTCAGCCAGGCCTCTATCTCACGGCTACAGCTCGTCCAGAATGCTGCAGCTCGGCTTTTAACTGGTACACCGAGGTATGAGCACATCACACCAGTTCTGTCCTCCCTACACTGGTTTCCTGTGAGAACTAGGATTGATTTCAAAATTCTCCTCCTGATCTATAAGTGCCTACATGGCCTCGCACCCATCTACCTATCTGAGCTACTGGAACCATATGTTCCCTCTCGGGCTCTGAGATCATCCGATCAGCTGCTTTTGGTTGTTCCAAAAACACGACTGAAGCTCCGAGGAGATCGGGCATTTTCAGTCATGGGTCCCAAACTGTGGAACAACCTACCCCCCAACATTAGGCATGCCACCTCCCTTCCTGTGTTCAAATCCCTGCTAAAAGCATATCTGTTCTCTTTGGCGTTTCATACTGTGTGAGTTGATTTAGTATATCTTGTTCCATGTCTTCATTTTAATGTTGTTTTAATTTTTTAAGGTATATTCTTACTGCTTTTTATTTCTTAGTGTTACCCTTAGTGTTAAGCACTTTGATAACGGTCTATCTGTTTTAAATTGTGCTCTATAAATAAATATGACTTGACTTGACCTTAATCTGCCATCCCAACACTTGCAGATAAACGACGTTAAAGATCCATGGCATCCTCATTGGGCTGGGGTTGTATGGTAATCCCCACTGATCGCTTATTAACATGAAGGCAACCATCTTTTGAGCTGCCCTGGTGAGGTCTGGTTTGCGGAAGTTCTTACACTCGAGCTGTAATAATTCTTTGTTTTATTTGTATAAATTGAATAATCTTTTCTGGGTCGGTTTAATTTTACCAGCTGTCTTCTGACAATCAAGGCTGGTTCGTATGGCCCAGTTCTGGATCTTTGAAATAACATGTTCTATACATACTCACGGGGCTGTTCCTTAGTTTTTGGGAGGAAGTCCATTTCACAGGGCCAACAGTCCGGTGCAGTTCTTAAAGTGGTCATGTCCCATGACCAACTTTCTTTGATGATTTCAGGGAATTTTATGTTATCTCTTCCTCCCCAAATGGGGCTAGGACATCTTACAATACCTATTAGCAATTGCCTTTCTAACCTTCTTTTGCGATGAGATCTGTTGATGAGTCTAGCGCCCCTTGGATTGATTCTTACTCGTTCATTTTCTTGTCCGTGAGTTTCCATCTCCTCGGGAACGTCTTGCTGGCCCAGGCTTTCAGCACACTGTCTTTTGTCCGTTTTACTTAGTTGAGGCTTTTCAGTGTCGTTCTTACTGTCTTTGATCGGCTGGATTGTTGCCCCAACGGAATTCAGTATGGTGCAATGATCATCTGCACGGAAACTCTAACCCTCTGGGTGGAGTCTGGCCTTATGGGAGTGTCTACCCGTTGTGCAGCCGTTCTGGGTATCTGCAGTACTCCTTTTCTCTCCCAGGCTTCCGGGGTCACTAGATACTCAGCTGTTTTTTGCTTGGGTCTAGCCCCATGTATAGCCCATACATCCAGGCTGGTGGTGTGGTAGTACAGATTTGTGTGCCTGGTCCCTGCCTCTCGAGGAACCTCCAGCAGGTTGATTAATGGGAGATCTTGGTTTAAGATTACCTCCGCTACCAGTAGAGCCCACGTTGTTAGCTCCCAGGGGCCCTTCCAGCCGCCTTTTTGAGCTTCTTCGTTCACTTCGTCAGGTAGCTGGTTTCTTTCACCTCCATCTGTTCCCGGTGGGTCCCTGGACACCCTGAAGACCAGTGGAAACTGATTAGAGCTGAGAGGTGTGTTTCTCACTTTTCCCATTGCTGGATTATAGGGCCAGGCTTGCTGCACTAATTGTTCGAGCAAATCCTGCGGGTTCCAACATTTCCCTTTCTTTTTAGCCTCTTCCCCCTCGTTGGGTTTAACTGGCTATAATGGTGGGGCCGAGGGTGTAGCATTCGGCCCTTGGTCATAATGTTGCATCCTTGCGGTTTCTTTTGGGGCCTCGGATTTTCTTTCATCTAACTGGTTTTTAAAGGACTTGAGGGGGTCATAGTATCTTCTTACTTGCCAACCCAATGCCCTTTCTGAGTGCAACAGCTGACCATTTTGCATTTCTTCTTGGCAGCTCCCGCAGTATTTTACGACGGTTCCATTCCACTCACAAGTACAGTCTCTTGGGCCTTTGCCATTTAGATCCCATTGAGTTATTATAATCATCTGAGGCAAGACCGAAACTCTGCACTTCCCACAAATAAATGCATCCATTACTTTTACAGGTTTCACTTGGAAATCTCTGACATGTTGCTTACTTGCTTTAGGTTTGAGGGGTTTCTTTTTCCCTGGTCCTTCCCAGAGAAGGGGTAGACCGCTTGGGTCCAGGCAGATCACGCAGTTGTTTTCCACCTTGTTCCATTTGAGGGCTTCATCTTCTGTCGACAGGTATCCTTTTTTAGAATATTCCAATGTTTTCAGAGCCCTACCTGCCCAAAGCTCTGAAGCTGTTCTTCTCAGGATGACTCCCCCACATATAGTGGCCATTCTAATAAAGGGGAGTGTGGTACTTGGTTCTTTGGCCAAACTCCGGTTTCTGGTTTTAACTTAGCTAGGAATTGGCTTCAGTTGCTCTATTCCTTGGATCCCTTTCTTTTCTAACTCATCTGTGTTTTTGTCTAACAGTCTCTTTACTCCATCTGTGGTGTTGTATTTGGGCCTCACTGCCACTGCTGACGTGTGATCCTGTGCTCTGACCCACACCTTCTGCCCCACCTTGAATGAGGTTTCAGGGTCTGGTTGTTCCTCCTTATCATCGGGGCCCCGCCCAGTTTCCTGCGTGGTGAACTGTCGTTGGTTAAACTCCTCTGAAGGGGAGGGTCTACCATCTTGACGCCTGTCATTCAAGGCCTGTCCTATTTCCACAGCTTTAGTACTCCATTCTTTGGTATTAGCATTTTTAGCTATCCAATTTTTGACTAAACCTATGGCTCTTTCGGCCACCCCGTTGGCCTGAGGTGTGTAGGGAGGTGAATACACACGCCCCAAAAGTCTGACACCAGTGATCCACTTGTGCATTGCAAAAATGCGTTCCATTATCAGTTCTCAATTCCTTTGGAACGCCTAATGACCCACAGACCTGCTCTAACACGCTAACAACACTGTTGCCATTAGCTTTTCTTGCTGGCTTCACTACCACATACCCTGACATTGAGTCTGCCAGCACCAGAAGGTATTTATCTCCCTTCTTGCCTGTGACTCCCATAGGTCCAGCTACATCCATGCACACTGAGCCCCAGGGTAAGGTGCTTTTGATAGTTTGCCCACCCACTCGGTGCCCTCGCTGTCCTGCGTTGTATTGACCACATATTTCGCAGTCCTGCAGCACCTTGCGGAATTGTTTTAAAGGGACCCAGAGTTCCTGACTCTCCAACTCCTTACGTGTAGGTTGTATGCCCGCATGACCTAGGCCTTCATGCACGCCCCGTATAACCTCTACCACGTACTCTTCTGGGACCCTCCGGCCTTCAGAGGTTCTGTCCCACTTCTCGATCCTGACAAAAACTATTTTTCTCTGCTGGACATAACGATCGACTTCTTCGTTACCCTGCCAGTATTTTCCTTCTCTAGTGTGGGACTTTTGGTGCTCTACCTCTAACTGCAGATTTAGCCTGAGTTCAGCTATTTTCTTCCACAAGTCTTGGTGAGCCACCATCTTTCCCTTGGCACTTTCAAATCCATTTTCTTCCCATATGGATAAGTCCTCATTTAAAGCTTGTGCACAGTAATGACTGTCAGTCACTACTTTTGCTCTTTTCACATTTTTATTTGTCAGTTCTAGCAGTCCTTCGAGTACTGCTGTAACTTCTCCTGTTTGCGCGCTTCCTGGTACTCTCCCCCTCCTACGGCAGCACTCGTTCCCCTGATATTTGAGGATAAATCCCAATGTGCCACCTGATCAGATCCCTTCTTGGATCCGTCCGTGTAGAGTCCAATCATGCATTTGTTGTTGTTCAGGTGTCTCTTTTGTCATTTTTTTGCTCGCCGGCTGTGTCGGTCCTATCTCTAGACCCGGGTCTAACAAAATGTCTTCCCATCTACCCCATCTTGTGTTGGTAGCTTTGGTACTTTCAATTGTTCCCTTTCTGAGATATTTGTGCACTTGGCTCTGTGTTATAACTTTGATAGGCTGCCCTTGAGCCAGATCTTTCAGCGTTCCCCAGTATCTAGCAAGTACTGCTAATTCTTTTTCTTCCTGAGGAAATTTTTTCTCAACTGAGGTTAACGTGTAACTCCAAAGAGTAACTAAACCTCCATTTTCATTTTTAACTTTTATCATGGCATCGTCTCCCTCACAGCTAACTTCAGCTACGAGTTTTGTCATAAGGCTTCTTGGTTCTAAGCGTACAGCTTCCTGTATTCTTGTTCTCAGTTCTTCCAAGTCATTTTGGTTTTCGGCGGTCCAAATCCGAGCTTTTTTACCTTTCTGTTCGTTTTCTACTTCCCTTTTCTTCAGGCAAGCATACAAGGGTTTGGCATATTTCTAATAGTTGGGGACATGATCCCTCACATAGTTGCATAAACCTAAGATTTTTTGCAGTTCGTTTTCGGACTCGGGGGGCTGAATCTGTTCGAGTTTCTCTCTGTAGCCTTCTGGGAGTCCCAGATCAGCTGTTACTTGAAACCCTAGATAGTTTACTCTAAACTGTCCAAACTGACATTTCTTCAGATTCAATTTCAGCCCTGCTTCTGTGACTCGCTGCACCACCTTTGCCAATCTTTCTAGATGTTCTTCTTCTGTGTCATCTGCGATAAACACATCATCGATGTAAACTGTGGCACCTAAGTCTTTAAGCACATCCATTACGGCTGATTGAAACACATTAGGAGAGTTTTTGTATCCCTGTGGCAATCGCTGCCAAACGTAGCTTCTCCCGTGATGGGTGAAAGCTGTTTTCCCTTGTGATTGTTTGGCCAGTCTGAGTGAGAAGAATCCATTTGCCAAGTCGATGCAGGATTTGTACTTTTTCACTTACAGGGTTTTTAAAGTACCTTGTGGGTTGATTAGGCTAGCTCGGTTGGCCACTGTTTGTCTGTTAAGTGCTTTGAAATTGATTACCGGTCGCCATCCTCCTCCAGCAGACTCAGATTTCTTTACTGCCTGGATGGGGCTATTAGTAATAGGATTTGCTTCTTCTCTAATGATTCCTAAAGCACTTAATTCTCTTACGAGTTTGTTCATTTCTTCAACTGCCCATGGGTTGAGGGGATATTGCCGCACAGGTGGATGTACTCCTCCTTCGATTATATGCACAAATCTTGGACCCAAATCCCCGCAGTCATTTTTAAACTTGGCCGCTGACTCGATGATTTATTTTAACTTCTCTTTCCCGGCCGGGGAGAAGTCGCTCTCATTTAATTTTTGCTCTGTTACTTCGGGGATATTTACAGGTTTATACCATTCTCTGATTTCCTTTTTTTCGTGTGTTGGCCCTATTTTTACTCATCTGGATTTGAGCGTATTCAGCAGTCTATTTAGGGCCCTTCGGTCTCTTTTTGGCTTTCCTAGTTCTTTCAAATCTGTTACTGTCATGAGGATATAAGGTCCCTTTACCCATACAATTCCTTTCCATAAGCCAAAAGGCATTTTTTCTATGGTTCCGTTAGCCAATTGAACCTTAAGGTGTCCTATTGTTTTTAGGTTCCTGCGGGTCATTGACACCTCTGCACCAGAGTCTATCAGGCAAGGTTCTCTACCTAGTTCAGTGTAGATTTTATCCCCATCCCAATAGGCATTCTCTAGGGTGACCCACGACCTTTCGGCCATCATTTAGCTGGCCCTCCACTCCCTTTCATGCGGGACTCTTGGAGGGCCTTCTTTTCTTCTGGGGTGAGCTTTGCATATTCTTCTGGCGGTATATATTTGCCCCACTTCTGGGGTGTTTGGTTTGCAGCTGGAGCTTGAAATTTTCTTGGTTGCTGATTTCTGTACGGTGGCTCTTGCGGCCTCGGGGGCCGCTCCCTGTACTGTGGTTGCTGGGGGGCTCTTTCAGCTACCTTCGGTTGTTTTTGGGCTCTGTTTTGCCTCACTTTTCTTTCGCTCATCCCAGAACTGCTGTTCTAGGTCGTACGACTTCACCGCCTGATCTATTTGGGCGATGGTGGTCTCATGTTGGGGCATTTTAGCAAATGTGATTTCTCCCCTTCTCCCTTTTGTTACGCTTCTCAGGGCTTTAACGTATCTGTTAGGGGGAATTACTTGTTTGAGTTGATACCAGACTGGTGTGAGGCGTTGCCCTTGATCCATACGCGCTCTTGCCCGTTGAATTTGAGAGTCCTCGTCGTCCATGTCCTCTAGGACTAATTTCTCATATTGGCTTTGAGCCGACTCCCCTTTACTCACTGGGTTGGTAGTGACATTACCCAGCCACAGCTTTTTTGCTGCTTCACACTCAGTGGAGCTAACAACCATGGGCCACACATCTTTGATGTATTCCTCAGTGGTCTCTTGGGATCTTTTTTCTCTCACTAAGGTTTTCAGCTTTTTGTACTCACGATAACTGTCAGTGTCTGAGCCAGAGGCTCGGCTTTGTTCCGCCCGTCTTGGTTCAGGGGTTGATTGAGGCACATGATATGATGGATTTGCCTCGGCCGTGCATGTGTCGTCTTCTTCATCGGCCGATATTTCATCTCGCAATTTCTTTTCTGTTTCTTGGGCATATTTGTAGGCAGTCTTTTTCATTCTTCTCAGCATCACATCATGCACTATTCCCAAGTAAGCTGTTCTAAACTTACTGGTTAGGGGTTTGTGGGCTGCTAAGGTGGGGTACGAAGGCATCATTAAAATGTTGGCCCACTCTCCCAACGTAGCTTTTATAGTCAGTTCCACTATCTCCTCTGACCTGTCTGCCCATATTGGTGGAATGTCATAATGATTTTGGCCAGCTTCAGGGATGTAGGTTC
>NC_056504.1:22679472-22684376 GCF_014905685.2 Nematolebias whitei
TGGTGGAATGTCATAATGATTTTGGCCAGCTTCAGGGATGTAGGTTCGGCGCCCATCGCTCGCCTGCACCGGACCCCAACTCAAGTCTCTGGCCAACCTTTCCGACACCCTGTGTACATCCAGTATTTCTATTCCCTTCTTCTGTCCTTTCCTTTGCCCTATTCTCAATGGTTTAATTGGACCATCATATTGGCCTGCTATTGATCCTAGGCTGGCACTGCCTTCATCATCTGTGTCCTCCTGACTCAGATCAGCGTCAGGTTCTCCCTGCGAGCTCTCTTCGTCACTTTCCTGGCTCTCTCCATTTAATGGTTGTATTTTTGCTAGTGTTTTACACCTTGACTGTCCCTCTTGTGAATCTGCGCCACTTCTGCGTCATCTCGTGGCTGAACTTTTCAGATCTTTTTCTGAGGGTGAGGTCAGAGGCGTTTTCGACTCCTGAGGATTAATCCTTAACGGCTCTTCACTTTTCTTGGCCCCCTGTGTTGTTGATGATTTCTCTGTGTCCTCTTTCCCTAACTTTAGGGGTTCTTTAGTTGGTTTTTCTTCTAGTTTTGTCATTGAGGCTACGACCCTTGATTTTCTATCCTCATCTAACCGAGTTGGAGTCACAATAATCAATTCTTTCAATGCCGCTGCCGCAGGCATCTCTTTTGCCAACCACATAGCTGAGCGAATTGCCACACGCTCAGCTATTTCCCACTGCAAGTGATGGGACCGCAGCCCATCGACACTCATCACCAGCCGCCTAAAACCCTGAGTTATGGCTCTGGATACTCCTCTTTCGATGGCTCCTAACATCTCTCTCATATATCCTTCATCGCTGGTCGCCTCCTCATAGCTTATAATCGGGACATGTATTATGGCATAATGTGGAAGGTCAGCACCACTAGTTAGGCTCACTTTTGGCTTTAAGTCTTCCATACACTGTTTTAAAAGAGTTATTTCTTGTTGGTACTCGCTTCCCGCTAATTTCTTTAGTTTTCCTAAATGCTGAGTTATGAATTTTATACTTGTGATCAGTGAATACCAACAGCCCGTCGGCATCTACCATCCAAGGGCTTCCTTTCAGCCTACCTACTCAGACCCCATTATGGAATGGTACAATTTGTGTTTCCTCGGGTAACGGTTTAAGGGTTTCGGCCAAAGGGAATTTGGGCATGTTTATTGGTATTGGTTTAATTTTCTCTTTCAGCCTCGCTCTGGGCTCCTTTTCATCTTTCTGCTCGGATTTTGGTTCAAGTTTTGGTTCCCAATGTTTTTCTTTGGATAGTTTTTTTCCTGGGGATCTCATTAGACATTCCTGAGGGACCCTGCCTTGGGTTCTCCTTCTTGTCTCTTTGATCATTGCTTAGCTCTGACTTTACTTGCATCTTTGCTTTTTCTAAGGGCTCCACTTTCAACCCTTTTCCACTCATCCAGTACTGATTTAATTTCTCTGCTAGAGCTTGGGCAATGGCATTCAGCTGTTGATCATTTTTCTCTTTTTCTGCTTCATCATCAGAGGACCAGTCATTGTTATTTTTTTCGGCTGTGGCTCCTGATCTTAGGTGCTCAGCGTCTGAGTCTAAGTCTGGGTCATGAGTCTTAGTCTCCCTGTATTGGCTATTACTTAAGGAAAAGCCTCCATATGGGGGGTTCACATGAGAGGGGTTCACATGGGAGGCCGGAGCAAATGCTCCTGGTCCGGGTCGGACAGCACTCGGACCTTCTTTTTCTGTCTGGGTGTTTACAAACATATCACTTTTATGTTCATCCTCTTTTCCCTCATCTAATTTGGATTCATCGTCATCTGAGACTCCTGGACAGCCCGTTTGGGATGCCCTTTCTGATCCGACTCTTTTCTCCTGGTTCTTTTTCTGTTCATACATGGCCAGTCTCATCAACTCTTCATTGTACTCTTGGTACTTAGAGGCTGCTTTTGTGTCGTGTTTGTCTAGGTGCCACCCTAGTCCTGATGCTCTAGCCACCATTTTTATTAGAGAGTCATAAACGAGGGAAGGGCTCATAATCACTGTGATTAGCTCACCCACCGGTGTCTCGACTAACTGTATCCACCACTGTAACCACTTTTTGATCTCTGCTTTGGTCTTTATTCTAGCTGGGTCTCGCATCACTATCATTTGAAGCCCATTCACTGCCTTGTTACAATGGTACATGCTCTTTTCTCCTATGCATTTAATCAGGTTTTGTTGCAAGACTTCTTCATCTTTCTCCAGATTACTTTCTTTGAATTGGAGCTGCTTTAGGTGGTCCCAGGTTTCATAACCTTTTCCATAGGGGAGTATTCCTATCCTTACTCCTAGTATTTCTTTTTCTGACTCAGATGTCACTTCTGTCTGATCGTTTAGCGCGGGCTAGCTCACCAGCTCCACATTTTCGGCTTCTTCGCCCATTTTTCTGTTTTTGTCGTCTCGAGTTGCCTGTTCCTCAGAGCCTCCAGACTCTATTCCGTGTACTTCAGATGGGAACAGACTAGCTGCTTAACTTACTACTTAGATTATGGTCAGTAACCCTTCGTAAGCCCTTCTACCCCACCCACTGCCTAGTGGATTACTACGGGGTTTTGGCTGGTGGCCTGGTCCAGCCGCTCACACTCCCTCAACTCTAGGGACTGTGTTCTCTTCTTTGGGGGGTCTTTACACTAAAAAACCATCCCACCGCTGCCACCATGTTTTGCTATCCGAGCGAGGTAGGCACAGGGCACGTGCCACGCCCTCACCGCCGCCTCTCCTCCAACGGGTCTCAAAACTAATCCTATGGCTCAGGTCTTACCTGCAGCAGCTTCCAAGGACAGTTCTAGATTTAGGCTGTGTTGAGATGATTCACCCAGACTGTTAACTACCTTCTTGCTTGCACCACACCCCACTTTTCACCTCGTGCCTCGCCCTACCTAGCAGCCGGAATGGGGACGTTTGGCAGACGAGGAAGCGCAAGTTAACGGTAGCTCATCTCCTGATTTAGCATTGCAATTGTTAACCGATCTGGCAATCTTTAGAGTCTAGGAACAAAATAAGACTCCTGGGTGTTGTTTTATAATCAAAGGCTAAGAAAACCGTTTAAAACCTCCCACATACTTCTGTTGTTTCATTGAACCAAGTTTTCCACTTCCAAGAACAAGAGGGTGTGTTTGAAATAAGAATCCAGAATTTTACGTTTTGCTTTGCTTTTAATCAATAATTTTTGCAGGAGAACAGCAGTATAGAACAATAATTGATTACACTGGATTACACAGAGATTACATGATGAATGATTCTCACTCCTTAAATCATTTTTAGTTGTTAACCTTCCCTGGGTGAGATAGATGGATATGTTTGAAACAGGCGCTTGGTCTCCTCTCTGCCCGGCGTCAGACTTCTCTCAGTCCAGCCGGGCGCGCCCGGTTTCACTCAGGAACACAAGTACCCACACAGCTTATCTACACTCTCCACCTGCCCCAACAGATTATTCCTCACCACAAAGTAGACCCTTCTACAACTCTGAGCAACCAGGTTTTTAATATAATAAATCTTTCTGTTTATCAATTCGTACACCACTGCTAAAATTTGGTAGATTTTGGTTTTCGTTAGGATCAATTCTGAGGAGCGTCCCCTTACCATACTTTCTGAATCCGGTAAGTGGCAGATTTCCCGGTCCCGTGTTGTTAGGATCCGGGCCACTCCTTAATCCTTGCTGGATCGATTTGAAGAAAAAGGGTTTCAAGATTAATCCGGGCTGTTGAGTATTGAAGAAATAGTTCCAAAAAAGAAAACTATTCCATCGGATTTCACCCAGTTCTTCTCCAGCTAAAAACCGTCCAAAATTGCCCTATTAATCCACAATTCGTCCAAAGGTCCCTCGGTTTTCGTCCTTAGTCCATCCTTGGTGAAGAGGATCCCCAAACAGCCAAGATTCAACCGAACTCTCTGTTTTTATAAGCTTCATATTTTGACTGACAGCCCTCGGCTGGTCACCCCATCGGCTTACCCCACTTTTTCAGGCGGGCTTTCAGTTCCATCTTCACTTGGTTCTTATGAGACTTCGCAAGTCATCCTTATGCATATTAAAATCTGGGTGTACTTAGTTCACTTTTTCACACTGTCACCCTGTGCTGTCTTATGCTGATTGGCTCAGAGCTGTTTTGCTAAGGCCTTTCTTACGTAATATCAGGTACTTTCCAGAACCTTCACGAAGCTTCTGGTATCTTCCATTTAACATTCATCATGAATCAGCTTAAACACAGGTTACATTGTAAAATCATAAGATTACATTCTTTAATCACAAAGTTTATAATTTCACTTGATCATCCACTTTATTTATTGATTTTTCATAAACACACTCTTCCTTCATCTGAAGCTGATACTTTATTCAGGAAGAACTCTCTTTTTGCTCTGCCTTCACTTCTGCTCTCTTCTGCATGTGTGTACATGTGTGTCAAGTGAGTCTGCGTGTTTACATACTTGTGTTTATGTGAGTGTGTGAGAGAGGCCTCAGATGGGCCTGTGTGTGTGTGTGTATGTGTGTGCTCACGCTGTGAGGCCTTCAAAACCATGACTTAGCAGATCAACACACATAATAACATGTTCTGACTTGTTCTTTCCCATTAGATCAGTCTGAGCTCCGTACACTTTTTTGACAATATATATGCACAAACACACACACACACACATTATAATTGAATTATCTTATATTATTATAATATAAGATAATTATATCTTAATATAATAAGATATATTATTATATAATATATTATATGTGTATATATATATATATATATATATGTGTATATATATATATATATATATATATATATATACACATATCATCTCTATCATTTTTACTGTAGTTTATCATTACCATTGTTTACTGTTATTCTTGTCTGTACTTTATATGTTCTGTCTGGAGCAGGTCTCTTGTAAATGAGT
>NC_056504.1:22684476-22692140 GCF_014905685.2 Nematolebias whitei
TAGTTCCACCAAGGCGCTGGACTCACCATCAGAAATCCAAGATTCCGTGACGAACAGAAAATCCAACTCCTGATCTTTAAAAAAGTAATTGAGGATAAACGTCTGGTTGGAAACAGACCTTGCGTTGATTAAACACATCCTGATATTGTCCAACACAGGCACAGCCGTGGATGGAGACGCGCGCACATCATTATGATATGATGTTATGTGGGGGAGTGGTGGTGCAGGGGTTAGAAGACGGGCCTGTGATTGGAAAGTTGCAGGTTCAACTCACTGTACCAACAACATCAAAATCTGGGTGGAAAAGGTGAAACACCCACACCTGCCTCCACCCTCATTGGCCCCACTCTGGGCCCCTGAGCAAGGCCCTTAACCCCCACCATCTGCTCCCTAAACAGGTCTCTCTTGAAAATGAGTTCTCGCGACTCAATGAGACTACCTGTATAAATAAAGGTAAATGAAAAAATAAAATTTTAAAATAGAAATACTCACATCATGAGGCCGAGGTTGTGGGTATGACGTGCACGTTCCTGAAAGGCCACAGACAGACCAGCTCAGCTTTTGTTGAGTTCCTGTAGTCCTGCAGTTTTCAAGCTGAAATGAAAAAACATAATGAATATGAACTTTACAGTATATAGCATAGGCGTCGCAACCATTATATGTGAAGGGGACAAGTCCCCCCCACATTAAAAAAACGTTCATTTGGACCCCCCCCCCCCCCCCCACACACACACACACACACACTTTTACTATATAACATTAGATCAGGCGGTGCAGTTTTTCTTTGTTCGTGAACGAATCCATTCCACTTGATTAATAGGAGAATATTCAAGCCACTAAAACTCCACTCCAGGTTTTCCTGGTTACCTCCAACTCGCCACCGTCTCTTCCTGCCTCGGCAGAAAACGCGCACAGGTGAAGGAGGTGGAGGTACCTGTGTTACTCGCTCGCCAGTTTAGCGAGCTTAGTGCAGGCAGTGGTTGACCAGGGGGTTGATCATAAACATACATGTTAGGAGGATGTTTGAGAGGAGCGCTACGTCTGTAGCATGTTAGCTTAGCAGCAACTGTGACGCTGTAAGACGCTGCAGGTGCAAGATGTGGTGTGTTGAGGTGCATTAAAGTTGAAATGTCTTTAGACCCCCACACCTTATTGTTCTCAATCTTCATGAGAAACGTCATTTAGATGAGTAGTGTTGAACACAAGTAAAAGATGGCCAAGATGGCCGCGCTCAGAGCAGTTGCAGCTTCACAGGCTCCCGGTACCATCCCAGTTTTTAGAAGTTTTGATATTGACTCTGTGCCTGACTCCGCGCGATTTATGCGTGTGAACTATAGCCGAACCGAACTGATGAGAATAGGAGCGGATTTGCCACGAAATATAGCAGAAATCAGCAACAAACTCAAAGCTACGCTCGGCAGAATGCAGATCTTAAAGTCATCTACCTGGAAGCTGCAGCAGAGGCGTTCCAGCGGGCAGAAGAGGAAGCGCTGCTCCCGGCTTAAGAGGAGAGGATGCCGGGCGGGGGTTATGGTGAGGCTACGAGCTAACGCTAAAGCCGGTAAACTCCCCATGCCGTCTCTCTTTCTGTCGAATGTCCGCTTGTTGGACAACAAGATGGATTTACTTCGTCTGAGAGCGGGCGCCTCAGAAGAGATGAAGAAGTGTGCAGTGCTTTGCCTCACGGAAACGTGGATTACAAGCAAAACGCCGGATACAGTCTTCCAGCTGGATGACAGACTTTTTTTTTCGAGCGGACCGCTGCAGCGAGCTAACGGGGAAATCACGGGGGGCAGAGTGTGCATTTATGTGAGTAAAAGTTGGTGCACGAACTGTACTGTTGTAAATAGCTCATGCTCGAAGGCTTTGGAGCAAATAACAGTGAAATGTCAGCCACATTATCTACCCCGCGAGTTCACGGTGACTTTCATCTCTGTCGTCTACATTCCTCCGGACGCTAATGCTAATGAATCACTGCAGGAGCTTCATGATATCATCAGCTCGCTGCAGAACAAACACCCCGAGGCTCTTTACGTGGTAGCCGGAGACTTTAACCACGTGAATCTAAAGGACTGTCTCCCAAGCTTTAATCAGCATGTGGCGATTCCGACACGTGGACACCACACGCTGGACCGTGTTTACACGAACGTAAAAGATGCATACAAAGCCGAACCCCGCCCCCACCTAGGACTGTCAGACCACATCTCAATCTTCCTGGCTCCTGCTTACATGCCCCTGCTGAGACGCTCCAGACCGGTACAAAAGAAAGTTAAATGCTGGATCCAGGACAGTGGCCCCATACTGAGAGATTGTTTTGAACGAACAGACTGGCAGGTTTTCAGAGAAGCTGCTGAAAATGGAGGTTTGCTTGATCTTGACCAATACACATCCTCAGTTCTGGGTTACATTAGTACATGTACTGACACCGTCTCCACTATCAGAAATGTTAAAAGCTACCCAAACAGAAAACCTTGGCTGAATGCAGAGGTGCGTACCCTGCTGGAGCCAGGAACACTGCCTTCAGGTCTGGAAACTCAGAGGAGCTGAGTAAGACAAGAAAAGAGCTGGTTGCTGGTATTAAGAGGGCCAAGGGCACATATGCACAGAGGATCGAGGGTCAATTCATCTCACAAGACCCTCGGAGCATGTGGAGGGGCATTAAGTGCATAACAGATTATAAAGGAAGGAGTGAACAATGCCCCAAAGACCCATCTCTGCCTGATGCCTTCAACAAGTTCTATGCACGCTTTGAAGACCCGAACAGACCACCCAGCACCAGACTCACCTCACCACCGGATGAAGAGCATCTCAGCGTGACCTCAGCAGAAGTAAGGAGTACCTTCAGGAGGATTAATCCGCACAAGGCAACTGGCCCAGACAACATTACCGGAAAAGTGTTGAAGGAATGTGCTGATCAGCTCTGTGAGGTGCTGGCAGACATCTTTAACACCTCACTTACCCTGGAGACAGTTCCCACCTGCCTGAAGACTGCCACCATCATCCCAGTCCCAAAAAGCTCTACAGTGACTGGTCTGAATGACTATCGGCCAGTGGCCCTCACCCCGATAGTCGCTAAATGCTTCGAAAAACTGGTCATGACTCACATCAAAACAACCATCAACATCAACGAGGACCCTCATCAGTACGCATACCGTGAGAACCGATCAACAGAGGATGCAATCTCCTCTGTGGTCCACACTGCACTCAACCACCTGGAGCAGAAAAACTCTTACGTCCGTATGCTCTTTGTGGACTTCACATCCGCCTTCAACACCATGATTCCCCAAACCCTGATGGACAAACTATCCACACTAGGACTAAGCCCCTCCATCTGCAACTGGGTACTAGACTTTTTAACAAACAGACCACAGTTAGTGAGGATCCACAACCTCTCCTCCTCCACCATAACCCTCAGCACTGGCTCTCCTCAGGGATGTGTGTTGAGCCCCCTCCTGTTTACTCTGCTCACATATGATTGTGCAGCTACCCATCCAGGCTGTCACATTGTAAAGTTTGCAGATGATACAGCGGTGGTGGGATGCATCACAAACAATGATGAGTCCAGCTACAGGCAGGAGGTGGAACACCTGGAGAGCTGGTGCAGAGAGAATAACCTTCACATCAATGTGAAGAAGACAAAGGAGATGATTGTGGACTTCAGAAGGAACAAAAACACCTACACCCCCCTGAACATAAGAGGATCTGCGGTGGAAGTGGTCTCCAGCTACAAGTACTTGGGTGTACACATGAATGACAACCTCAGCTGGAGCAACAACACCACCAGCCTGATCAAGAAAGCTCATCAGAGACTCTACTTCCTCAGACGGCTGAGGCGAGCTGGTCTGGGAAGCTCAGTCCTCACCTCCTTCTACAGGTGTGCAGTGGAGAGCATCCTGTGCTCGAGCATCATTGTGTGGCATGGAGGCTGCACAGCTGCAGAAAGAAAAGCTTTGCAGAGAGTGGTGAAGGCTGCACAGAAATCTGTTGGAATCAGTCTCCCCACCATCACAGACATCTACACCTCCAGATGCAGGAAGAGGGCCACCTGCATCATGAAGGACCCCACCCACCCAGCACACACACTTTTTGCCCCACTCCCCTCAGGAAGGAGGTTAAGGAGCATTAAGTGTAGAACCACTAGACTGAGGAACAGCTTCTACCCTGAGGCTGTTAGACTCATGAATCTCTAACTACAATAATCACTGTGAAAAACCATATCATGTTGCTGCTGATCTGTTTCATGTTGCTGCTGATCTGTTTCAATGTTGATGTGTTCATGCGTGCACATCTGCTCACAGACTCATGTTCATGTTTGTGCTGATGTTCAATGTTTTATGTTATGAGTGCTTAGTGTATTTTAGTTGATGTTTTTCTTAGTTCATATCTTAGATGTTATTACTGTTTTTCTTATACATTTTATTGTTGGATGTAACTGGGACCCTGTGTACATAATTTCGCTCCACCACATGTACCACATGAGGTGCGAATGACAATAAAGAAACTCTGACTCTGACTCTGACTGACACACACACACCTACACTCATCATTGTGTCCCTCCCACATTACGGATGCTTCTGACGCCCTTGGTATATAGTTACCTGTACATATCAACACATGGAGGTATCTCACCTTGTGACTGACAATAAAATATGTAAATTTATGAAAATTAATGAACTTATAATGATGCACCTACTCTTTGAAGGTGAACTGATGGTACCACACCATCTCTCAGTTGGACAGTTTGATCAAACTCCTCCTGTTTAAAATCCTCACTGCACAGATGAATCCTCCTCAAAGATACTTCCACCTCTTCCTCACATCTTTTTCTTTGGAAAACCTTCAAAATGAAAACAGGAGATTTGTGTCTACACAAAAATATTGTACAAAGGAGGTCAATCTTACTTTCTATTTCCTATATTCTCCCTATTTTTAATTTTTTAAATTCCTAGAACTTAAACAAAACTCCAGTTTTGATGCATATCTGTTGATAATGAACCAAAGCTACTGAAATTGTGAGTATGCTTGTTAGAAAAATATTCCTGTCATACGATCTCAGTTAGCTTCATTACAGCTGAACACCGGTGTTACACTGAACATAACATCAGCTGGTGCACATAAATACAGTACAGTAATATTCTATTCACAAAATACTAACAATAATATGTTCATCTTACTTGTGAAAAGTTATCCCCCAAGACCTGACGTCAACAGTCCGTCGATTTGAACAGAAAGTCTTCTTCTTCTTCTTTGAAGTTTATTGGCAGTTGACAACGAAATTGGTGCATTACCGCCACCGACTGGTAAGGAGTGTGGACCAAAATGTCACTCAAGTATTAAATCCTCTTAAATAACTGTGTTAATTTAGGATAACTAAAGATTATCTGATAAATTTTACTATTAGAGCTATTTCTGAATAAATCAATTAAATCTAGTTTTACTTTAATTTTATTTAAATTTTGAATCAACTGTCTGTTGTCTTTCTTCCTCATACTTTTGGCAGTGTAACATTACATGCTCTATTGTCTCATCTGTTCCACAGTACTCACATTTACCACTGCAGTGTTGCCCTAAAATAAAAAGAGTGCTGTTTAACCCTGTATTCCCAAATCTGAGACGAGAAAT
The DNA here is from genome assembly GCF_014905685.2 of Nematolebias whitei. Taxonomy (NCBI): domain Eukaryota; kingdom Metazoa; phylum Chordata; class Actinopteri; order Cyprinodontiformes; family Rivulidae; genus Nematolebias; species Nematolebias whitei. The sequence continues at coordinate 22,690,099 of NC_056504.1, forward strand.
TATTGTCTCTTCTCTCCTCGTCCTCCCTGTACTTCTCATTTCTCCAGTTTTCTTTTGGATTTTATAGAACCAGCATCCTTTCTTTTCTTCCTCCCATATCTTTTGCCATTTATCCTTCATTTTCTGTTTTATTAAAAGTTTTATTTCGGTTTTACTAAAATTAACTACTAAATCCACTGATGGATTTCTAGTGGCTTCCTTTGCAGCTTTATCTGCCATTTCATTTCCTGTAACACCATAATGAGCTGGTATCCATAAAAAAATTATCATTAGACCCATCATATTTATTCTGTATAGTGTTTGTTGGATTTCTATTAAAATATCTGGCCTGCTTTCTGAATGGTTATATTGTAAACTGACTAATGATGAACTGGAGTCTGAACAAATCACTGATCTCAATGGTCTTGTTTCTTCAACCCACTGAATGGCTAATAATATTGCGAGCATTTCCCCTGTGTACACTGAATGTCCATCGTTACTTCTTTTTCTAACTTTGATGTTGAACTCCGGAACAATGAAGGCTGCACCTACTTTATTTACTAAGTTCTTGGAAGCATCTGTGTAAATTTGAACATAGCTGTAATATGTATCAATATGGTTCTGTACCGTATTTGAATTTAAATTGAATCCATTATTCTTGTTTCTTTTTTTCAATAATGTAAAATCTACTATGGCATCTGGAAGTATCCAAGGTGGTATTACTGGTAATGGAGTTGTTTGACTTATATTGATCTGATCTATTTTGAGTTCTGTTGTTTTCTGATTCAGAGTCCAACCAAAACTTCTGATATCTTTTACTTCTTTTTCCCAGCAAGGTTGAACTGTCTCTTGTGTTGGATGATCCTGTCTATGACCTCTCAGATTAGCCCAGTAATTTAGTGTTAGTTGTTCTCTTCTAATTTTGAGTGGTATTTCTCCCATTTCTACCAGTAGTGATGTTGTTGGGGTAGTTCTAATTGTGCCTGTACACAGTCTCAATGCTTGATATTGAATACGGTCTAACTTTTGTAAATTTGTATCTGCTGCTGAATTATAAAAAATGCTTCCATAGTCTAGTACTGATCGAATTAATCCTGTATATATACCTTAAGTGCTTTCCTATCTGCCCCCAATCATTTCCAGTTAAACACCTCATGATATTTAACACCTTCTTGCTTTTATCTAAAACTTTCTGTATGTGTATATTCCATGTAATCCTCTCATCAAATCAGACCCCAAGAAATTTAAACTGCTTCACTTTTTCTAGTTCTTGGTTATATAACTTTAGTTTAATATCATCTCCAATTTTTTTCCTTGTAAACAACATTGTCTTAGTCTTTTCTACCGAAAATCTAAATCCCCACTTATATGACCATTTTTCAACTTTAGAAATAGCTTCTTGCATTTTTCTAGTTATAAACTCTAAGTTCCTTCCCCTCTTCCACATTGCTCCGTCATCAGCAAAAAAAGAAAAACCCATCCCAGTATCTACATTTTGAAACACATAATTTATCATTATTGTAAACATTAAATGACTTATTATACTCCCTTGTGGAGTTCCGTTTTCGACAATGTTTCTCTCAGTATAATGGTTTCCTATCCTTACTTGTATTTGTCTCCTGGTAAGAAAATCTTTTATCCATCTGTACATCCGTCCTGTAATGCCTATATTTCTAATTTTAATTAATAAATCTTCTTTCCACATCATATCATACGCTTTTTCAATATCAAAAAACACTGCTACAATACTCTCTTTTTTAACTTGGGCCTTTCTGATTTCAAATTCCAAACTTAAAACTGAATCCATGGTGTTTCTACCTCTCCTAAAACCACTTTGATATAGTGACATATATCCTTTTGATTCTATGTAGTAAATCAACCTGTCATTAATCATTTTCTCCATTATTTTGCATATATTAGATGTTAAGGCAATTGGTCTATAATGTTCTGGGTTTGTGTCATCTTTGCCTGGCTTGTGTATTGGTATTATCACTGCTTCTTTCCATCCCTGTGGTAAATTCAAAAAGCGTTCAATACAAAAACAACTGGACTTTATTTGTAAC
>NC_056504.1:22692240-22697853 GCF_014905685.2 Nematolebias whitei
GTTACAAATAAAGTCCAGTTGTTTTTGTATTGAACGCTTTTTGAATTCATCATGTCCTGGATGACTGAGAATCTTCACCAGCACATCCCTGTGGTAATTTTCCATTCTCCCAAACTTTATTATAAAGATCCAGTAAAATGTCTTTAGAGGATTCACTAAGATGTTTCACCATTAAATAACAAATTTGATCTTTCCCAGGTGTTGTTAGCTTAAATTTCTGTAGGGCTCGATTTAGTTCTGATTTTGTAAAAGGAACATTTAATAGATCATTTCCATCCTCTACATGCTCCAATATCTCTCTATTCTATATCATTGTCATTTCTCTTCCCCTTTTCCCTTCCAAAGTAATATTATCCAAACTATGTATTTTAGTAAAGGTTTTAGCCATCAGATCTGCCTTTTCTTCATCTTTTACTGCTGTAATTTGACCATTGCTTAATACTGGATAACCATATTATCTTTTAATTCCATTCATTCTTCTTATCATTGTCCATACTTTATTAATCCCAGTTTCTCTTCCTACTGAATTACAGAAATGCCTCCAATAATCCCTTTTTGCATTTTTTATAGTTCTTCTCACAATGGCTTGACATATCTTATATTCAATAAGATTTTGGTAGCTGTGATTCCTTTTTAACATTTTGAAAGCTTTATTTCGATTTTTGATTACTTTATCACACTCCTTTGTCCACCATGGAACAATCTTCTTACAGCCCTTACCTCCTTTCTTCTTTATAGATTTGTCAGCAGCCTGTATGATTGCATGACAAACAGATACATTTAGCTGATCAACTTCCATATTTACATTAATTTTTCCCAATTCCTGATCGCTTATACGTCTAAATGTTTCCCAATCAGCACTACCAAAACACCATTTCTGCAAACCACCTGTCTTATATTTTTCAATATCCAATTTTATTTCTGTTATTATGGGATAGTGGTTGCTTCCTATTGTTGTATCTTTAACTATCTTCCATGAACTAATTCCTGCTATTGAATTTGATATTATTGTGAGGTCAATTGCCGATTCCATACCTGTTCTCGTATCAACTCTTGTACCCTTACCAACTTTAGACTTTGTTATTAGAGGACATACTGGTGTACGCAGAGATAGAAGTGAGACCCTGGGAGGGGGATGTGTAACATTTGTAAAAACAGGAATGCACTTTAGATTGTTAGCAAAAGGAACTCATTTAGAATATATAGTTGTTGAAGTTTAGAACAGGAACGAAAGCATCAAAGTAATAAATTTTTACAATCCTTGCAAAAGACTTTCACATGAATCAATGGAAGAACTTAATAGTTATTTAAATGGAAACATATTTTGGTGTGGTGATTTTAATGCACATAACTCATTATAGGGTACTAAGAATGATGGTAATGGAACAATTATTGAAGAATTAATGGAAAATTAAAATCTTGTCTGTTTAAACGATGGTTTGAGCCAAGTTTCCTGAATACATATTATGTCTGCTTTTTTAAGATTTTTAATGAAGCCTTTAAATTCTTGCCCATTTGCGAATAAACTTCGAGCGTTCCACTGTAGAATAATCAGAGTCCCCCTTCTCCTGATGTCCCTGACTTCCCATTTCCCCCCAGTTCTTTGTTAATATGCTCCCATAAAATGTATTTTATACCAAAAAATGTCTCTGCTCCTTTAACTATTATTTTAATTTTCTCTGTTTTGTACTTTACCTGGTCTGCACAGTTAATCACATACACAATGAATATGATCCTCTCCACTGTAATTGTAGGTTCAGGTCTCTCTTTTGGTAACTGGGATGTTGGGTTTTGTTGTACACTCATCTCTCTCTTTCCAATTTATTCTTGAACTTTTTTTACAGCTTCAGCATAGCTGATATTATTGACTGTTTTCATTTGCTCCACTTTAATGGTCTTTTTCCTAATTTCACATCCTCCAAAAGTCACTCTATGCTATCCTCCACAATTATAACATTTATCTTGGGCATTGTCACTACACTCCTCATATCTATGATCACCCCCACATTTTGGACACCTTTGTCGTCCCTTACACACTGCTGCAATGTGTCCATATCTTTGACACTTATAACACCTGAGTGGGGGAGGGACATAAGGCCTAACTGGAAAGCTCATGAACCCGATCTTAACCTTCTCTGGAAGTACATTATTTTGAAATTCGATCATTATCGACAGGCTTTCAGTTCTTTCTCCATTTATTGTTCTCAGCTATCTTTATCTGATTCACCTCTGCACCCTGAATGCTCTTTTTAAGCTTTTCTAGATCTTCATTTACTGGTATTTCAGTTATAACTCCCCTCGTTACTTTCTTCTCTCCTAAAATCCTTTTCTCTCTCACACTTTTTCTACAAATACTTTCAATATTCAGTGCTTTATTTTTCTGTTCTTCAGTTTTACAAATGACCAGTATACTCCCATCTCTAAGTGGTTTTGCAAAAGAAATATCTCCAATCTTCTTTTTGAGTTCTTTTGATAATGCAATTTGACCCAGCTGTATGTTGTTGTCTTCTTCTTTAAATTTCAGAATAACTTTAATTTCCTCTTTAACAATCTTTTTGCGGACCACAGGTGTCCATTCCCTCTAAACATTAGACGTCGAATGGATGTGCAGATCACGTTTATATAGAGTCTGTCGGTCAAGACCAATTCTGGACGTCTCCAGGACGTGCAAACAAGGTCCACTCTGGACGTTTAACCTCACTTGTACATCGATATAAAGTCGAATGTTTGAACGTCGGACTTGGAGGTCATATAGACATCCAAGACAGGTGCAGGTGTGCCTTAGTGAATCATAATTTTTATAACCATAAAATTTACAATCATAATTTATAATCATAAAAGAGTAACGGTGCACAGTTACTCTTTTATGATTATAAATTTGCAAGGCTTCATTCATAAACCAATTGTTGCTATTTTCTCTCAAAGCTTTTTCTGTTAATCCAGTAAAGTGGATAAAGGAAAAAATTTAAGGAGTGATTTATTTGTAAAACTTAGTCCATCTGTTTCTGGTGATATTTAAGGAGTGATGATTTAATTGTAAACCTAGTATCTGTAGTGCGTAGTTTCCTGTTGCACAATAGTGGTCAAATACAAAGTTTCTTTAGCTTTGTTTGCTGCACAGAGATGGCGCAGCATCAGAGCAGCCAGCTTTGAACCCGAAGGTCGTGGGATCGAACCCCAGTCATTCCAACATCCATCTGAGGGTGAATTTGTTAAACATTGCATGGGAACATACTGTACAATGAAAACAACATGAAGCAATTAACAATTTTATTTTCTGAATTGAATAAAATAAGTTAAATTTTGATGTAGAAAATACGTCTATATTGACCGTCCAGTGGACGTCGGAAAAAGACGTCGTCTGTCGTAACAGTCTGCACAGAGGAGGGACCCAAATTAGACGTGCAAAAACGACTAAAAAAATACGTCATTTAGACGTCTCCTTGCTCAGTGGGTTCATCTGAACTATTTTCTTCCAAAGTCCTTTTACTAACCTGTGTCCTGTTGTATAATGTCATCTTTTTTGCTATGCTCTGACATGAAATATTTCTCTGTGTATGTTGAAAAACTGCAGGGTCATGATGTGCGTCATGTGGGTTCATTATGTGCGTAACTCCTTGTACAAGAGAACCAGAGACTACTATTATCTTGCCAAGAACAGATCACATTCAGCTGGGGCAGTGGGCGAAAAAAAAACAAGACCATGCCAGACCACGCCCAGTAGCGCCGACTGACTCAGAACAACATCATGATAAGGACATCCCAATGTGACTGATAAGGCTGTATTTAAACTAAGCAAATACATTTGTAACTCAGACGTGTTAGATGGATGTAAGGTGCATGTGAGACGTCTCCCTTTCCAGCGCTGTGAAGGTAAAATAAATCTTTGTCTGAATTCAGAACCACTTCTCAGGCTGTGTTTTTGACTCTGTCTTCCTTCCACTGAACGATCTTGAGTTGAGGCAGTTTTTGAGCTAAGTGTTTGAAAGTTTGTTCTCAATGTTTGATTAAGACCTCAACAATTTGGTGGAGGATGCGGGCAGTGGAAATGAAGACAGGAGTAATTGTTAAATGTGAATTGAATCCAGGTAGATGGACTCTGTACACCTGCACTAGCCGGCTAAAAAAACAAGAGGAATTTTCCTCACAGCGTGGGTGTGCTGCGTCAGTTTATCTGCTAAAATTAACAGCCTTGATTGTGGTGGTTTGGTTGTTTTAAGAAGTTGATATTGCTTAAACAGAGAGAAATAGTTTGTGTGAGTCAGCAGACAGATCTGGGATCTGGAGTCGGGAGATTGGCATACCCCACTTTCTACCGGACGCGGGGAGAGATGATTGCTGGGTTTTTATTGAGTTTCCCCGTGAAGTGACTCATCACAAATAATAACAAGAAAGCTGACTACACTGAGAAATCATAAGAGAAAGTGCTGAGTCCCTCAGAGACCCATACATTGTGATGAGAGGACTAAAGATTAAAACAACGTTGTCTTTTATATTAAGAGGTAATTTACACTAGTGACCGTGTTATTTGTCTATTCTGGTCTCTTGTTTGTCAGTTGGTGGTGTGGTCCAGACAACAAGGTGATTCGTGTTTATGTGTTATCTATGATTCAGGTCTGTTTGTTTTGTTGACTTGACTGTCAGAGCATAACTGATCGTCCATCACCGTGTGGACTTGAGTGTTTTACTCACAGTTGTGTGAGAAGCTGAAATTGTGATTTTGAACTCTAGAGAAAATTAAGGCGCGTCGGACGAGCGATTGTGTTTTGTTTGTATGAGACCGCTCCATGTGAAAACAGCTGTGTTCTGGGAGTGGAGCGGGGTTGCCAGGTCTCAAGATAAGATAACTCTTACGCAACTAGTGCGATGGTCGTGTCTTTTCACCTGGCAACAAAGTGTGTGTGTGTGTGTGTGTAAATGTTTGTGTGTGTGTGTGTTCATTGTGAGAATGTGAATTTTGACAAAGACTATTATTTTATTTTATTTTGTGAAAACGTGAATTTTGACAAAGACTATCCTGATGCATGCTCAATAATCCAGGTAGAAAATCCAAAAAAGTTCAACCTGGTCCTCTGGACGTTCAAAATGAATGTCATTCAATCATGTCATTCAATGTCATTTGAATGTCCAGAGGACCAGATTGAACTTTTTTGGGTTTGACAAAGACTGTTTGCACAACAGGAAGCTGTTAGGATGGACGAAGAATTTGACAAACAAATACATGACAGCCAATGGGGAACTGATCCGTGGGTGACTTTACAGGCACAGGTTGACAATTTAGTAACATACCTAACGGAACATTACGACAATGACAAGAAAAAGGGAGTGTTTGTTAAATATGTGTAGAAAAGATAACGCTGAATGAGTGAGTAAAATATCTAGTTGTGGGGAATATTTGTTATAGTGTAGTTTTTGTTGACAGCACAACAGAGAATAACAAATGAGACTGAACATGTTGTGGAATTTGTGACCTAGTTTAGTTTAGTTTATTATTTTTTGAATATGTAAAGAGAAAGGAAATGTGTGTGTGTGTGTGTGTGTGTGTGTGTATGTATATGTATATATGTATATGTGTGTGTGTGTGTATGTATATATATATATATATATATATAT
>NC_056504.1:22697863-22707294 GCF_014905685.2 Nematolebias whitei
TGTGTGTGTGTGTGTATGTATATATATATATATATATATATATATATATATATAGCATGAAACAACATGTCAAAACTTTTTGTTTTACATATTCAAGGGAGTGGGTAGAAGTATAAACTTATCAAAATTCCCACTCCTTAACCACTTACATAATCTTACATTCATTACATGTATAATCCATACATACAGTATAACAACTAAACCCACATTTGTCCATCAATATAGTATCTATTTAAGTTAACTATAGTAGATGTACAATTATTATTCCTTTAACTTCACCAAAAACAAAAGCATCAATAACAAAAAAACAAAAACAAAACAAACAAAAAACAACAACAACAACAATAAATGAATTATTATATATTATATCCAGCAATAATAATATGTTTATATGATAATTTGAACAGTTTTATGTTTGGACAATGTTTAAGTTCAATATTCAAATTATTCCACAGTTTGACTCCACTTACTGATACACAAAAGTTTTTTGTAGTAGTTCTGAATTAGCATATTTTAAACTGTGATTCCCCCCCATAACATATAAATTTGTTCCTTAATTTTAAACAGGTTTTGAATGTTTTCTGGTAATTGTTTATTTTTTGCTTTGTAAAGAATTAGAGCTGTCTGTAATTTCAATATGTCAATGAACTTTAATAATTTAGATTTTATAAATAGTATATTAGTGCTTTCTAAATATCCCACCTTATGGATTATTCTTATTGCTCTTTTTTGTAGTATTGTTAATGCCTGTAGTGTAGATTTATAATTATTGCCCCAGATTTCTGCGCAATAGCTTAAATAAGGTAAGATTAGTGAACAGTAGAGTACATGTAATGCTTTTTGTTCTATGACCAACTTGGCTTTCTTTAAGAGGGCGATATTTCTTGAGACTTTACGTTGAACATATTTTATGTGTGGTTTCCAGTTGAGTTTATCATCAATAATGACACCAAGAAATTTGTTTTCATGAACTCTTTCAATTTTCACTCCATCTATTTGTATTTGAATTTCTGTATGTGATTGACAGTCCCCAAATAACATTGGCCATGACCTAGAAAAGATGGTGGGTATCAGATTTGAGTTAATGTAGGTTTTAAAATTGGCCTTTAGCTTGAAAAAAGAGAAATAAATAAATAAATAAATAAAAATAAAAAGGAAGAAGAAAAGGAAAGTAGCAGTGTTTTTGTGGACAGGCTCCGCACCCTTGGTGTTGCAGGGGTGTTGAACTCGTTTCCGCCGAGGGGCCACATCGGAGTGGATGGTTGCCCTCAGGGGGCCAGATGTAGATGTGGAAGAGACGGAGAGGAAGTCGAGAGAGAATTGAGGAAGTGTGAAAATATGTTGGTATCCTGGCAGGGAATAAAGCATGGTCTAGTGCAGAAAAAACAGGATGTGGCCTCCAGCTCACTGCCACCTCCTTATCTGAGTGGTGAGGGGCCCACTCAGGAGGCGGGCCCATTACCAGACAAACGGACAGCCCCTAAGGGGCTGTACCCAATCATTGAAATCCTAGATGGAAGCTTATTGGTGCAGCCAGCTGCTAGAGAATGTACACCACCACCCCCTCACAACCCACTCTGGATGGGGACAGAACTTGAAATCGCCTCTACGCCAAGAGGAGATATTGACTCAGAAAAAATACAGAAAACCCTCAGCTCCACCTCCTCCTCTGTGTCAGGGGAGGAGGTGGAGAACAAGGAAGATAGGAGGAGGGACGAGTTGGATGATCATGTACAGTTATTTCAAGACGTAGAAAAAACACTGCATGAGACTGAGGAACAGTTGACCAGAATTAGATTAAAGCTTGAACAGGCAGAGAAGCAAAAGCAGAATAAAATGAGTATAGATGAGACTGGAGTTAACATCTCTCTGGTTGCCAAGGGAAAGGTCACGGAGAGAGGAGAAAAAGGAGGTTTTCTGACAGAAGAAGAGTTTCTAGGAGCATGCGAGGACTTGCTAGCAGATTATGAGAGAGAAGAAAGAGAAGTTTGTGCGGAGTACTGTGAGAAGACACACCCCATGACACTCCGGTCAAGACAGGTGCAGGGAAACTACCCCTTACTGCAGTCAGCAGGAGGGACACTGAAATATGTACCTTTTCCCTTTGGGAGATAGAGACGTGTTGGTTGATAAGCTTCCTAGTATCTCGGCAGGAGGAAGCTTATGGTTATCTGAGCTGGATGGACTCACGAGAGGAATGACTTTGGCACTAGGAGATTTTAGGGCAATTTTAGGGCAATTTTAGGACGTTGTGTCACCCCTATGGTACGACATGAGTTGGAACGAGCCGCCCGCACTGACACTCAGCCAAACCACACTCCTTTAGCAGTGGTAATTACACAATTAGCCAGACAAATTAAGCGACTGTTCCCTTTGTCTACTCCGGCAGCAATACCAAAATTTGAATGGGACCCTAAGGTCCACCCGAAAGATTACATCACTCAAGCAGTAGAGATTTGGATGAGACACACAACAGTTAATCCAAAAGGTGAACCGTCTAATCTGACTGAATTGTTTAGAGAAGCAGTTTTGAAGGGAGTACCTGATGAAGTGTCAGAGCTGATGGTGAAAAATCCTGATCTCCCAGGGTGCGAGCATGCTAAGTGGGAAAAACATTTACTACATCATTTGCAGGCGGCACAGGACAAGTTAAAAAAGAAAAAAGATGAAAGAGCTGACCTAGAAAATCAGCTCCTCAAGTTACAGCTTCAGGAAGCACGGCAGAAGGAACAAGGACAAGAACAAGGATAAATCTGAGAAAATGATGTCAGCTGCGGGAACAGGGAATGTTTCACAACTTACACACAACAATGTCGCACCTGTGACTAATCAGTATCCTGGAGGAGGAGTTGTCTCCTCTCCATATCCCGATCCCTCTTTTCCCTTCCCGTCTTTTCCATTTGCGCGCAGGTCTGGTGGGACTGGACGTGGAGGAGGTTGGCGTGCTGGTGGTCATGCACGGGGAGGCATGACGTGTGGACGAGGGGGCCGGGGTGCACCCGGGCAAAGGAACCTGCAAGACGAAATCTGCTACAACTGTGGGGGACCTGGCCATTGGGCCAGACAGTGTAGAGCCCCACCCATGCAGGGGAGTAAAGGCGGAGGGTCACAGGGTATGATTCCACATAATCCTGCTAACATATCGCCTCCTGCCAGTGGCCAGTACCTGCAGTGGGAAGAAGACGTGTACCAACGATATTGACACACCCCTGAGACCCGGTCAGGTAACATGACTTCTGCAGACCACATGTTATCTGCCAGAGTGGGAGGTCAACCTATGAACTTTCTAGTGGACACAGGAGCCACATATTCGACTATAAACAGCACCCTCATCAACAGTTTAACATCAAAAACTGTGTCTTTGATAGGGTTCTCAGGGAAAGAGCAGAGTCTGCACTTAACAAAACCATTGACTTTTAACCTAGGGGCCCAGACGTTGCAACATTCTTTTGTCTGCTCCCCATTTACTCCTGTGAACTTACTGGGAAGAGACTTGCTGATCAAGCTGGGAGCTACTGTACTGTGGGGTGCAGATGGGCTGACAGTTTCGCTACCAGATGGCTCCATCATCCATTGCAGAGACTCAATAACAGATGGACAATATTTGTTACACACTGTCACTCTAGAGTTCGCAGACATCTATTGGGGCCGGTTGACACATGAACAGTCGAGCTGTCTCCTGAGAACATTCCAGACCTGGAAGCCCTGGCTCATCAGTCTCCGTGCCTACGTTTCTCCTGCTGACCCGCCTCACGTCACCCTCTTCTATGACCAGGAACACACAGACTGGTACCAAGAAGCCTTCTCATCTGACCTTGAGGGTAAGACTTGGCAAATTAAAATTGAAAATATTTATGCAGCTCCTGAGGGAGTATCAGCGGCAGTAACACTGACCACTGAACAGCGTAGCTGGTATCAAATGAGTGATATTCAGCACATAAACAGAGCATCCTGACACATCCAAAACCACTACGGGTGAAGGACATGTTATCTTTCCTTGGACTCACCGGTTATAGTCATAGCTACTTGCCAGCATACACGGACCCGACTCAACCCTTACGCCATCTGGTCAGGGAACAAGGTATGAGAAATTTGAATAGTCCACTAACCTGGACAAAAGAAGCAGAAGACGCCTTTACTCATCTAAAACAACACATGGCATCGGACACTGAATTAACCTTACCCGATTACAGCTGTCCTTTCTTCCTGGATGTCTCTGTAACAAAACACGCAATAAATGGGGTTTTGTTCCAGAGAAAAGGGGGAGAGAGGAAAGTATTACAGTACCTCTCACTTATGATGAACAACATGGAAAAAAGACATCCTCCATGCACACAACATGCAGCCGGGATAGCAAAACTGATTCAAAAAACAGCACACATAGTTATGGGCCACACCCTGCAGGTGCTGACAACACATAGCGTGGTTGCCTATGTGAACTCACAGTGTTTTACGATGACAGCTCTTAGACAACACAGACTATCGAAAACCTTAGAAGCCCCCAACATAACGTTCTCACATGAGGGAATAAATATGGCAGATTGTGTTGCAGAAGGTGAGCCTCACCGATGTGAAGAGCTGGTGGTCAAGCTGGAGAAAATGAGGCCAGATCTAGAAGCATCCCCACTTTGGGGAACACAGGTAAGACACTTATTCATAGACGGGTGTTGTTACAGACATCCAACAGAAGGCCTGAAAGCAGGTTATGCAATAATGGAAAAAACAGATACAGGCTATGAAGTGATAAAAGCAGAACAGCTGGAAGGTGCACCATCTGCACAGAGAGCAGAGGTCAGAGCAGTGGTAGAAGCACTGAAACTAGCAGAGAATCAGAAAGTGAATGTTTACATGGATTCCGCCTAAGCAGTAGGAGCAGTCCATGTGGAACTTTGTCATTGGATTAGAGCAGGTGTTTTGACAGCAGGAGGAAAAACCATTAAACATGAAGCAGACATGAAAGAGTTAGCAGAGGCTCTTCTGCTGTCCTTGAGAGTGGCAGTAATGAAATGCAAAGGACATGATAACAGTGACTCCTACACAGCTCAGGGAAATCAAGCAGCTGACAACGCAGCAAAAGCCGCAGTAGGATACTCTCCCTTGATGATGACAGTCACAGCAGAGGAAGAGATAAAATACAAACTTACACTTGAACAGGTTACTGAACTTCAAAAGGGGGCAGCACCAGAAGAAAAAGAACATGTGGAGACTAAGGAGGGCGACTGAGAAGGAACAGTGATTGATGTACAGACTTGCTTTGCTAGATCATTTGTGTGTAAATAGGAGATTTTAAGTTACAACACTCTTAATAATACAAGTATTTATCTTTCTTCCTTTGAATGTGTACATGACGGATCTCTTAGGAGGACGCCCCTAGACCCAGAAGAACAATGAAAATGTGGTGGATCTGTGTTCTTAAATACATTTGATTTGACATGACTAAGACTGGACTGGACTGATAAATTAATTAGGTTATCGTGTATAGAGTGTTTTTAAACCACATTTTTACGATAGTCATGTATTGTGAAACTTTTGTTTTTGTTTTACCTATGTAGTGGACTAGGCCCATGTCAAAAACTAAGTCTAAGGTCAAAAATCTTGACCTTAAGAACCTTGTGGGACAGGAACTGTCATTTCATTGATTTGAATCCAGAAATACAGGTTCACCCATCCTGAGACTTTCTCTCTTGAAGATTCAAGTGAAAAGAACACTCTCTGTTTTATTATCATTACTATTTTACAAATGTTGATAATCAAAGTGTCTTAGTTCAAACCATTTTAGATGTTGCAGTGAACTAATCAATTTTATTAACTGTGTAATGATTTTTTCTCACGCAAAGTTAGAACTCATGTCAAAGCTGTTACAGAGTAATTATGCCTTTTCTGATTTCTGCTTTTGAATGAGCAAGTGTAAGTTGGTCCAAGGTTGGAGTCAAACGCAAAACAAGTTGTTAGAACGAACTGTCATGTTTTTAGAATCCTCTCAGACGTAAATATAGAGGTTTTTGGCACCTGTTTCTGAAACGCGCCAAAACAAAACTCTCTCTGTCTGTGAGAACATTTCTGATCTTTCCATAACAATTCTTGCTGTCTTCTAACCTCTTACGTCACAAAACACACCCCGTCTGGTCGGTTCTGACCAATGGTAATACTCCCAGATGGACCGGAAAACAGCTCTTTAAAATGTCAGTACTTCCTGGTCTACTCAGTTCTGCTCGAGTTCTGTAAACAGTTCAGTTCTGTTAGAAGCTCTGGGATGGTGCTGGAACAGTTCTGGGACAGTTCTGTTCAGTTCTGATGGAGTGCTGTTGGAGTTCTGCTGGATACACAGTTCAACCAGTTCTGTGAGAGAAGCCCAGTTCTGTGAGAGACGGGATGATCCTGACATGACAACAGAGCTCTTCCGAGTTCCATGGGATTATAACATTTTCACTCGCCACTACTTCTGACGATTCACAGCATGCTAAGGAGACGCTGGACAGGTAGCGTTAACGGAGCTCCATATCTGCTGATTAACTTCAGAAAGGTAACGAGTCAAGTTTCCTACCAAGCGTACTGGGGAGAGCTGGGTTCTGATGGAGAGTGTCAATTCTGGTGAACACTTCCCCTCCCATACCATCTTTACTCCCTCTAAACTTCTTTCCCATCTTTAAACTTTCTATCAAGTAGATATACTTCCAGATATTTAGAAATGTCTGTGTAAAATGCTCATCCACATCCGTGTGAGTAAAAGATCATAATTGTACAGTTTCATAAATGTCTGTGGTGAAGCAACGGAAAAATCATGGCCGTATGATTTTTCCTGATTGATTGCTTATGTTGTTATTTTCATAATTTGCCAAATTAATGTAAATGTTTGATGTTAAATTTTGATTCTGTAAATAAATGACCGCATTCATTTTGATGGGTCAAATATAAATGACGTCTCACGTTTGCATTTCCTTAAATTCAATGCACGTTTTATTCAGTCCAGAAAAATGAGGAATCCGTGTTAAATGATGAATATATCCGAGCATCTGTTCATCTACATATTGGTGGCCCGCTACGTGCTCATAAATGGACTGTAACCGTGTAAACATTGATTTTACATGTTGGCATGTTAAAAAGTAACAGTTTGTCAGCTGTGCTGAAACGCAGCTCATGCTGCGCCGCTGAAGCGAAACGCTGCATGTTTTAGCGTGTTGGGCTGTGATGCTCAGGAAGCTCACAGAAAGCTGAAATAGTGTCATAAGTCTTTATGAAAGCTGAAATTGTACGCCTGTTACGTGTAACTAAGCTGATGAAGCTGTGGAAAACGTTATTCTGTTTAAAAGTACGGAGGTTCTGCTGTAAGACCCAGCTGTGGTCCGGTTCGGTTCTGTTGAGTTTGAACGAGTATTTTGAATAGATGGATAAACGTTTTAAAGACTGGACGAAGTCTCAGCTAAGCTCAGAGTTGATTCGTTACATTTTTTAACAGAAAAAGTGCATTTTGACAGTTTAAGAGACGATAAGTTGACGAAATAGTTTTCTGGCTAATCTAACATGCTGGTTGTTGCTAACGTTTCGTGGTTGGTGGAATATTGCTGCTGTGGAGCGCTCTGATTTGCTGAGGAGGGTGAATGCGTGCCTACGTAACTTCCTCTCAACCCTGCGCTGCTTTTTCATTGGTGATTTCAGTCACGTGACCCGGAAATGGAAACTCGTTTTCATAGGGAATAAAATCTGCTTTTTAAAAGCTGAAAAGCGCTATAAAACTGTGTTCTGACACGCTGTTTAAGTCTTCGAAGTCTAATTGCTAAAATTTTGCCACGTTTGTGTAAAATATCCGTTCAGAAATGTTGATTTTAACCGAGGTTAGCCGAAGCTAACTTTAAGCTAAGCGGCTAACAACAGGATGTCAACCAAACGCCACAGGAAGTTATAGCTCCCCTAGTGGACAACACAAACAGTGTCGGAGTTAAAATTGTTGAGGTTGTACTGACATCTTCTGGAGAAGACGTGGGATCACAGGTTTCACTTCGTTTTTAGGTTATTTTAGTGAAATTAAACGTGTTTTCTTTTTAAAGGCATTTTTGAGTTATTAACCGTTCCTCAAAGTTGAATAAACTCTGTTATCTTGCATTTTAAAAGTTATGAAGGTATTTATGCAGAGAGCATTTACCGAACAAATTTTTATTCACTGATAAATCCTTGAGAAACAGGTACAAAATAAAAATTTAGAAACTTTTAAATAAGATACAGTTACAGATATTCACAAAGTTGGAAAAAGTTTGCTCATTTGCTAGAAGATAACGCACGTTTAATTGATAAATCACTAAATAAGAGTAAACTTATCAGGAAAAAGAGATTTTTCTGATTTTCTTTTACCACCTAAACATTTACATCTCCTATTTAATTTCTAAATAGCAGATAATGGCGGACGTAGAGGTAAACACTGACCCCTTACAATCCGGAGATGCTGTCCAGACAGCTTTACATATTTTAACAAATTCAATTATTGGTAAACAATTAGAGCAATTGCTAGACCTTGATGACGATCAAAGATATGAGGAGCTGCAGAGGTTGTCAAAAGCAGCTAACGTGAAGGAGGACACAAAATCCAGCCGTGAACGGTTAGCAAAAATTTCTCTGCTTCTGAAGGCGGAACTGGACCGTCTGGTTGAACGAAATAGCTTGCTGTTCAGCGGATATGAGTCTGAAAAGGAGAGGTGTGACGAATTGTTAAATGAATCTGAGTTGCTGAAACAACAAATTTGGACTGATAGGGACCTCTCAAAGACTGAGCTGTCAGAACAGGCTCAATCATATGAGGTGAAGATTGCGGATAAGGAACAAGCGTACCAAGCCGCGTGTGCAGATAACAATATGTTACAAGCACGATTGCAGGCCGGATTAAAGGAGCTGGACGATTGCAAGGCGGACAAGGAGATAATACTCCGAAATTGGCTGAATTTACAAAGTGAAAATCAGACGACACATAAGCGCCTGACAGCTTGTGAGGAGAAGCTTGCTACAGCTACAAACCTGATTTCTGACATGGAGCTAGCTGGTTTGAGACTCAGAGACGAACAGGGTCAGCTACAACCACCCCAGACAGGTGCTGTTGCACCTCCTCCCCTTAGCCCCGTTTCAACACCCCCAACCCGGGGGATAAGGACGGGTCTGCACCCACTTGCACCTCTTCCTCCTAACGCCATGCGGCCACCCCCAACCCCATCTCGGGCGGCGGGGATGGACCTGCACCGATATCAACTCACTGATTCGGTATACACCATGCAGTCATCTCCATCCCCACCACGGGTGGTAGGGACAGACCTGCACCCACTTGCACCTCTTCCTCCTGACACCATGCAGTCCTCTCCACCCCCATCTCGGAGGGTGAGGACAGACCTGCACCAATATGCACCTCCTCCTACCAACCCTTATCAGCCACCCCCACCCCCACCATGGGC
>NC_056504.1:22707394-22709497 GCF_014905685.2 Nematolebias whitei
TCAATGGCTAACGCAAACAAGAGGGGAGAAAGAGGGCAACCCTGTCTAGTACCACGTCCCACCGTAAAATAATCAGATTGGACGGAATTACTGAGAATACATGCTTGAGGGGATGTATAAAGTAGCTTGATCCAAAACACAAACCTCTCTCCAAAACCAAACCCATTAAGAACAGCAAAGAGATATTCCCATTCCACTCGATCAAAGGCTTTCTCGGCATCAAGAGAAATTATCACTTCAGGAGATTTAGAGGAATGAGTTGAAAAAATTGTATTCAACAGTGTACGAGTATTAAAAAACAACTGGCGACCTTTAATGAATCCATTCTGTTCTTGTGAAATAATCCGAGGGAGAACTGTCTCAAGCCGAGTCGCGAGTACTTTAGACAAAATCTTAAAATCCACATTCAAAAGTGAAAGAGGTCTATAGGACTCGCAGGCAGTAGGATCCTTATCCTTCTTTAACAGGAGAGAAATTGAGGCCTGAGTCAAGGTGGGAGGCAACAAGCCCTGTCCAAATGACTCATTATAAACCTCAAGAAGAAGAGGGGCTATTTTATCTTTAAATTTTTTGAAAAATTCGGCAGAGAAACCATCTGAGCCAGGTGTTTTACCACTTTGCATATCCTTAATTGACGCAAATATTTCTTCTAATTTAATGGGAGCTTCAAGTTGGTCAGAAAGCAATTTGTCTATCCTAGGTATGTCAATATCCTGAAGAAAGGCACATAGCTCATTTGAGTCTGCTTGTAGTTCAGACTTATACAAATTGCAGTAGAATTTTTTAAAAGTATCATTAATAGAGACAGGATCTGAAACAAGATTGCCCGACCGATCGTTGATTTGTGATATTATGTGAGAGCCGGCTTTTCGTTTCAATTGATGTGCCAGAAGTCTACTTGGTTTTTCCCCATGTTCATAATAAGTGGCTCGAGATCGTATCAAGAGTCGCTCCGCATCAGATGTAGTTAAAAGATCAAGTTCCATCTGAAGATCCTGTCGCTGTTTCAGCAAATCATGTGACGGATTAACGGCATTTTGCCTATCAATATTCTGAATTTTTGTTGATATTTCTGATATCTTAGTGCGTAGATTTTTATTAATATTAGCTGAAAAAGAAATAATCTGACCACGAAGATAAGCTTTTAATGTTTCCCATAGTAGTGAGGGAGAAATTGTATCGCTCTTATTGAACCTTAGAAAATCATCAATTGATGATAAGATGAATTTATTAAATGGCTCATCTGATAACAGGAGAGTATTAAATCTCCAACGAGGACTAGAATTGGGTTTGTTTATAAAATTTATATCAATGCTTAGAGGAGAATGGTCTGAAATAACAATCGGATAGTATTCAGAAGACGTGACTCTCTGCATTAAAGAGCTATCAACAAAAAAATAATCTATCCGGGAATAGGATTGGTGTATTTGAGAGTAAAAAGAATAGGTCCTTGTTAGTGGATTCCGTGTCCTCCATGGATCTACATATCCATTTTGGGACACAAAATCCAAAATAGATTTAGACATATTAGACTGTGTATAGGACCGAGATGAGGAGCGATCTAATGATGGATTCATTACACAATTCAGGTCTCCAGCTAGAATTAACAAATGAGTATCAAGATATGGAAGTGTGCTAACTAGATTGTTTATAAAATCTGGTTTATCAAAGTTTGGTGCATAAATGTTTACTAATAAAACAGGAGTGTGGAACAAGGAGCCTGCAATTATAAGAAATCTGCCATTTATATCCTTCATTATTCTTGATGCTGTAAAATGAATATTCTTATTAAATATTATGGCAACTCCTCTAGCTTTTGAGTTGAAGCTCGAATGATAAATCTCCCCAATCCATGGATATTTGAGCCTGACTTGATTTGAATTTTGCAAATGTGTTTCCTGTAGGAATATTATGTCTGGGTTCAGGCGTTTCATATGAGAAAATATTTTAGACCGTTTCACTGGATTGTTCAGACCTTTAACATTCCAACTTAGGAATCTAACAGCAGGTGTTGAGGAAACCTTTAAATCACCAGACATGTGACTTGACAGGGGTCAAAAATATTGCCATCCCTCCCAATCTCTCCCCCCCCCCCCCCCACCC
>NC_056504.1:22709597-22715989 GCF_014905685.2 Nematolebias whitei
CCCCCCCCCCCCCCCCCCCCCCATAATCGCACTTAGCCCTTCCCCAAACGAAGGGGCTATGCAGACTCCAACGGGAGTCATCAGAAAACTTAGCCTTACAGCCAAATGGCACCACACCGCAAAAACCCTAAAACACCTTCTTGTGTCAGGTGACTCCCACCGAACTAGCAAAAGAAAAAGATTTAAAATATATAATAGGCACTAATCTGGGAGAACAAGAACTCTTACACTAATTATAATTCAAAACATTAAATCCTTAATTGTAAACAAAACACACAAATTATAATTCTAAACGTTAAATCCCTAATTGTAAGAAAAACACACTAATTATAATTCTAAACATTAATTCCCTAATTGTAAACAAAACACACTAATTATAGTTCTAAACATTAAATCCCTAATTGTAAACAAAACACACTAATTATAATTCTAAACATTAAATCCCTAATTGTAAACAAAACACACTAATTATAATTCTAAACATTAAATCCTTAATTGTAAACAAAACATACTAATTATAATTCAGAACATTAAACCCCTGAATGTAAACAAATAAGTCCGTGAGTGTAGACAGAACACTTTGATTACATTTTCAAACCTGAATAATAATAATGACTAATAATACTGACGTTCCTGAGTGTGAGACCGATCATATTAATTGTAATGCTCATTTTGTAATCGACTCAATGTAAATCTTCGCCTCCTCAGCAGAGGTAAACACCCGCGTGTTACCCTCAAACGTGATCTTCAGCCGGGCCGGGTGGAGCAGGCCGAACCGAACCCCCTCGATGTCCCGCAGCTTGCGACGACATTCCGTGAAGGCCGCCCGCGCCCGGGCCGTTTTGGCATTGTAGTCAGGGAAAACGAAGATATTCGTACCGTTCACTTTGACCCGCTGCAACTCCCTCGCCTTCGCCAGGATTTTCACACAGTCCGCTTGGTAGTGAAACTTAGCTACAATCGGACGGGCCCGCTCGCCTGCTTTCGGTTTGGGGGTTGGAATGCGATGAGCGCGGTCCAGCAGCGGCTCCTCCTCGAGGTCGAAGGCCTCCTTTAGCATCCGAGATACCGCAGCCGTCGTCGCCGCTGATGGGTCATCCTCCGGAACACCAATGATGCGGATGTTCTGACGTCGAGACCGGGACTCCAGGTCATCGCACTTATCCTCCAACTGTGCCACCGTCTTAGTAAGGACGTCAACTGTTTTCTGGAGGCTCACGATGTCGTCAGTGCAGGTGGAGACGGACTTCTCCACCTCTGTTACCGTTAGCTTTAGCCCCGTGAAGCTCTCCTGCACCGCTGCTAGCCCAGACGATAGCTCCTTTTTGAAGGCGGACAGCTCGGCATTAATCGACGAGAGACTTTCACCCAGAACAGCATGGAATTCTGCTTTAATTATAGCAGCAAGGTCCTCTCGGAGAGCTACAAGTAGTTCTTGCTTAAGGCTGCTGACGTCGCCCTCAGACGGAGGAGGTGATCCAGGACAGCTCGAGGCTTCACTACGAGGATTAGGCCGCAGGTGAGCCTGGATCGAACTTACCCCTTTAGTCGGTTTTGGTGGCATTTTAATGGCCAAATAGGAGGGTTATGTAAAGTGTGTAAGTTAGCTATTGTTTGCTGTCGGACTCGGGAAAAAGTGCCCAGGCATTAATCAGAGAAAAGGCCAATTCTGTAGGAGCACACCCAAACACACCTTATCTCACCGCCATTCAGCCGGAAGTCCTCCAACACAGACATTTCTAAAATATCTGGAAGGATTTCTACTTTAGAGAAGAATTTAAAGATGGGAATGAAGTTAAAGGGAGTAAAAGATGGTATGTGAGGGGAAGTGTTCACCAGAACCGACACTCTCCATCAGAACCCAGCTTTCCGCGGTACGCTTGGTAGGAAACTTGACTCATTACCTTTCTGAAGATTAATCAGCAGATATGGAGGTCCAGTTAACGCTACCTGTCCAGCGTCTCCATAGGATGGCTGAACTCGTCCGAAGTAGTGACGAGATTCCGTCCGACACCAGCTCACATCAGCAATAGCAATAATCCAACTCGGAGGAGCCTTATCATGCTGGACTTCTGTTCTCCCCAACAACTTCTCAGCGCAGAACCGAACTGCTCAGAAGCTTCACCGAACTGAACTTCTCCGCGCAGAACTGAACTGAACCCAACTCAACTCTGAGAGAACTAGGAAGTACCGGCATTTTTAAGAGCTCTTTTCCCGGTTCATTTGATCGTCCCGGATTGGTCCAAAACAACCAGACAGGGGTGTGTTTTGTGATGTAAGAGGGTTACTAAAAGTCAGAAGACAGCAAGAATGTTATTGAACAGATTAAACTGTTCTCACAGACAGAGAGTGTTTTGTTTTGGCGAGTTTTAGAAACAGGTGCAAAAACCCCCCTGTTGACGTCTGAGAGGATGTAAAAACAAGGCAGTTGTTCCAACACATGTCTGCTTCGACTCCTGACCTCGGAAACGCACACTTGCTCATTCAAAGACAGAAATCAGAAAATGCATAAAAATCTGTAACAGACCTTAACATGAATTCTAACTCTGCATAAGCATTAAAAATCATTACACTGTTTCACAGTTAATAAAATTGATTAGTTCACTGCAACATCTAAAATGGTTTGAACTAAGCCACTTTGATTATCAACATTTGTAAAATAGTAATGATAATAAAAAGAGAGTGTTCTTCCACTTGATTTTCAAGAAAGAGAGTCTCAGGATGGGTGAACCTGTATTTCTGGATTCAAATCAATGAAATGACAGTTTCTGTCCCACAAGGTTCTTAAGGTCAAGGGTTTTGACCTTAGGCTTAGTTTTGACATCAGGTTAAGTTCACTACACACTCATGCCACACCCATCACCCCTCTGTCTGGAGCTCTATAAGGAACAGGTGACAAGAGAAGAGGACAGAGCTCCAGCGGAAGGGAAGAGAGAAACACCCAGGTTTATGACAAACAGGGTAGAAGATAATCCAATGCTGTCATGCCTGCTCGCGCCAGAAACCCCATAAAAAAGGAAGACATTATACAATCTAAGACAATTGGCATTGCTGTAGACTACGTGTTAATTCAATATGATCGAGAAGGCCCAAAAATACCAGCAATAATAACGATAAATGAGATAACATGACTCGACAAGCCACAACAAGACTTTTCTGTATGGCAAAACCCCTCCAAGAACTACTTCTATGAAAATATCTAGTACATCAGGAAGCCTCGCCTGGATGAACCTCAAAAGAAATATGACCGGAGCCTGGCATTGCTCCCCCAATACAGTACCCCTATCTGCTCTTGCCCACCAGAGTCCCTATGGATATTCAATGTGGTATATTTGACAGTATCTGGACTAAGAATCAAACTCAGGTGGGGACCCAACTATAGGGAGTCATACCAGAGTCAGTTCTTTCAAATTTCAGTAGGAGAAATGGTAATCTGGACCACAAGCTCACCTATGTTGAAAGCCATCCACAAAAAGGTATGTAAATCGGAGCGGTATGTATTAGAAAACCAGCGCCTGCCACTTAGAATGGTAGGGGATCGAATAATGACCCCCTACAATCGTTTGATAAGTTCAAGAGCAAGATTAGGATACAGGGTACAGGTGCTGTACAAAGGTCAGCCACTTATAACTCAAGTAGAAGTATTAGCCGAAGAGGGCCAGAAAGAAATGGAGTATTATTCACTGATTACCCAATTCGGACCAAGAAAAAGAAGATAGTGGGCAACCACTTTTAAACCACTGTGGAGTAGATGTGGACACCAACCTGAACCCAAAAATTGGTTGGTGATGCAGTGGAAATGGGTATGGAAATGGTTGCAACCTGGATTGCCACTTCCCTCCCCACTATATCTGAAACTCCTTCAGGGGCGAGTGACTACAGTCAACAGACACTCCGAGAGAAGGGCAAGAGCTAGGAGCAACCCAGGCCCTTTTCCAAAATGATCCCCCTGAAAACTAGAGACCCGAACAGCGATGATTCAAACAACAAAGATTCAGATGATGAAGCGACCCCCAACCGACCTAAGGACTGTCCAAGGATTACGATTAAGGATAAAGCGGCTTGTCTACGTACCCTGATGCAGGGACTCGTAGTGTTAATAGGCTTTGTAATGTTGTTGGTGTAAGGATGGTACCATTTGGTGGCCCGGTTTGTGTCTGTGTTTCCTAGTGTTTTCTCTTTAGTTCAATTGGTGCCACCCTTGTCTCGTCACAGCTGTTTGTAATCACGTCTCTTCTTGTCTCTGTATATAAGTTGTCTGTTCAGTCTTGTTCTTTGTCGCGTCGTCTTCGTTGGGTCCCTGTGTTCTTCTGAGTCTTCTGAGTCTTCTGAGTTTCCTGAGTCCCTCTGAGCTTCCCGTGCCTTCATCCTGTTTTGTAAGTTGTGCTGCCTCGTCAGCCTGTTATTTTTGTATTTTATTATTATCATTAAATTTCTAAATTTTGTACTTCTGCCGAGTTGAGTCCCTGTCTGCACTACTGGGTTCGCCCTGACCAGAAAACCCTGACATTACGACGCGACCATTCCAGAACCCAGCGGGCAGGGTTCTCTCTCGGCAAACTCACCTTTTTTCTTTTTCCCTCTGCGAGCCATGATGGACGAGCTCCACTCCGTCCCTGTCCTTCTGCCGTCCCGCCGCCGCCGTAGATGCGGAAAGCAGCTCCGGAGGCAGTCTGCGGCGACCGGCCTGGTCACGTCGGCTGAGCAGATTTTTAGAGCTGGTTCCGGTGTTTCTGTGGGAACGGGATCCGCCGCCTCACCTCCCAGATTTCCAGTGGGGGCGAGATCCAACGTTCCGCAGGAGCTCCGGTCCACTCCTGTTCGGTTCGGCGAGTCTGGTCCACTTGACGCCACAGGGGCGGATTCTGTTGCCTCACCTTCCAGGTTCCTGGTGAGGGCGGAATCCAGCCTCTCGCCGCCGCACCGCGCTGCGGCTGCCCAGCCAAGCCAGACCGTACCTCCCGAGCGTAATCCCAGTGACTCTGTGGGGGTGTGTTCCGCCGCCCCACCTCCTAGGTTTCCGGTGGGGGCGGTACCCATCACCACACCTCCACATAGAGACATTCCATTCATATTTTTATTTTCATCCCAAGAAATATCTCAAGTAAACAGTACTTTGCTGGGTTTATTCAGTGCAGCTAGGGATAACACGGCTTCCGCCGACATCGTACTCTCTTTGATGGAGGATTTTTTATTGTCTGTGCCTGGCCTTGCTCAGCTACCTGAATACAATCAGTTTCTGACTCAGATAAGGACTTTAAAGACCACTTTAGTCACCGCTATATCTGAACCTAGGTCAGCTCCTCACTTTTCCTGTTCTGAGGTGGATTCCACGGTGCACGCAGCCCCTGAGGTGGATCCTCACTTCTCCTGCTCCGAGGGGATCCCGGCAGACGCTCCTCATCTCTCCTGTTACGAGGGGGTTCCGGCAGACGCTCCTCATCTCTCCTGTTTCGAGGGGGTCCCGGCAGACGCTCCTCATCTCTCCTGTTCCGAGGGGTTTCCGGCAGATGCTCCTCACCTCTCCTGTTCTGAGGGGTTCCCGGCCGACGCTCCTCATCTCTCCTGTTCCGAGGGGGTCCCGGCCGACGCTCCTCATCTCTCCTGTTCCGAAGGGTTCCAGACAGACTACGCATCCGTTCCTGCCGCCGCCGCAACGGGCTCCGTTCATGCCGCCGCCGCAGAGGGCTCCGTTCCTGCCGCAGAGGACTCCGTTCCTGGCGCAGAACATTCTGTTCCTGCCGCAGAAGACTCCGTTCCTGCCGCAGAAGATTCTGTTCCTGCCGCAGAAGACTCCGTTCCTGCCACAGAAGATTCTGTTCCTGTTCCTGCTGCAGAAGACTCTGTTCCTGCCGCAGAAGATTCTATTCCTGTTCCTGCCGCAGAAGATTCTGTTCCTGCTCCTGCCACAGAAGACTCCGTTCCTGCCGCAGAAGATTCTGTTCCTGTTCCTGCCGCAGAAAACTCAGTTCCTGCCGCCGTCGCAGAAGAGTCCATTCCTGCCGTCCCAGAAGAGTTCGTTCCTGCCGTCGCAGAAAAGTCCGTTCCTGCCATCGCAGAAGAGTCCGTTCTTGCCGTTGCAGAAGACTCCGTTCCTGCCGCCGCAGAAAACTCCGTTCCT
Organism: Nematolebias whitei; assembly: GCF_014905685.2. Lineage (NCBI taxonomy): Eukaryota > Metazoa > Chordata > Actinopteri > Cyprinodontiformes > Rivulidae > Nematolebias > Nematolebias whitei. Next base: position 22,715,719 of record NC_056504.1, read on the forward strand.
GCCACCACAGAAGACTCCGTTCCTGCCGCCGCAGAAGACTCCGTTCCTGCCGCCGCAGAAGATTCCGTTCCTGCCGCCGCAGAAGATTCCGTTCCTGCCGCCACAGAAAACTCTGTTCCTGCCGCCGCAGAAGAGTCCGTTCCTGCCGCTGCCGCAGAAGAGTCCGTTCCTGCCGCTGCCGCAGAAGAGTCCGTTCCTGCCACTGTCGCAGAAGAGTCCGTTCCTGCCGTTGCAGAAGACTCCGTTCCTGCCGCCGCAGAAAACTCCGTTC
>NC_056504.1:22716089-22729771 GCF_014905685.2 Nematolebias whitei
CTGTCGCAGAAGAGTCCGTTCCTGCCGTCGCAGAAGAGTCCGTTCCTACCGTAGCAGAAGAGTCCGTTCCTGCTGTCGCAGAAGATTCCGTTCCTTCCGCCGCAGAAAACTCCGTTCCTGCCGCCTCAGAAGATTCCGGTCCTGCCACCGCAGAAGATTCCGTTCCTGCCACCGCAGAAGATTCCGTTCCTGCCGCCGCAGAAGATTCCGTTCCTGCCGTCACAGAAGATTCCGTTCCTGCCACCGCAGAAGATTCAGTTCCTGCTCCCGCAGAAGATTCAGTTCCTGCTCCCCGTCGCAGAAGATTCAGCTCCTGCTCCCGTCGCAGAACATTCAGTTCCTGCTCCCGTCGCAGAAGATTCAGTTCCTACTCCCGTCGCAGAAGATTCAGTTCCTGCTCCCGTCACAGAAGATTCAGTTCCTGCCGCAGAAGACTCTGTTCCTGCCGCAGAAGATTCTGTTCCTGTTCCTGCCACAGAAGACTCCGTTCCTGCCACAGAAGATTCTGTTCCTGCTGCAGAAGACTCTGTTCCTGCCGCAGAAGATTCTGTTCCTGTTCCTGCCCAGAATATTCTGTTCCTGTTCCTGCCACAGAAGACTCCGTTACTGCCGCAGAAGATTCTGTTCCTGTTCCTGCCGCAGAAGACTCCGTTCCTGCCACCGCCGCAGAAGAGTCCGTTCCTGCCGTCGCCGCAGAAGAGTCCGTTCCTGCCGCCGTCGCAGAAGAGTCCGTTCCTGCCGTCGCAGAAGACTCCGTTCCTGCCGTCGCAGAAGACTCCGTTCCTGCCGCCGCAGAAAACTCCGTTCCTGCCGCCGCAGAAGACTCCGTTCCTGCCGCCGCAGAAGATTCCATTCCTGACGGCGCAGAAAACTCCGTTCCTGCCGCCGCAGAAGAGTCCGTTCTTGCCGCCGCCGCAGAAGAGTCCGTTCCTGCCACTGTTGCAGAAGAGTCCGTTCCTGCCACTGTCGCAGAAGAGTCCGTTCCTGCCGTTGCAGAAGACTCCGTTCCTGCCGCCGCAGAAAACTCCGTTCCTGCCGCCGCAGAAGACTCCATTCCTGCCACCGCAGAAGATTCCGTTCCTGCCGCCGCAGAAGATTCCGTTCCTGCCGCCGCAGAAAACTCAGTTCCTGCCGCCTCAGAAGATTCCGTTTCTGCCGCCGCAGAAGATTCCGTTCCTGCTGCCGCAGAAGATTCCGTTCCTGCCATCGCAGAAGATTCCGTTCCTGCCACCGCAGAAGATTCAGTTCCTGCTCCCGTCGCAGAAGATTTAGTTCCTGCTCCCGTCGCGGAAGATTCCGTTCCTGCCACCGCAGAAGATTCAGCTCCTACTCCCGTCGCAGAAGATTTAGTTCCTACTCCCGTCGCAGAAGATTCAGTTCCTGCTCCCGTCGCAGAAGATTCAGTTCCTGCTCCCGTCGCAGAAGATTCAGTCCCTGCTCCCGTCGCAGAAACCAAGGCCTCTCCGTCGTCTGCTGCAGAGCCACAGGCCTCTCCGTCGTCTGCTACAGAGCCACAGGTCTCTCCGTCATCTGCTGCAGAGCCACAGGCCTTTCCGTCGTCTGCTGCAGAGCCACAGGCCTCTCCGTCGTCTGCTGCAGAGCCACAAGTCTCTCCGTTGTCTGCTGCAGAGCCACAGGCCTCCCCGTCGTCTGCTGCTGAGCCCAAGGCCTCTCCGTCGTCTGTTGCAGGACCACATGCCTCTCCGTTGTCTGCTGCAGAGCCACAGGCCTCTCCGTCGTCTGCTGCAGAGCCACAGGCCTCTCCGTCGTCTGCTGCAGAGCCACAGGTTTCCATGACAGCAGTAGCAACTCCCCTGGCCTCCATGACAGCAGCAGCAACTCCCCAGGCCTCCTCGTCGACTGCTGCGCTCTCCAAGTCTCCAGAGGGGCCGGCGCTCTCCAAGTCTCCAGAGGGGCCGGCACTCTCCAAATCTCCAGAGGATCCGACGCTCTCCACTACCACAGAGGATTCGCCTCCATGGTCTTCCATGTCGGCTTCTGCAGCTCCCCAGGACTCTATGACGTTTGCTGCAGCTCCCCAGGGCTCTATGACGCATGCTGCAGCTCCCCAGGACTCTATGACGCATGCTACAGCTCCCCAGGACTCTATGACGCATGCTGCAGTTCCCCAGGACTCTATGACGCATGCTACAGCTCCCCAGGACTCTATGACGCATGCTGCATCTCCCCAGGACTCTATGACGCATGCTGCATCTACCCAGGACTCTATGACACATGCTGCACCTTCTAGGGCCTCATTGCTGCCAGCTACGGCCTCCAAGGTTTCTTCGCCGCCAGCTGTGGCCTCCAAGGTTTCTTCGCCGCCAGATGCGGCCTCCAAGATCTCTTCGCCGCCAGATGCGGCCTCCAAGGTCTCTTCACCGCCAGATGCGGCCTCCAAGTCGTCATCGCCGCCAGATGCGGCCTCTAAGTCGTCATCGCTGCCAGATGCGGCCTCCAAGTCGTCATCACCGCCAGATGCGGCCTCCAAGTCGTCATCGCCGCCAGATGTGGCCTCCAAGTCGTCATCGCCGCCTGCCGCGGCCTCTCTGGTCCTATGTGTTGAACAACCTCCCGGCCGCCCCCCGGAACGTGGTTCCCGTGATGGACGGCCTCCCGGCCACCCCCATGACCTGGCCCGGCTTGATGGACGGCCTCCCGGCCGCCCGCCGGAACAATGACTCCTAGGGACGGTCTCTTGACCGTTCAGATCTTTTGTGTTTTCCTGCTTGTGTTTTGCCGTAGTTTTTGTCAGGTCTTTGTTTTCTTCCTTGTGTTTCCTCGGGCCCTCCACCCTTGCAGTGCCGCCCTCCACCTGCCCAGGTCCTTCGGGAGGGTTTTTTTTTGGGGACGCCTGGGGGCGTCCTTGAGGGGGGTACTGTAAGGATGGTACCATTTGGTGGCCCGGTTTGTGTCTGTGTTTCCTAGTGTTTTCTCTTTAGTTCAATTGGTGCCACCCTTGTCTCGTCACAGCTGTTTGTAATCACGTCTCGTCTTGTCCCTGTATATAAGTCGTCTGTTCAGTCTTGTTCTTTGTCGCGTCGTCTTCGTTGGGTCCCTGTGTTCTTCTGAGTCTTCTGAGTTTCCTGAGTCTCTCTGAGCTTCCCGTGCCTTCATCCCGTTTTGTAAGTTGTGCTACCTCGTCAGCCTGTTATTTTTGTATTTTATTATTATCATTAAATTTCTAAATTTTGTACTTCTGCCGAGTTGAGTCCCTGTCTGCACTACTGGGTTCGCCCTGACCAGAAAACCCTGACAGTTGTTTTTTTTGTATCAAGCTGGAATTAGACCATGGAGCCTCACACATGTAACAGTCTCCCATGGGAGATCCAAATATGCAAACATGACCTGCTGGGATATCACTCGAAGCAATATTTTCATGCCATGGAACCAAAATTAGACCATTCAAAATCAAACTTTGACTTGGAATCGAGTGAAACGAGCGGGCTATCGAGCCTGGAGGAAAAAGCTGAATCTCACACCTGAATGGATGGCAGCTATTGACGCTGGGAATCTGACCGGAATAGCATGGACCATCACCGACCTGTTAGTCCTGCAGAATGGAGTTGTAGTTTGGATAGCAGAATTAAAGAAACAAGTTAAAAGAACAACAAGATGTAATTGGATTCACCCTGACAAAGAACCACCTGAATGGCAATGTGATCGGGCCTGCCGACCACTGCCAGGGTTGGCCCACCAAGGCCACTGGGACAAAGAAGTGATCTATCCCGCGCCGCCAAAAGACGAAAGCTGTCGGGCAATCCTCCCACGTTGGGAGTTTTGGGGCAACATCCATTTAGACTGTGACAAAATACCCCCACTCATTCAAAGAAATCACACTAGAACGTATCGGAACCGTACTGGAATTAAAACCATTCACACTATAAGACACAAGAAGATACTCAAACCCAATGCAACCCACGTAAAGCCTCACCAACGACCAACTGAGGCCTATGATGATATAATAGTCCCACCGGCCAATGTAATATACATGGTGAAGATAGAGTCCAATGATAACGGGGTAGAGAAGGCCGGGGTGGATAAGGCCACAACCGAATATTGTAAGGAAAACAAATTAAAGAAGCTCCCAATCTGCTATTGGAACCTGTATGGTGAGTGTAAATCTCAAAGTTATTTACCAATAACCCCAGTAGCAAATCAAAGATATTATTACTGGAGCTGGGCAGCTATATTTCATCCTGTTAATGCCTGGCATGAAGATTGGCTGAACATGACATTACCATGGGTATGGGTGGTCCCTGGTTTGCCCCACTTCGAAGGTGACTTTGAGGAGGGGTATACCAGGACTCACGCAGGCCTGATGGGGCCGTATTACTCAGACATGTATGTGCAGAGGCTGCCCAAACCAAACGAGCTATTTAGTGCACCAAAAGGTGATTTTAACAAAATTGATGAATGTGTAGCCCAATGTATTTTCCTTAGCCTTAATAACTCAGTGTGGGAGAGTAGTGGGGCGTCACCTAGATGCAGATTATGGGAAACAGAAGTAGCAGTCATGTCCACCTGGCGTTATGACTGTATGGAACTAAAGAAAGAAAAGACGATCAAACTATTGCTCCAAGCCTGGCACGAGTATCACCATAGAGATGACTCACGTACTTGGTGGGGATTTCAAGAGGAAGAAATAAGAGAATGGGTTGTCCCTTGTTTAAACACTCCGCTAATTATTGGATCAGGTATCAATTCTTAGCTACAGTTTACTCCAAAGAGCAGGACATATGGTCAAATGCTTTATATTGTCCCGACAGATATGTCAGCCCGAGGCCATGGCAGATGTTTTGTAATGGGGAAAAAAATATGTGTACAATTAGTTGGCCCACAGGCCTTGTTATGAGTTACCCGGTTGGGATACTTACTGTCGAAATCACTATAACAACGAATTCGTAACTCATGCAGCTGAGGTAGTGTGGAAAAAGTATAGTGACAGAAAATGGAGAAGATCTGTACCTGACGGTACAAGTTGCACTAACGTCATATTAGGACATAAACTGAAAACAAGAAAGAGTATTCAGGGAGTGATTGTCCCCTTCGTCTCAGATTCTATGATTGCTCTGGCCGAAGGACATGCACTGAGGCGACGCCTATGTTTTGGCAATGAGTTGCATGGCTTTTGGTAGGCCCAAACAAAATCTACTCTAATCTCACATGTCAATATCCAGAAGAAAGTTGGAAAAAATGTGGCAAGGGAGAGGAAGAACATGACTGTGCTTGGTATGAAACTGTTAGTTACACAGTAGGCCGTAAAGTCACGGAAGTAGTGCATGAAGTAGGTGAAGTGATCAAGGAAGGCGGAAGAACCATTGAAGGATGGATAGTTGATCTTTTCCTTCAGATCTGGCCTTATTTGGCAAGCTTAGTTGGAGTGATAGCTGTTGCCTTATTAGGACGTGTGGTCCTACAAGAAGGCATCAAGGCCATGTGCCGCCCATGTGGGAGGAACTACAAGCCACTCCCACCTGAACCGGGCGCTGGCTCGGCTTAAAACCGAAAGAGTACAAAAACAGTCTCACATCCGCCCCGGAGCAGCAGAGAGCAGAACTCAAGAGATCCTCAGAGTCAAGAACATCATGGATTGCCCAACAACCAGTACTCCAACTGATGTGAGTGCATACTATGCAGACTCAGATAGCACTACGACCCCCACGCAGACCTCTTGGCCAAGATGCCCATCCCAGTTTAAGAGGAGCACGACAGAATATTTTCTAATAATGATTGCATGGATGTGCTACTGCCACACGGGCAAGTGGGGTCAGGGGCGACTGATGCGATTCCCCGTGGCCTTCTAGGCCTACGCCAAGATAATCGTGACCTATGTTATCCTAAAGAGGGCTGAAATAATGCCACACTTATTTGTTACCTATGTCTTGGGAAGGGTCCAGACCTCACTCCGGCAGAGAGTAGTGATTTCATCTTGGCTATTGGTAGATTCCATCGTAGTGACCCTTGACTGTGTGGCCACACTCACCCCTCTGTCTATACCCATCACAAACTGTGGGAGCACAGCTGGAAGAATTGTGATGGCGGTGATGGAAGGAGCTATAACCATCACCATGCTGGCACACCTACTATACCAAACCCTATGCTTGCGACCCCAAAATAGACAATGATGGACCCTGAAGATAGTCATCCTAATTGGATGGGGTCTGGCCTGGGGAATCTGTTCTGTGCTATATTGGACTGGTCTCTCTACCACAGTACCCATCGTAGTATGGATGATGACCTATGCTACAATCTTCAAAACTAGACCCGAACTTGCTCCTACTGCACCAGAGGGAAGTGGAGGCCACGGAATCTCCATAGATTGAATCCTCAATTCACCAGAAATACAAAAAAACTTGATCTTTATAACCAACAATGCTTAAATACACCCCTGCTAATGCTATTATTAATTATTAATCTAATGTCTGTTTAACTCTGGGCAACATTGCTCGATGAGGTCCTTGATGTCGGCTGACGGCCTGTATAGGTCCAGTAACGGTTGAGGGCCTCTGAAAAGCGATGGAACCCGAGGAAAAGAAAAAATAAATAAATAAATAAATAAAATTAAAAAAAAAATATATATATATATGTAGTGAACTAAGCCTCAGGTCAAATCTGGCCTTGAGGACCTTCCTGGAACAAGAACTGTATTTCATTGATTTGAGTCCAGAAACACAAGATTAAGTTCATCCAGAGACTTTCTAAGTGTCCTGCACTGATCAATTGAAAGAACACTCTCTTTTTTATTATCATTACTATTTTACAAATGTCGTGATAATCAAAAGTGTGTTTAGTTCAAACCATTTTTAAATGTTGAAGTGAACTACTCATTTTAAATCAACTGTGAAACAGTTAATGATTTTTTAATCCTCATTCAAAGTAGAAATCAAGTTAGAATGTGTTACAGAGTAATGATTCAATTTCTTGATCTTCTGTCTGAAATGAGCAAGTTGTGTAAGTTGGTCAAAGGTCAAGTTTCGGTCAACTGCAAGTTTACTGGAAAAGAAATGTCATGTTTAACTTTTACAGAAAGATATTAGAGAATTGACTCCACGAAGTCTCGGTTCTTCATAACAATCTTCTGTCTGTTCTTAAACAATCTAATCGTTTTCCCTTGACTTTTAATAACCTCTTACATCACTAAAACACACCCCTGTTTGGTCGATCGACCAATCAGGAAGTTCTCAAATGAACCGGAAGTGACCTCTTTAAAAGGTGCAACACTTCCTAGTTCACCAGAGAGTGCGGGGAGAAGAACGCTGAGAGAATGCTGTGAGTTAGTTCCGAGAGCAGCAGAGTTCAGAATGCTGGAATGCAGAATGTTGGAGAACAACTGCAACTAAGCTGGACGAGAGAAGTTCAGAGGAACTATGAAATGTCTGTTCTGGGATGATCTCACGACTCCGAACGGTTCCCTACTATCCTTACGGAGACGCTGGAAAGCGTTTGAAGAGAACTCTACGCCGAGGCCGAACTATCGTCTGCAAAGGTAAACGAGTCGATCTTCAACCGCAAAGTGTACCGTGGGTTAAGCTGGTCCAAAGGAGCGTGTTGTTCTGGTTATAACAGACAAATTCCCTCACCCATCTCTCTCAACTTAAACTTCATTTCCATCTTTAAAACTCTTCTATATTGCTAGTAATTAATCCAGATATTTTCAGAAATGTCTGTTGTAAAGCTTGAACCCAGATACCATGGCTGTATGGTCTCTGAAAGCTTGCTAATTAATTATGTTGTTGTTGAAACCAATTTGCCAAATTAATGTAAATGTTTGATGTTGAACTTTGATTCTGTTAATAAATGACCGCATTCATTTGATGGGTCAAAGAAAATTAACGTCTCACGTTACATTTTATTAATTTCAATGCACGATATTATTCAGTCCAGAAAAATGAATGAATCCGTTTAATTTATGGATAATATATCACAGATATATGTTCCTCCACATCTGGTGGCCTCGTACGGGTCTCTAAAGAGCTCCACATCTGGTGGCCTCGTACGGTTCATGAATGGACTGTTATTCGTGTAACAATTGAATTATCATGTTGGCATAAAGAGTCATTTGAAAGCTGAATTTGTACATCTGTTGTGTAACTGAAGCTGGGTTTGTGTTAAAACGCTTTATTTTGTTTAAACTGTGACCCAGACGTGGTTCTGGTCCGGCTCGGTTCTGATTCGGTTCGAACGAGTCGTGTTTGAAGAAAGAAACTGTTGTTTTGAACGGGCGAAGTCCCAGTGAAGCTTTGAGAGTTGATAAGTTACATTTTTAACAGAAAATAGTACATTTTTGAAAGTTTTCATGATGAAAGTTGACCGGACTCTTTCAGGCTAATGCTAACAAAGATAGCTAGAATGACGATGCGTCATTGGTTGAAAAGCGCTGTTTGAAACGCTCTGATTCGCTGAGAGACGTGTCTGTCGTCACTTCCTCTGATGTCAGGTTGTAAAACCCACCCCCGTTGCTGTTCTGTCATTGGTAGATTCAGTCACGTGACCCGGAAATGAAGCTCGTCTTCATAGGAAATTTCAATCTGCTGTTTAAAGTTGAAAAACGCTTTAAAGTTGGGTCTGATCCGCTGCTCCGTTTCTTTGAAGCCTAATCGCTGAAACTTTGCCACATTTAAGTTTTAAATCCGTCATTAAATGGTGTTTTTGGACCACGCTAGCCGATGCTAATTTTAAGCTAACGGCTAACGACCGGATGTCACCAAAGCCACAAGAAGTCACCGCGACTCCTACTGGTCATCACTAACAGTGTCTGGGTTAAAATAAAATAAGGTTATGCTGCCGCCTCCTGTTAGAAACTTGAAATCACAGTTTCACTTCGTTTTTAGGATATTTTGGGTGAAATTACACGTGTTTATTCCTGTCAGACGCATTTTTGAGTTAATAAACGTTCTTCAAGCTGAATTATTACTGTTATCTTGCATTTAAAAAGTGATAAAGGTGTTTATGCCAGAAAGGCATTTACCAAGACATTTTTCATTCACTGATAATTCCTCAAAGAGGTGCAAAATGAAAAATTAGAAACTTTTTAAAGATACAGTCCAGATATTCACAGAGTTGATAAAGTTTACTCATTTGCTGAAAAGATAATACACGTTTAATTGCTAGAACACTAAATAAGCGTAATTATATCAGAAAAAGGAAACTTTTCTGATTTGTTTTACCACCTAAAACACTACATCTTCATACTTAATTTTAAATAGAAGATAATGGCAGGAGAAGACGAAAACGTCGACCTTTTAAACTCCCAATCACAAGATGACATCTTCCAGGGAGCTCTATATATTTTAACAAATCCAATTATTGGCGCACAATTAAAATCACTAAATGGAGCTGCCACATGTCCCACAAAACTCATGTTTCATGCAAAAAAGTCATGCTTGTTGAAACAACGCCACGTTTAAGCTTTAAATCCGTTCAGAAATGTTGATTTAACCGAGTTTAGCCGATGCTAATTTTAAGCTAAGCGGCTAACAACAGGATGTCAACGAACGATCCACAGGAAGTTGTCAGACTCCTGCTGGTATAAATAAGCTTACACCACCACCTGCTGTTGAAAGAGGAGTATAACAGTTTTCCTGAAGGGGAGACTGATAATTCCTCAACATTTTTTTTCTTTTTCTTTTCACCCGACCTGGTGAATGACTGTTAAAATAGCGAATTTCTGGAAAAGAACGGCTTAAGAAAGCGTTTAAAAACTACAGTTGCTTTAAACTTTTAGAAAAATTGCAGGTTTATTTAATTTTAAGTGCTTTAGAGTAAATATCACTTAGAGGCCTGGTTCTTGTATCTGTTAAAAATAAGCACATTAAAAAGTAACACTGCAGAGAAGCATTTACTTAAGAATATTCATGAATTGGGGTAAAACCTACAAATAGGTGCCCACATTTGAATAAGTTGAATTATGACAGTACTTTTGAGTAAATCCAGAGCTTAAAAAAGTGTGTGAACCTCACATGACACTTGCATACAAATATTTACCTGTTAAAATAATCTGAAGTTGGCAACTGTTTATCAGATGAGTGCTAAACAGTGAATAACCATGACAGGTGTGATAGAAAAGGATTTTGATCCTTGTGAGATGAAGGACTGTTTAGAGAGAGCGTTGATGCTGCTCACAGGATCCTTACATCCATATGGTGAACAGGTGGACAGCATGAACTCAAAAGAGTTATTGGACAAGCTGAAGGAGGTTGCAGAGAGTGTGACCTCTACAGAAATAACAAAGTCAAGCTATGAAAAGCTGGCTAAAATGGCAATTTTACTGAAAGCATCATTCTATGCTATGGTAAACAAGGCTGAACTGTGTTCCACAGCATACTTTGCATTAAGACGGGATCACGTCGAGACAATGTCACAAGTGTCCCGCTGCAAAGCTGAGATAGACGTGCTTAAAACACAACTTTGCCATGCAGAAAGGAAATATGGTGAGAGGCGTGGACAGAATGTGGAGACACACTGGGTTTCAGACCCAAATCTCCTTACATCACACACCCCTCCATCCATAACTAAAGTGGTACAAACAGACCTGAACAGGTTTCCACTACCAAACAGGCAACAGAGTGCATGGAAACTTCCTCTTTCAATAGATGATCTGCTGAAACTCTCAAAATATGTACAACGCTTTGTACCGGGACCAATGGGTTCAACTGGAACAAAAGCGTACCTCAAAGACCTTGAATTCAGACTGGGTGGTTATCCTAATGCTACGGTTGAGGATAAAATCAGTCTGATAAGGCTCACTTCGGACAGAGAGGTGTTCACCTTCATCGAGCGTCTACCTGATGCCACGAGAAGGGATTACAACCTTCTGTGTGAAGCTTTGATCAGAGAGTACGACCCCTGCACGGGACCTGCTGGTTTCCCGGCTGCTGACAAGGTCAGGCAGGGCAAGCATGAACATCCAAAAGTCTATTACAAAAGAATCTTCCAAGCTTATTTTGGTTACAGAAATGAAACCGGAATGGAGGAAGAAGAAGGTTTTAAATTTGTTTTCAGCAAAAATCTCCACACTGACATACGCATGTCAGTACAAATTATGGCGAATTTCAGAGAAAAATCCATCAATGAGATTAAACAGTGTGCTGTGAATGTGTTTGAGGCATGTTCTCATGCTAAGACGCCCATAGAGGTGTTTCCTGGTATAAAGGTTAAACCCCACTCCCTAGAAATGGAAGGACGGCATGCATTGACCCCTCCTCCTAAAAAAGGCGAGAAAAAGCAGTCTTTTCAAACTAACAAACCGCGTAATGAAGGTGCATGCTGGGACAAAAAAGCTCCTCTTTCAGAGGATGAACGTGATTATCGTAAATGGGGTGTGCGTAGGACGCAAAGATATGGGATCCAAGAGGACCCATATTATCAGGGGAAGTCCGAAAGGGAACCCCCAAAAGACGTACCTAACCCTCCCCCACCTCGGACGAAACGAACCGAGGCGAAAAAATCACAAAGGTTCCAGAAACAAGGCCCTACACCTCTGAGCTCAGAAGAGACAGAGAAACTACAAAGGTTGTTAGAAACTTTGAAACACGCTGAAATGGGAAACCAACCTGGAGCACTATGTAGTGATGTGATCGCTACTAAATCTGAAGGCGTGAATGACAACATTACAGATGTCGGTGGAACACACCAAGACACTGTTGTTGTGGCCTCCAACAACCCCTCATCGGAAGAAGGGGGGGTAAACTCACACACAAACGATGATGAGTCATCGCAAGCTGAACACTCAGAACCTGATTTTCATGATTTTGAACTAGGCATTCCATTTCTGGGAGGACTCCCAGATAACCTGGTACCGAGTCAAGAAGCTGGGCCAGTATGGTTCACAAAACCAACACAGGCCATAGCTCTTTTCTCAACCGATGATGTCGACCAAGGGCCTCAAACTTATGGTGTATTACCCATAGACAGGTCCGAGGACTCAGAAAGGGATTCGTTTGAGCTCCCCAAAGAGCAAGAACCCTTATCAGTCTCATCACAGATTGAACAGGTGGTCGCCCAAGCCGACGCTCTGACATCTGATGAAGAAAGAGACAAACTTCGCCAAGTTCTTATAAAATATGAAAAGTCATTTTCAACTGACCCAGACATCATCCAACTTCAGAAGTTGGATCCTGCAATTAACTCGATGATACTGTATCTGACTGACCCAGACAAATACACTCCATCAAAAGGCGAACTGGATTCCAATCCAGACCTTAAAGTTCTCTTTCAGCTGCGCAAACAGTTAAAACTACTCAAGGACAGCCTAACTTTAGCTCATGGAGCGACGTCCTCACCCGTGTTCGCGGTCTCCCATGACCGAAGGGGGGTGACGCCAGTTAGGGTAATGCTACCAGACGCGATAACGTGAGCAAATCTGACATTCAGAGTGAGTGGCGCACCGAAACATCGTTTTCTAGTTGCTTAATCACTACTTTTGTCAATGTTGAAACGTTGTTTTACTGGTTGCTTAGTCACTGTTTTTGTCGATGTTGAGACATCGTTTAATTGGTTTTTGGTATTGTTTCTGAACACCCCAAGCAAGAATGAATTTTGTGTGTAGTTGAGTTAGAGACTAAGAGGCCTTTAACTATGCCAACATGCAGTTCATTTGTTAAAATGTAATCTTTGCGGAGTCAATGTAGATTAATGCTACCTTAAGTACCATAATCTACATTGGTCTCACAACGCTTAAGCCAAACCTACTCGAACAATTCTATGCGGGGGGATAGCTAATTCTTTTTGATGAGTCTCGCCATAGACTTCCAAAAACATTTATGGGGAAACCAAACACCCAATCTCAAGTCGTTTGTCTAAAAGACAACAGACAATTGAACCAAACTATATTTTACCATGTAAATCTAACTTAAACCAAGTTAGGAATGGAAAACTAGTTTGCAACACCCTTCTATAGGTATAAATCCCTATTACTACCCTTTTCAGCATGTTCCACCCTTTAACTGGTAGCTGTAGCTGTTCCCAATCATAATAGCTTACACACCAGGTGCATATAGGTTAAGGCCTTATGTAAAATCCCCTTCATAAGCCCACCTTAAACCACATAATTGCATGACACATTTGAACCAGAACGGCATCGACTGGACGTCGCCCAGAGACAACCTTCGCTGGAGGAGACCTGCTATCCTCACGTTGGTCTCCACTCTTCATCCAGTGGCCGCATCTTCAGTTCAATCCAAGGGAACCCCTCTGTATGCTGATCAATCAATCACCCCCATTCGTTGTGGATTTACCGTTGTGGATTATATGACTTTTTCCAATGGATTACAGACTCTGTTTCCAAGGGGTTAAAGCATTGCTACAATGGAATTACCAACAACATTATGGAATTACCATTAACACAATGGAATTACCAAAAACATTGTGGGATTACCTCCTTTGACTTTTGTTTTCCTTGCTGGATTACATCAAGCTCAAGGACATTCGAAGGCGTAAGTTCATGTTGGAATTCATCCCCATGGACAGGCGATGATTTCCAAAGGGGGGACTGTAGTGAACTAAGCCTCAGGTCAAATCTGGCCTTGAGGACCTTCCTGGAACAAGAACTGTATTTCATTGATTTGAGTCCAGAAACACAAGATTAAGTTCATCCAGAGACTTTCTAAGTGTCCTACACTGATCAATTGAAATAACACTCTCTTTTTTATTATCATTACTATTTTACAAATGTCGTGATA
>NC_056504.1:22729871-22734984 GCF_014905685.2 Nematolebias whitei
TATATATATATAAATAAGAAAAAAATATATAGTAATTGTGTTATAGTGTTAGATCTTGTTTTATCCCCTTTTGTCGTTACAGGAGCATGAATTAACCTGCTGTTTCTGTCACAAAGGATTGACAGAGACCAAATATCTCTGGGCTGTCGGTTCGTCCTGGTGGTGCCAGTGCTGTTACTCTGGCTTGGCGGCCAGAACTGCGGTGAATGGAATTCTTGTCTCAGACGTGCCTCATAGTCTGCCGTAAGTATCCGCAGCGGTGTGCATGGAAACGGAACGCACCTGCAAAGTCATCTGGACCTCGGCTCTGAACTCGGTGCCATATCGTCCAAGGGCCTATCCCGCCCTGAGCGTCATACTACCCAGTGGTAGCCAAGTTGTGGGAGCACTTCTACAACGTCACCAGGTTTGTGGCAATCCATCTGTACACTGGGCTGCCCCTGGTCCATGGCCCATCCTTCGGGGTTACGCAGGGATCATCAGAGCCTCTGCCCCCGACAGTGCCAGCCTCCTTAGGGGCAAACCTAGGAGCCACTCCACCACTGGTTCCGACTCCTGCAATGACAGCAATTCAAGAGCGGAATACAAATCCACCTAACGTTCACCTGGCACCAACTCTGATGGTGACGACTTAACATGAGACCCCAGCCGTTGCTTCACCTGACCTGCCACCTACACGGGCTCAGCCTGAAACCGAGCCTATGGAAGTAAGGGCAACATCTCCTGAACCACCCCTTCTCTCCCTGGAGTGCCCAGAACTGTACCAATTGGAGACCTATCTTGATCATTTCGTGAGCACTGAAGTTGGCCCACTTAGTCCGACCAACTTCACGAGCACTGCTCCATATGATCCTACCAGCCCTGAAGATTCCAATCCACCAAGCCTGATCAACCCAGATGGAACCTTTCTGGACCCAACTCATCCTGATGGGCCAGTAAATGCCCCTCAAGAATCGACGCAAAAACGACCACAGCGAGTGCCGGAGGCGTATGTATGGGTCTATTCAGACGAAGGACGACCCATCTATGAGCCCGTCACTCCTGTTGAGTCTCCCATAAGTGTGGAGGCAACATCCTCTCAGCCTGTCACCAGCACAGCCCCACTTTCGTCTGAGGATGCACATCACCCCGGGGATCCGACATCTCAAGTGGGCAACTCACGAGAGGTAGACTCTGGCTAGTTGACAATAGTGGATTATTGGGATGCTGCTTACGAGGAGGCCCAAAGCCTTGGGCCTAGCGACACTGAAGATCCAGTACCGTATCATGAGGAACTGGTCGATTTGGATTACGAGGAAGATGTCTTAAAGGTGGATACAGCTGATGAAGATCGGGACTGGCTTGGAGCTTAAGTGTGGGTTGAGGGAACAGTCTGAGTCCGTGGAGGGGGTGTCAAAAATGTACAGAGCTCAGCCTGATCTTATAGGAAAGGGCAAGTCAAGACATGTTATTTTGTTTTATTCTGCTAAGTTTCATGCCTGGTTTGTAGGCCTCGACGCCTTGGATAATCAAAGCCATGTGTAGAACAACACAAACACGCACACACCCCATAAGAATGTATATGACACGCAAGCTCACAGACATACATGCAGGCTCACTGACGCGCACACACACAGGCCCGTTTGAAAGGCACACACGCAGAAAGGGAGGAAAGCAGAGCAGAAAATGTTCTTTTCAATAAAAAGTACCAGTTTCAGATGAATGAGAAATATGTGGTTATAATAAAATCAATAAACAAGTAGATAATCAAGTGATATTATAAACTTTGTGATTTTAGAATGTAATCTTTATGATTTTACAATGTAATCTGTTTTTAAGCTTTTTCATGATGTGATAAATGTTGGAAGGAAAAAACCTGTAGCTTCGTGAATGTTCTGGAAAAGAAGTTATGAGCAAGGATGTTACGCAAGGGAAAAAACCCTAAAATACAGCTCTGAGCCAATCAGCATGGGACAGCACAGAATGACTGTGCATTATTGAACAAAATACACCCAGATTTTAATATGCATTAGGAATGACCAGCAAAATCTCATAAGAAGTCGGTGAAGTCGGACCAAGGTCCAGCCCAAAAGGGATGGGTTAAGCCTGATGGGGTGACTGGTCGGGAGATGTCAGTCAAAATTTCAGGCTTTATAAACAGAAGGTTTCAGTGAAAACTCTGCTGTTTCGGGGCCCACTTCACGACGCGAAGGAGCTCAGGACAAGATCCGAAGAACCTCTGGACGAATTGTGGATTAATAGGGCAATTTTGGATGGTCTTTGCTGGAGGAGAACTAGGGTGAAATCCGTTGGAATAAGTTTCTTTTTTGGAACTATTTCTTCAACCCCATCAGCCCGGATTAAAACCTAAACCCTTTTTTCTTCAAATTCAACCAGATCAAGGACCAGGAGTGGCCCACATCTGAATACTGTAGAGGTTGGCTCCTCTACCCCTCCTTTCTCTGTTGTTTGTGTTTTTCTAATTATCTTTCCACAGCTGCTACTCATTACCTGGACCAGGTGGAGGAGCTATTTAATCTGGAGCCTCACTCCAGATCAGTGCCAGAGCAAAGTTCTACCAAGCTCCATGTTCCTGTGATTACTGGCTGGCTGACTTCAAGATCCTTATCGGTCTCCCTGCATGACAGCAGCGTTTCTCCTCCTCCACCTTTACTCCTGTGTGCCTCACCTGGTTCTTGGTTCCTCCTCACCTCCACCCCGGCTCCCTTGGTGATTTTTGTAAATACACTCGTTAATATACTCACCTGATCCCACCGTGGATTGTTGGATTCGGATCCTGTCTCCTGTTCGCATGCTCCTGGAACAACAACGACAAGTAAGCTTATTTTTGGATTACTATCAACATTTCCAAAATCTCCTCTCAAGACGATTTGTCGTTCACCACCAATCTCCTCTCTATTCCCACAGTGGATCCATCCTGAGTTTGAGTTTACCAGCTACACCTGAACCAATAAATATTATTGTTTTTTACCTCAAGTTGTTTAGTCCTTGCTTCAAACCGTTCGCCTTTGACATCACCCACAGACCTTAACAAATACGAGATGGGGAAATCTGCCTCTTACTAATTCAGAAAACATGGTAAGGGGACGCTCCTCAAAATTAATCCTTACTGAAACCTTATCCCAAATTTTAGCAGTAGTGTATGAATTGACAAGCATAAGAATCAATTATATTAAAAACCTGGTTGCTCAGAGTTGTAGAAGGGTCTTCTTTGTGGTGAGGAATAATCTGTTGGGGCAGGTAGAGAGAGTAGGTAAACTGTGTGGGTACTTGTGTTCCTGAGGGAGACCGGGCATGGCTGGCTGGACTGAAGGAAATCTGAGGCCGGGCAGAGAGGGATCCAAGCGCCTGTTTCAAGCTCATCCACAGGGACTGAGATCTACCTCGCCCAGGGAAGGTCAACAACTAAAAAAGGAACTAAGGAGTGAGAATTATTCATCATGTAATCTCTGTGTAATCCAGTGTAATCATTATTGTGCTATACCACTGTTCCCCTGCAAAAGTTATTGATTAAAGCAAAGCAAAACGTAAAATTCTGGATTCTTATTTCAAACACACCTTTTGTTCTTGGAAGTGGAAAACTTGGTTCAATGAAACAACAGAAGCATGTGGGAGGTTTTAAACGGTTTTAGTAGCTTTTGATTATAAAACAACATCCATGAGTCTTGTGCCTAGGCTCTAAAAATCGCCAGATCGATTAACAATTGCAACGCTAAATCAGGAGATGAGCTACCGTTAACTTGCGCTCCCTCGTCTGCCAAATGTCCCCACTCCGGCTGCTAGGTCGGGCGAGGCACGAGGTGAAACTTTGGGTGTGGTGCAAGGATCGGAGGTAGTTAACAGTCTGGGTGAATCAGACCTGATTGGTGTCACCTGGTGATGAGCGGCTGAGATCACGTAGGAGCTGTGCAGTGTAAATAAATGTCAAAATTCAGGTAAACCAAACAAATTAAAATAAATTAAACTCAGGTAAAACAATCGAATACATTAATATTTTTCATTTTTTTTTGTTATTACTAACCTGTGCTTTTTTGTTTCAATAAAACAAACTGGACGAGGAGACGTTGAACAGTCTTGAGAGCTTCCTGGACGCGTGCTTTGAAAATATAGTGATGGGTAAACCTCAGAACACCGCGCCCACAGCTACTCCAACATCCAAGCGCACGCATTCAGAGAGCTCAAGTGGCACGTCCACGTCTCCTGAGAAAAGCTTCACCGATGTTCTTGAGTCCATCGACAAAAAATTATCAAGTTTAGATGCCCGACTGGCTCTCGTTGAAGCTCTCCACAAAGAATTTCAAGCGTTGAGGGAATCTCTGGAGTTCAGCCAAGCTCAGGTGGCGTCGCTAGCTGCAGAAAACCAATCTCTGAGGGGAGATGTTAAAGATCTCACTGAGAGGATGACGCAGATATCAGGAGAAAACAGAAAAATGAAAGAGTCCATCCTGGACCTTCAAGCTCGGAGTATGCGTAATAATCTTGTCTTCTCTGGGATCCCTGAACGAGTAGAGGAGGACGCAGAAGCTACGATCCGTGAGTTTATCCAACGTGAGCTGAAACTCCCAAGTGAGACCGTAAAAAAGTTCACTTTCCATCGTGTTCACCGGCTCGGAGGTAAGAGGCCCGATAACAAGCGACCTCGCCCAATTATAGCTAAATTTGAGCATTATAAACAGAAAGAGCAGGTGAGAAGTCAGGGCAGAGAGCTGCGTGGGAAAGATTTCAGTGTTAATGATCAGTTTCCTAAAGAAATACTAGATCGGAGGCGAGTTTTATTTCCAATCAGGAAAAAATTGATGTCTGAGGGCGCCAGAGCTACAGTTGCAGTAGATAAACTGTATGTTAACGGTCAGCTGTTCAGGGAACGGGACATCACTCCATGGCTTTATTAAAAGGAACAACAGCTTGGTTTAAAGCAGGGCTGCTCAACGTATGACCCGTGGGCCAGGTCAGGTCCACGGATGGGCCAGGTTCGGTCCAACAATGAGTTCTTTATTTTTTTTCTTTCTTTGATTATGTATATATATGTATATGTATGTATATGTGTGTGTGTATATGTATGTATATGTGTATATGTGTGCATGTATGTATATGTATGTGTATATGTGTGTAT
>NC_056504.1:22735084-22752303 GCF_014905685.2 Nematolebias whitei
ACTTCTTTGCATGAAACATGAGTTTTGGGGACATGTGGCAAATTTTATTTAGTGATTTTAAGCACAGAAAAGGCTTCGGTTCAACCAAGCTCATTTCCGGGTCACGTGACTGAATCTACCAATCATAACAGCGCGGGGGTGGGCTTTACATCGCTGACATCAGAGGAAGTGACGCAGACACGTCTCTCAGCAAATCAGGGCGACCCAACACAGCGGTTTTCGACCAATCGCTGCTCGCCATTTCAGCTATCTTTGTTAGCATTAGCCTGAAAAAGTCCGTCAACTTTTCGTCTTTTAAACTGTCAAAATGCACTATTTTCTGTTAGAAATGTAACGAATAAGCTCTCAAAGCTTCACTGAGACTTCGCTCAGTCCTTAAAACGTTTCTCCAACCATTTAAAACAACTCGTTCGAACTTATCAGAACCGAGCCGGGCCAGAACCGGGTCTGCAGCAGAACCTCCGTCCGGACCACAGTTTAAACAGAATAAAGCGTTTTAACTCAAACCCAGCTTATGTTACACAACAGATGTACAAATTCAGCTTTCAAAAAGACACATTGACTCTCAACATTCAGCTTTCAAAACATCACTAGCTGCAAACATCGCTGTATTTTCTCCAAGCGTCGCAGCTGCGCTGCGTTTCACACAGCCACTCTCTGCACTTTTCATGCCAACATGTAATTCAATTGTCACACGAATAACAGTCCATTTATGAAGCGTACGCGGGCCACCAGTATGTTTAAACAAACTTACGGACCACCAGTATGTAGACGAACATATGCATGATATATTCATAAATTAAACGGATTCTTTCATTTTTCTGGACTGTATAATGACGTGCATTGAATTTAATAAAATGTGGACGGAAACGTGTTTATCTTTGACTCACCAACGACAGTGGGTCATTTATTTAAAAACGATTTAAACACATCACACATTTACATTAATTTGGCAAAATGATTTCAACAACAACATGGCTTAATTTAGCAAGCTGTACAATTTGATTAACCATACGGCGATGGTTGAAAAACTTCACAACAGACATTTCTAAAAATACCTGGAATGATTTCTAGCAGATAGAAGAGTTTTAAAGATGGAAAGATGAAGTTTAGAGGGAGGGAGATGGTGTGTGTGAGTGAAAAGATGGACGAGGGAAGTGTTTGTGTCGGAATCAGAACGGCACTCTCCGGTGAGTTCCCAGCTTCTTCCCCAGTACACTTAGGTGGTATAAATCAATTCTTTTACCTGGAGGAGGTGATTCCACTGGTACGGAGTTCCATTTAACGCACCCTTTCAGCGTCTCCGTAGGAACAGCTGTGAATCGTCCGAAGTAGTGACGGTATTCCGTCCGACACAGGTTCACCTCTTGGTGGACTCACAAGAGGAGTGAGTCCGTCAGGAGTTCCACTCAGATGTGGAAGATTGCATACTTCCCACAAGACTCGAAGAGCTCTGGATCATGCTGGACTTCTGTTCTCCCAAACGACTGGAGCTGCAAACTCTCCACCCGACTCGACTCGACTCAGCTCAGCTCCCTTTGAACTAGGAAGTACCGACATTTAAAGAGCTCTATTTCCGGTTCATTTGGGAGTTTCCTGATTGGTCGTTTCGACCAGACAGGGGTGTGTTTTTGTGACGTAAGAGGTCACTAGGAGTCAGAAAAACAGCAAGAATGTTATGGAACAGATTGAAAATGTTTTTCAGACAGACGAGAGGAATATTTAGACGAGTTGGGGGAAAACAGGTGCCAGCCTCTATATTTACGTCTGAGAGGATTCTAAAAACATGACAGTTCGTTCCAACAACTTGTTTTGCGTTTGACTCCAACCTTGGACCAACTTACACTTGCTCATTCAAAGACAGAAAATCAGAAAATGCATAATTACTCTGTAACAGACCTTAACATGATTTCTACTTTGCATGAGGATTAAAATCATTATTACTGTTTCACAGTTAATTAAAAATGATTAGTTCACTGCAACATCTAAAAATGGTTTGAACTAAAAACACTTTGATTATCAAACATTTGTAAAATAGTAATGATAATAGAAAAGAGAGTGTTCTTTCACTTGATCAATTCAAGAAAGAAAGTCTCAGGATGGGTCAACCTGTATTTCTGGATTCAAATCAATGAAATGACAGTTTCTGTCCCATAAGGTCCTTAAGGTCAGGATTTGACCTCAGGCTTAGTTCACTACAGCAGCTGAGAGTTGAGGGCCCAGCAATGTGACACACTGCTCACACATTGATTAACATAAATAACGCTAAAACACAACATTCACATACTTTATACTTAACACAGATTAAGTATTTATGCTCTCACATTAATAATAGTTCAGACACACAGGAATCGTGTTTTAAAGCTTTATACAGACGAAAGCCAAACTACAAGCAGGAGAGTAAGTGTTACATACTTAATTAAATACATCATTTGCAGGCGGCACAGGACAAGTTAAAAAAGAAAAAAGATGAAAGAGCCGACATAGAAAATCAGCTCCTCAAGTTACAGCTTCAGGAAGCATGGTAAAAGGTATCAAAGAAAAAGGATAAATCTGAGAAAATGATGTTAGCTGCGGAAACAGGTGTAGAGGAACATATATCTGTGATATATTATCCATAAATTAAACGGATTCTTTCATTTTTCTGGACTGAGTAATATCGTGCATTGAATTATTAAATGTGACGTGAGACGTTAATTTTCTTTGACCCATCAAAATGAATGCGGTCATTTATTAACAGAATCAAAGTTTAACATCAAACATTTACATTAATTTGGCAAATTGATTTCAACAACAACATAGCTTAGTTAGCAAGCTTTACAATTAGAAAACCATACGGCCATGGTTTCCTCACTTCAAGCTTTACAACAGACATTTCTGAAAATATCTGGATTAATTACTGGCAGGATAGAAGAGTTTTAAAGAGGGAAAATGAAGTTTATCTTGAGAGAGATGGGTGAGGGAATTTGTCTGTTATAACTAGAACAACACGCTCCTTTGGACCCAGCTTAACCAACGGTACACTTTGCGGTTGAAGATCGACTCTTTTACCTTTGCAGACGATAGTTCGGCCTCGGTGTAGAGTTCTCTTTCAACGCTTTCCAGCGTCTCCGTAAGGATAGTAGGGAACCGTTCGGAGTCGTGAGATCATCCCAGAACAGACTTCTTCATAGTTCCTCTGAACTTCTCTCGTTCAGCTTAGTTGCCGTTGTTCTCTAGCATTCTGAACTCTGCATTCTCTCTCCGCACTCTCCTGGAACTAGGAAGTGTCGACATTTAAAGAGTTCTGTTTTCCGGTTCATTTGGGAAGTCCTGATTGGCCGATCGACCAAACAGGGGTGTGTTTTAGTGATGTAAGAGGTTATTAAAAGTCAAGGGAAAAAGATTAGATTGTTTAAGAACAGACAGAAGATGTTTTGAAGAACCCGAGACTTCGTGGAGTCAATTCTCTCACATTTGTCTGAAAAAGTTAAACATGACATTTCTTTCCAGTAAACTTATAGTTGACCGAAACTTGACCTTTGACCAACTTACACTTGCTCATTTCAGACAGAAGATCAAGAAAATGAATAATTACTCTTGTAACAAACATTAAAATGATTTCTACTTTGAATGAGGATTAAAAATCATTAATACTGTTTCACAGTTGATTTAAAATGAGTAGTTCACTTCAACATTTAAAATGGTTTGAATTAAACACGCTTTGATTATCAAGACATTTGTAAAATAGTAATGATAATAAAAAGAGAGTGTTCTTTCAATTGATCAGTGCAGGACACACTTAGAAAGTCTCTGGATGAACTTAATTTTGTGTTTCTGGACTCAAATCAATGAAATACAGTTCTTGTCCCAGGAAGGCCCTCAAGGTCAGGATTTGACCTGAGGCTTAGTTCACTACACAGGGAATGTTTCACAACTTACACACAACAATGTTGCACCTGTGACTAATCAGTATCCTGGAGGAGGAGTTGTCTCCTCTCCATATCCTGATCCCTCTTTCCCTTCCCGTCTTTTCCATTTGTGCGCAGGTCTGGTGGGACTGAACGTGGAGGAGGTTAGCGTGCTGGTGGTCATGCATGAGGAGGCATGGCACGTGGACAAGGGGGCCGGGGTGCACTCGGGCAAAGGAACCTGCAAGACGAAATCTGCTACAACTGTGGGGGACTCGGCCATTGGGCCAGACAATGCAGAGCCCCACCCATGTAGGGGAGTAAAGGCGGAGGGTCACAAGGTATGATTCCACACAATCCTGCTAACATACTGCCTCCTGCCAGTGGCCAGTACCTGCAGTGGGAAGAAGACATGTACCAACAATATTGACACACCCCTGAGACCCGGTCAGGTAACATGACGTCTGCAGACCCCATGTTATCTGCCAGAGTGGGAGGTCAACCTATGAACTTTCTAGTGGACACAGGAGCCACATATTCGACTATAAACAGCACCACTGTAGTGGACTAGGCCTGATGTCAAAACTGACCAGATGGACAGAAACTGTCATTTCATTGATTTGAATCCAGAAATACAGTTTGACCCATCCTGAGACTTTCTTTCTTGAATTAATCAAGTGGAAAAGACAATTCTCTATGATCATTACTATTTTACAAATGTTTTGATAATCAAATTGTGTTAGTTCAAACAATGTTTACATGTTGAAGTGAACTACTCATTTTTATTAACTGTGAAACAGTAAATAATGATCCTTAATCCTCATTCAAAGAAGAAATCAGGTTAATATGCATTTCTTGATTTTTCTGTCTTCAATGAGCAAAGTTGTAAGTGTGTTAAAGTTCAAGCTTCGGTCAACTAGAAAGTTTACTGAAAAGAAATGTCATGTTTAACTTTTACAGCGAGATACAGGAGAGGTGGCTCCACAAAGTCTGGTTTAGCCATGATATCTTTCTGTCTGTTCTTAAACAATTTGAATCTTTTCCTTGACTTTTAATAACACCTTACATCACAAACCACACCTCTGCTTTGGTCCATCCACCAATCAAAAAGCTCTCAAATGAACCGGAAGTAGAGCCCATTTAAATGTGGCAACTTCCCAGTTCGAGAAGAGTTCCAGAAGAGTTCTGGTAGAGAGTTCAGCTCAGTCTTGAAGCTGCTGTAAGCTCAGTCTTGAAGATGGAACAGCAGTTCAGGGAGCAGTAGAGTTCAAGAGTTTTGGAATCCAGAAGGCAGAGAGTTTGGGAGTACCTGAATGCAAACGCAGGCATTCATGGATGCTGCTAAGCCAAACAAGCTGAACCAGAGACGATTTTGGGAATTATAACTTCTGTTTGGATAACCTCGCACGGCTCTCTAGGTATTTGGCTGTTCTCACTGAGACGCTGAACAGTGGTTGGAAGTGAGACTCCACGCCGGAACTGATCTATCTTCAGAAAAGGTAAAAGTCGACCTTCACCAAAAGTGTACTGTTTGGGACAAGCCGATTTCCGAAGGAGCGTGCACGTTCTGGTTAAAACAGACAAATTCCCTCACACATCTCTCTGTAAGATAAATCTCAATTTTCCATCTTTAAACTCTCCTTTCTGCTCGAAAATTAATCCAGATGTTTTCATTAATGTCTGTGGTGAAGCAACGGAAAATCATGGCCGTATGGTTTTCCTGGTTGTAAAGCTGATTAATTATGTTGTTGTTTTCATATTCTGCCAAATTAATGTAAATGTGTGATGTGTTAAACTTGATTCTGTTAATAAATGACCCACTCGCTTGGTGAGTCAAAGATAATTAACGTCTCACGTCCACATTTCTGTTAAATTCAAAGCACGACATCATCCAGTCCAGAAAGATAAGTGAACCCGTTTAATGTATGAATATATCTCAGGATATGTCATACTACACCCCCATCAACAGTTTAACATCAAAAACCATGTCTTTGACGGGTTCTCAGGGAAAGAGCAGAGTCTGCACTTAACAGAACCATTGACTTTTAACCTAGGGGCCCAGACGTTCCAACATTCTTTTGTCTGCTCCCCATCTACTCCTGTGAACTTACTAGGAAGAGACTTGCTGATCAAGCTGGGAGCTACCATACTGTGTGGTGCAGATGGGCTGACAGTTTCGCTACCAGAGGGCTCCATCATGCATTGCAGAGACTCATTCACAGATGGACAGTATTTGTTACACCCTGTCACTCCAGAGTATGCAGACATCTATTGGGGCCGGTTGACACATGAACAGTCGAGCTGTCTCCTGAAAACATTCCAGACCTGGAAGCCCTGGCTCATCAGTCTCCGTGCCTACGTTTCTCCTGCTGACCCGCCTCACGTCACCCTCTTCTATGACCGGGAACACACAGACTGGTACCAAGAAGCCTTCTCATCTGACCTTGAGGGTAAGACTTGGCTAATTAAAATCGGAAATATTTATGTAGCTCCCGAGGGAGTATCAGCGGCAGTAACACTGACCACTGAACAGCTTAGCTGGTATCAAATGAGTGATGAAGCTGTCCCCCACTTATCTCTCTCTATAAATCCTGAAAGCCAAGCCAAGGAGTTAGGAGGGATGATTAAACGCTCTCTAGATACCACAGATTGGACGCACACCACAGCACCAGGTCTGTATTATTCAAAGTCATGTGACACATACAGAATTTAGTTTGAAAGTTCTGAACAGATCGACCTTGAACATGACCTGCTGACTCACCAACATGGGAGAGAACGGACAGATTACCACACTGCTGAGGACATGCTGGCTTCACTTCCTGACTCTCTCTGGGCACAGTCTCCAGCTGATGTTGGACACGTCTCTTGTGCTTCCTTAACCTTTAAGGTAAACACAAACACCCCAATCTGGGTACCACAATATCCCCACAAGCCTCAAGCTGAGGAGGGAATCGCCGACACTATTGCAGGTCTAATACAGGCTGGGGTTTTAGAACCCTCAACTTCTGACTGGAATACACCCATCTTACCAGTAGAAAAGAAAGGGACAGCAAAATATTGCATGGCCCATAATTTAAGAGCCATAAATGCTATCTTGTCCACTCCAACAGTGCCTGTTCCTAATCCTTATATATCCATCTCAGCCTTGGAACCTTCTCAACAATGGTACACCTGTATTGACTTGGCTAACGTGTTCTTTTGTCTCCCTCTAGAGGACAGCTGTCGTGACCCGTTTTCATTCACCTACAAAGGCAGACAGTAGAGATACACAAGACTTCCTCAGGGATTCTCTCTCTCTCCAGGCATTTTTAACCAGGTCCTGAATGACGTTTTACAAACCTGTCCTCTTCCCGGCAACACCACACTGATCCTGTATGTGGACGACTTGCTGTTGGCCGCTCCCACTGCTGATCTCTGCGTGGAAGCTACACGACTTGTCCTACAACACTTACACGGCTCTGGTTTTAAGGTTAGTAAAACTAAATTGCAGATTGGTAGAAAACAGGCTTCTTTCCTAGGCCGTGCAATCTCCGCAGGAACCACTAGCCTGTCTTCAGCACATAAGCAGAGCATCCTGACACATCCAAAACCACTACGGGTAAAGGACATGTTATCTTTCCTTGGACTCACCGGTTATAGTCGTAGCTACTTGCCAGCATACACGGACCTGACTCAACCCTTTTGCCATCTGGTCAAGGAACATGGTATGAGAAATTTGAATAGTCCACTAACCTGGACAAAAGAAGCAGAAGACGCCTTTACTCATCTAAAACAACACATGGCATTGGCAGCTGAATTAACCTTACCAGATTACAGCTGCCCTTTTTTCCTGGATGTCTCTGTAACAAAACAGCAATAAATGGGGTTTTGTTTCAGAGAAAAGGGGGAGAGAGGAAAGTATTACAGTACCTCTCACTTATGATGGACAACATGGAAAAAAGACATCCTCCATGCACACAACATGCAGCCGGAATAGCTAAACTGATTCAAAAAACAGCACACATAGTCATGGGCCACGCCCTGCAGGTGCTGACAACACATAGCGTGGTTGCCTATGTGAACTCACAGTGTTTTACGATGACAGCTCTTAGACAACACAGACTATCGAAAATCTTAGAAGCCCCCAACATTACGTTCTCACATGAGGGAATAAATATGGCAGATTGTGTTGCAGAAGGTGAGCCTCACCGATGTGAAGAGCTGGTGGTCAAGCTGGAGAAAGTGAGGCCAGATCTAGAAGCACCCCCACTTTGGGGAATACAGGTAAGCCAATTAGGGTGCATTCACACCAGCCCTGCTTAGTCCGCTTTAATCGAACTATAACTCGTTTTCCTAGAAAGTCCGGTTCATTTAGGGAGGTGTGAACACGCCATTGAACTCTGTCATGGAACAAAAAGGCAAACTCTGGCCTGGGCTAAAACCTAGGTCTCGGTCTTGTAGAGAACTCCAGCGCGGTTCGAGTACAGTGTGAATGTAAACAGACCGGACCGCTCCACAGGACAAACAAACACGCATTTCTCTTACCTTAAATGGAGCCATCAGCTGCCTTGTGTGGAAAAACAATATTCTACATGGTCTTCTGTCTCATCTTCTGCTCATGCCAAGTCCATTTTTGAAAAATGACAAAAGAACAAACAGGATGGCCAGAAGAATGAATCAGAATTTGATAAACAAATTGGCAAAATAAATAACTCCTAAAACTGTTAAGACTTGATGCCACTTTGTTTTTTATTTTATTTACAGAAAAAGAAGAAGACGTGTCTTCAGAGGTTTTTGTGTCGTTTCTTTCAGTAGTTCTTGGTGCAGCGCCCCCACAGGCGAGCGGGGGAATAGGTTGGTTCAACAGGTTGGCTCGACTGCACAGTGCAGTGTGAATGCAAACGCACCAGCTCAAATGTAAACAAAATGTCATGAATATTGGTCCCGAATCGAACCGAGTCTACCGGACTATCAGGTGTGAAAACAACCTTATTCACAGACGGGTGTTGTTACAGACATCCAACAGAAGGCCTGAAAGCAGGTTATGCAATAGTGGAAAAAAACAGATATAGGCTATGAAGTGATAAATGCGGAACAGCTAGAAAGTACACCATCTGCACAGAGAGAAGAGGTCAGAGCAGTGGGGCGGTACCAGAAGAAAAAACATGTGGAGACTAAGGGGGGCGACTGAGAAAGATGGTTGCTGGAGAGGGCCCGATAGTAGAATAGTCTTTCCATCTGGCAGAAAACAGGAACATTTTCAGGAAGCACATGGACAAAGACATGTAGGGACCAGACAGATGCTTGAAAATCTGAACGAGTGGTGTCATCCTTTTATGTCACACATGGTAAGACATTTCATTAAGACATGCAGTGTATGTGGACAGTTCAACCCGAAAAAGACTCTGACACCAACACAGGGAAAGTTTCCTTTATTGATGTGTCCAGGAAAAGAAATTATATTGGACTACACAGACATGGTAACGACAGTCAAAGGGAAAAGATACTTGCTTGTGTGTGTTGATGCATTTACAGGATGGCCAGAAGCATGGCCCGCTGCCAGAGAAGCCAGCAAAACAGTCGTAAAATGTTTGATTAACCATTATATCCTCAGGCACGGGTTTCCTGAGAAGATCCGGACAGACAATGGTACCCATTTCAAAAACCAAGACTTGCAGAAAGGGAGGCCTGTTTGGGCCTCAAACATAGGTTTGGCACCGTATACCACCCACAGTCCCAAGGGAAGGTAGAAAGAATGAATCAGAATTTGATAAACAAATTGGCAAAAATCTGTGCACAGAATAAATTGTCCTAGGTTGATGCTTTGCCTCTAGCCTTGATGTCAATCAGATGATCTGTCAATTCTGCCACAGGATACACTCCATTTGAACTGACCACGGGAAAGTGTTTTCCTGGACCAAGATGTCCGCCTCTGGATAACACAGGTGATCTGCAGAAATTGACACATAAAGACTATTTTCATCAGTTACAGTGCAGAAGGAACTCACCAAAATCCAAGGAGAGTCCTCAAACAAAGACCCTGCCCCTACATCTCCAGAAGTCCAGTGGGTGTGGCTGAAGGTCATCAAACGAAAGTGGTCGGAACCCAGATTCACAGGACCACACCAGGTGATTGAAAGGACCTCACACGCTGTCCGCCTCAGAGGAAAAGGTGAAATCTGGTATCATTGGTCTCAGTGTGCTCCAGCTGAGGAACCAGGATGGGAACTGGTAATGTTTCGCTTTCCCAAGTGAGGTAGGCACAGGACACGTGCCACGCCCTCACCGCAGCCTCTCCTCCAACGGGTCTCAAAACTAATCCTATGGCTCAGGTATTACCCGCAGCCGTTTCCTAGGACAGTTTTAGTTTTAAGGATGTGTTGAGATGATTCAACCAGACTGTTTTTTTTAGCTCAGTTTAAGTGTAGAAACATTGTGAAGTGTTTCAATGAACTTAACATCATCGCTCAATTTTTTCTTTTTAAAGAAAGAGAAGAAAGAAGAATAAATAAATAAATAAAAGAGAAATAGATAAAACGAGAGACCACCACGACAAAACAACATGCACAGCACAATGCCACCCACAATATCACCATGAAACATTCAACATCGCACAAGGAATCATCTAGCTTCCACCACTACCCAACCTAGCGTGCATCTGTCAAAGCACCTGAATCCAAACACCCACGCAAGCACGCCCACCACCACCAGATTTCTCCAAAAGAATGCCCAATAGTGGACGCGGGGGCCCATAGACCCGCCCCCCCAGGACACAATGGCAACATAGGGAAGACCGGAGCCACAGACACACAGCGGCCCACAGGCCCGGAGCCCCAGGAGTCTCCCAACAGGGAGAACCGCACCCCCCCAGAGAGGAGCAGAGGAAAGAACCGGGTGACCCCAGCCACCACAATGCAGAGCCTCCAGGAAGCTGCAGCGACGAGCCCACAGGTCCGGCCTGCATCCCATGCTCCCCCAAGTAGATCCGGCCATGGACACCGAGCCCCAAGCCCCGAGGCCATACCACCCCCCAGCAGAGCCCCGACAGAGCCAGGGCACCCAGGCCCCGCCAGGCAGCAACCAGGGCGGACCGACGTACACCCCACCACCCAGCCCAGACGCCGAGAGCCACCAATGCACCGGCGGCAAGGGGGCCCCCTGCCAAAGGGGGGCACGACCAGGGGAAGTGGGCCCCACACCAAACGTGGGGCCCAAATTGATCCAAGAGAGGGGGGACCACCAAAAACCCAACCTGAGCAACTAACAGGCACACACAGATAGCCCGACAGAATCTCTGTCGTGCCGACCGCATGCACCATCTACCTGACAGCGACCACAGGCCGGCCCCAGCCCAAGGGGCAGAGCAGCAGGGAGCCGCAGCTGAGGAGGGCCGGCTCTCACATCAAGAGCTCTGCACCATAGGCCCGGAGACGCCCCAGCACGCCACCTACGCACCCCCCCACATACACAGCACCCCCACCGCAAATACCACACAGGAAGACCAGCCAGTGCCCTGATGAGGCGAAGCCACGCCCCCAACCGCCGCCCTACACCACCAATGACCATACGTACACTACCATAGCCGACCCCCCGCCGAAAGCCGGCAGCCACCCCAGTCAAAGTGCCGGCCATTGCAACCAGGAACCTAGATTAAAAGAATCGGAACAGCCCAGGAGGAACCGAAGCACCGGCCCCATCACTAACTGCCCCCAAGGCCCAAGGCCCACCCACAGCCCAGACCCCAACAATGTGCCCCCCATCCCCGACCCCTAGTGTCACACGGAGAAAGGAGGTGTTTGTGAAAGGAAAAAAAAAGAAAAAAAAATCTATATATGCATAAATAAATTATGAACAGACCCACTTCCTCCTCCTCCCACTCGAATATGGTGTTGATGCATGTTGTTTTACACTGCGTTTAAAATGGGGGGATGAGGTGGCGACCGGCACAGACCCACCTCTTGCCCAGAGAGCAGGCGGCGCCCGTTCACCCCTCATCTCCGCCCAGAACCCTAAATGTCTACATGCTACATATGAGAGTGGGCACAGGTCCGTGAGGTGGAAATGATTGTACATCCCACCACCTAAGTGCGATCATGTGCCCACTCCAGATCCTATATATGCATGTGTCGTGAGAGTGTTATAAGTGAGTGTCTAGGTTGTATATTAAAATTAGGGCCCAGGACCCCACCAGCCACAGAGATGGATGATTCTCCCCGTAGCTCAGTAGTGCACCTGAACCCCAAAACCCTGTTTGAGTGGTGGTGTGGTGGAGTGGGCGGAGGAGGACGTCGGGATGGGGAGGTGAACTGAGGTGGCAATGCCCCCCCAGGGGACCAGCTCCCCCACTGACCCCAATAGGCACCCCCCACTCTCCGAGATCCACCAGGGGAGAGAGGCTCTAACAGAGATACCTAGGAGGAGGTGGCAGCCGCACCACCAGGGATCAAGGCCATGGACCGGCACATAGCCCCCGAGGACCAACCAGAACCAGGGCCAGCAACCCAGACCCATCCCGAAACCGTCCAGACGCCCCAACCCGATTCCCAGTCCAACACCCAGCCCCCCAACCAGAGAGGCCACCAAACCCCAACTGGGACAATCAGCCAGGAGTGCCCAAACAGTCAGAGATAGAGCACCACAGCGACCAAGAGCGCCCCCCCACCCCAAAAAATCAAAAGACCAGTCCACCCATAACAACACCCACAGCGAGAGCGCCCCATGCAAGTGAGGGCACACACCCAGCGAACCCAGACTCCCCTGGTCCCACAGCACAGAGCCTGTCAAAGCCCGAGACCCCCGGACCAAGCCGGGAACCCCGCCCAGGAGCGATACCACCCCAGAACCCG
The DNA here is from genome assembly GCF_014905685.2 of Nematolebias whitei. Lineage (NCBI taxonomy): Eukaryota > Metazoa > Chordata > Actinopteri > Cyprinodontiformes > Rivulidae > Nematolebias > Nematolebias whitei. The sequence continues at coordinate 22,747,800 of NC_056504.1, forward strand.
CGCCCGCGTCCACCCCAAACCCACCCAGGGACAGCCAGGTCACCAGGCCAGTAACCCATGTCCGCCGGTACTGACCGCCCAGAAGCCCGCATGCAGCCAGCACAGGCCATCACCCAGAACCACCAGAGCCACTTCCCCAGTCGGGCGCCACCGCTCCAGGCCCATGACCCCCCCCATGTCCCCAGCCCCGACACCCCACCCACACCGACCACAATGCCCCACGGGACAGAATCAAAGGGGACCACCCACCTCCACTATGTGTTGGAGCCGATTAAAGAAGTCCAGAGAGAATAGTCCGATGTGGGGGTACAGGCTGTCTCAAGACTGATGTAATCCAACAGAAGGTCTTTATACTGTTTAATACTAAGTGTATTTTTATTTTTCCAATTCATGAGTATAGTGTTTTTTGCTATACATAAGGCAGTGAGAATAATATGAATTGATTTTGTCTCCAAGGTGACATCATCTAAGTGGCCCAATAAGCAAACTGACGGAGAGAGTGGAATATTACATCTCAGACACTTTGATAAGTCTTCACATATCCGGCACCAAAACCTCTGAACAGGTGGACAGAACCAAATTGCGTGGATGTAATTGTCAGGAATATTGTCTGTACACTGTGAGCAAATATTAGATGATGCAAAACCCATCTTGAACATCCGTTGACCTGTATAGTGTACTCTATGAAGGATTTTGTATTGTATTAGTTGTAAATTCGAGTTTTTAATCATCTTAAAAGTTCTCAGACAGATCTGCGACCAAAAGTTTTGGTCAAAATTAACTGACAAGTCTGTCTCCCATTTTACAATGGGAAGAGATATAGATTCATCTATTTTACTGAGTTTCTGATAAACCTTAGATAGTAATTTGGGAGGGTTAAGATTAAGGAATTCTAATACACTTGTTGACATTTCAATCCTAGTGTTATTAAGGTTAAATTTATTTTTGGTTATAGATTTAATTTGTTGATATTCTAAAAATTTATTCTTATCAATCCCATATTGTGTTATTAATCTGTTAAATGGGATGTAGTCCACTTCTTCATATATATGTTCCAAATATTCAATTCCTTTACACCTCCAACCTGGGAAGTTTACCATCTTATTCTGTTGTAGGATGTCAGGGTTGTTCCAGATGGGTGTACGTTTACATGGGATAAGTGAAGACTCTGTCATTTTAAGAAACTCCCACCAAGCTGTCAGAGAGGAGCTGATATTGATGCTTTTAAAGCATTCCTGTTGTTTTATGTTTGAGCTAATGAATGGAAGGTCCGAGATCATTATATTATTGCAAAGTGTCTGTTCTACGTCTAGCCAGGGTTCATCAAGGGGTGTGTGTTTTATCTATTTTGAGATGTATTCTAGCCTGTTGGCTAGAAAATAATAATAAAAGTTGGGTAGTTCTAGTCCTCCTTTATCTTTGGATTTCTGTAGTGTTTTTAATCTAATACGAGGGCGTTTATCTTTCCACAGAAATTTAGAAATAGAGGAGTCCAGGGATCTAAACCAGTCAGATGATGGTTTATTTGGGATCATTGAGAATAAATAATTTATTCTAGGCAAAACCATCATTTTTATTGATGCGATCCTTCCCATGAGAGATATGGGTAAAGATTTCCATCTAGCCAGATCATCCTCAATTTTCTTTAAAAGTGGGGTGTGGTTTAGTTTTGTTAAATCTGCTAATTTAGGCGAACCTTTGATACCCAAATATGTAATATTCCCTGATTGCAGTTCTGTAGTAAGTGAATTGTTGAAAGAGCAATTAATTGGTAGAACTGTGGATTTTAGCCAGTTTATAGAGTAATCTGAAACTTTTGAGAAAGAGTTTATCAACCCAATAACCTGAGAGATGGAGGTTTGTGAATGCCGGAGGAAGAGCAGCAAATCATCAGCATATAGACTGATTTTGTGCTCTCTGTTCTTGCATTTTATGCCTTTAATATCTGTAGTTTGCCTGATTGCTGCGGCTAGCGGTTCGATGAAAATAGCAAACAGTGAGGGGGAGAGTGGACATCCCTGCCTGGTTCCCCTTTGCAGAGCAAAACTAGCAGATATTTGATTATTTGTCCTAATGCATGCTGAAGGAGAACTGTATAATATTTGTAACCAATTTATGAAATAATTTCCAAAACCAAATTTATGTAAGGCTGCAAATGAAAATTTCCAGTTAACTCTATTGAAGGCTTTTTCTGCATCTAGAGAGAATATTGCAGTTTCAATATTTTTACTGTAAGAATAATCTATTAAATTAAATAATCTGCGTGAATTTGTGGCTGAATGTCTCCCTTTTATAAAACCAGTTTGGTCTGGATGTATTATTAGAGGAGTTACCTTTTCTAATCTTTTTGAGAGGGCTTTACAAATTATTTTAAGATCAACATTGATAAGAGATATGGGACGATAACTGGTAGGTAATACAGGGTCTTTGCCTGGTTTTAACAGGAGACAAATGTTGGCAGAATTTATATTTTTTGGAAGACTGTTATTTTTCTCAGTTTCTTGTAGCATTTTGTGAAATAGTGGTGCCAGGATATTCCAGAATTCTTTATAGAATTCTGCTGGGAATCCATCTGGACCTGGAGCCTTTTTATTGGACATGCTTTTGAGGGCTTCCTGGAGTTCCACTGGTGTCAGTGGTGAATCCAGCTCCATTGTTTGACTATCTGATAGTTTAGGAAGTGTTATTTTATCCAGGAATTCATTAATTTCATTATCTGATGGGTTTATCTGGGGCGAATAAAAGTCTTTATAAAAATCTCTGAAAATGCTGTTAATTCTTTCAGGGTCGTAAACTGTATTCCCAGTTGAGTCTTTAACACCAACTATAGTTGTTTTTTCCTTATTTATTTTGAGCTGTTTAGCTAGAAAGCTACCTGACTTATTGCTCTGTTCAAAATTTTCGATTCTAAGTCGTTGTATTAAGAATTGAGTTTTTTTGTTAATACATTCTTTTAATTCCAATTTTGCTTTACGCATTTTATCCAGCATTTCTTCATCTTGAGAGGCTTCTAACGATTTAATGGTTTCTTCTAGTTCCTGAATATGTTTATTTTCTTTTTTCTTCTTTTGTGATGAGAATGAAATTTATTTTACCTCTCATTACAGCTTTACCTGCCTCCCAGAGAATAGATGCTGAAGTTCCAGGCACGTCATTATACTCTAGATATGAAGCCCACTCTTCTGTAAAATATTTGATAAAATCTACATCTTCAAGCAGTGATGTATTAAATCTCCAGTTTATACTTTTGGGGATTTCTTTTCTGTTTGCTAGATTTAAACAGACAGGAGCATGATCACTGACAGCTATAGGGTGAATCTCAGTGTCTGAGATGTCCGTCAAAAACGAGCTGCTGACTAAAAAATAATCCAGACGAGAGTAAGAGTGATGGACAGAAGAGAAGAAAGTATACTCTCTACGATTCAGGTGAAGAGATCGCCATGCATCACAAAGTCCATAATCATTCATGTACTGTTTAACTATATTTATGGACTGCCAACTACACTGAGTTCCTGCTCTACTACATCTGTCTAATTCTTCATTTAGACTAAAGTTGAGGTCACCTCCAAGTATAAGTGAGCAATCCAAGTGATCAGAAAGTGCTGAGAAAAATCATGAAAAAAAGAGGTGTCATCTACATTTGGGGCATATATACTGACAATACACAACTTATAGTTATTTATATAAAGTTTTATTATTAAATATCTACCCTCTGGGTCTGTGACTGTGTCTAGTATTTTAAAGTTAACATTTTTGTGTATTAATATTGCCACTCCTCTGTGTCTTGAGTTATAGCAGGCACAAAACACATTAGGTAAATCAGTTGATTTAAGATCATCTGCAGTTGTAGTAGATTTATGAATCTCTTGTAAAAAGACAACATCTGCCTGTAATCTTTTAAGCTGGTTAAAAATTCCTAATTTTTTTGTTGAGTACTGGTTCCATTAACATTCCAAGTTACAAACCTTACTGTGCCCATAGTTGTACGTGAGTAGTTAAAGTTGACCAGTGCATGTCACCATGGATACAAATAGATCTAAATAAAATCTGAGTTAATGCTTGAGCTAGCCTGTTTAGATCTTCACAAACAGTGATGTTGGAAGTGGAAAGATACCAGAAGATTGAGTAGACGCTGGATGTTGTTGAGGTGGAAAGATATAAAGTTCTCATATGAGGTGTCCGTGTGTGTTCTCTTATGAGGTGTGTGTGTGCGTGTGTGCTTGTGGGCTTGTGTGTAAATGATTGTTGGGTGGCAAAGAAGCAATGAGAAAAAAAAAAAAAAAAGAATGACGAAGAGATGCGTTAACAGCTACAAAAAGAAAAAGAAAATAAGTGGAAAAAACAAACAAAACAGCTGTGACACTGTTCACCTTCACCAGTGCAGACACCCGAGCTGTGCTTTACATTTTATTTACAAATGCCAGTTAATTTACTTCCATTATTACCATTTAAATCATCACCACTAAACCCCAGCTGCCCAGGGGCCACCGTCACCAAAAGCCAA
>NC_056504.1:22752403-22763469 GCF_014905685.2 Nematolebias whitei
CATGTCACTATCTAAATCCTCCTCTTCTACCTCCTTAGCTGCCATCCCGATTCATTCACAAACCGCCAAAGTTTCCGACTTGAATTCTTCCAAGTTTCCTCCTTTGATCGTGATTTCCTCCAAGCCTTCGTCGTTCGTCCGTAGCCAACCTCCCGTCACACACCTCCTTCAGCGAAGTCCTGATCCACAATGAATCCTTATAAAGCCAGTGAGCAGATGAGTCATCTGTAGCAGGTGAGTATGATTAGTGCTGCCAACCAATCAGGGAGGGGGAAAAAAACAAAATACAGCAGTAGCAGCAGCTGAAATGCCTCACATAACATCAGCTGGTGGACTCAAATACAGTACAGTAATATTTTAGTCACAAAATACTAACAATAATATGTTCATCTTACTTGTGAAAAGTTATCCCCCCGAGACCTGACGTCAACAGTCCGTCAATTAGAACAGAAATAAGATGTGAAGTGCTGAGACAGCTTCTGCTTTTCTGCTTTAACCAAATAAGGATGACCGCTCCAAGATGGTGGCCGAAATTCCTGCGCCGCAGCAGCCAATGCAGGATCTAGTGATTATATGATATCTATGTTATGAACACTTTGTGGTCAGATGGATTTTTTTTTTTTTCATTCAACCTTTATTTAGACTGGTTAGTTTCATTGAGCCTCGGGACTCATTTACAAGAGAGACCTGATTTTAACAAAGAGTGATGACAACATTAGACAACAAGACAATAGACATTCATAAAAAGCTTACAAATTGAGAAGAACAAATAATAGAAAATGGTAAAAACTGCTATATAAAGTGATGTTGAATACTAAAAACAGGAACATGTCTGCATTGGTTTTTGTCATGAACTTAGCAGATTTTTGAAGCCAGTTAGGTCAGGGTGGAGAACTTCAGGTCTTTCAAATCTCAATCTTTTAATTTCGTGACAAATCATCAGAAAAAAAATATTAAATGTTGTCAGTGGAGAACATGCAATTTAGACAGCAGTACTCTGAGCATTTAGAGCAGGGGGTCAAAATTAAAACCTTTTTCAAACTAAGTGCCAATTTCAGAATCTGTATGAACTCAAATCAGATACCCAACATTTTTTTCTGCAGGTTCCTCGATAAGTGTTTCATTGGTCTCATTTGATGTTCTCTGTTGTGCTTTCAACATCATAACCAAAGATTACTGAAAAAAATCAATATATAGAAGTATTTTATGTTTTACATATCATCTTGGGGGCCAGATAAGATGTCAACGAGGGCCACATTTGGCCCCCGGGCCTTGAGTTTGACACATATGGCTTGCAGTGGTGTTCGGATTATTTTTGTTTTGTTCGTTTTTTATCTGTAATATAAACTCACTACTGATGTATGACCGACAACAGCTTCTGGATCTTCGTTTTTCTGCCGCCAATGTCACTTATTTGGAATAATATGAGCGTACCTCTGGACCCCCCCCCCCCCCCCCCCTGCTGGTGGACGTGCTAGCTTACCTCCGCTGTGCTCCTCACTTCCCTGCCCGGAGACATCGCTTCAGACGCCGGAGAAAACGTGCTGGGCGGCTGGTAAAGCTTAAAGCCATGCGCGCTGCATCTTCCTCTCCAGCTGGTGGTCATGGTTTCCATTGCCAGCTTCCTGCGTGCCTGGACCAGGTAAACAACGGGAGTTGTCGGCCGGTGCGCAGCTCGGACCGACCCGGAGGGGCTGTTATTGAAAACCTGGGACCACTGATGCACGTGAACTTCACCGCTGCTGGCTCCACTTTGGACAGTATCCCAGATGTGTTTGGTCAACGCAAGATCTGTTACCAACAAAACTGTTATCCTCAGGGACTACTTTCAAGAGCACGAGTTGGACTTTCTCTGCATCACAGAGACTTGGATGTCTCCGGGTGAGTCCAGTGCCTTGACGGAATTATTGCCACTGAACTGTCTGTATTTTAATGCACCGCAGCCATCAGGCCAGCGCGGTGGTGGATTATTAACAACATTCAAACCAAGTTTTGACTGTAAACAACTGCCCATCCCAGTTTCCCACGCCAGCTTTGAGCTGAGCGTCTTTGAACTCAGCCATTCGCCTCCGACGTTATTTGCATTCGTCTACCGCCCACCTCGATCTAAGGATTTCATAAATCAGTTTTCTGACTTGGCTGAAATCACACCAAAATATAATCATGTTTTCATTATTGGGGACTTTAATTTGCACGTGTGCTGTCAGGAGAAGCCCTTGGTTAAGGACTTTTTAGATTTATTGGATTTGTTGTTTTGCTTTGTTTTGTTTTTTTGAATGTCCAGAGGACCAGATTGAACTTTTTTGGATTTTTCTACCTGGATTATTGAGCATGCATCAGGATAGCTATATTAACGTTAATAAAAACAGTATGTATGTGTTAGTTAGCTGCAGTACCGTTATCCATCATTATCAATTTACCATTCTGTAACTGTGTAAGGAAACAGCCTCCAATTGGAAAGTAAGCTAGCTAGCAGCAACAGGTAGCTAAAATATACACTGCCTGTCAGTGCTGTAACATTAAAATGTTTACTTTATCTATTAATGTAAAATCTCTGACATCTTCCAACACTGTTGTTTAGAATAGCATTTTAAATATTGAATTAAAAACTACATGTCAAAACATTTCCATGTTCTGATGTGATTAATAATTTCTCTTTTTACTTTCTTCTTGTGTCCATCTTTCTCAGCAGCAGCTCATTTAACAAGCATGGCACAGTCATCAAGATGTTATTGCAGTGTGCCATGTTGTTCCAATAATAAACAAAAAACACCGTATTTGAGTTTCCACAATTTTCCCGTGGACAAGAAATACATTCCCGTTGGGTGAGAGCGATCAGGAGAGATGAAGGGACAACTTTTAAAATCCTTCGTGGGAGCACCCATGCCGTCTGCACTTTGCCCCAGAAGATCTAAATTCATCAGCCAGTGGAAGAACCCGGATCAAGCAATGAGTGGTGCCATTTAAATTTCACTGGAATGATTGGGGTAAATGGAGGGAGGATAGTGCTGAACATTTTTAAAAATAAACAAAAATGTGTCATGACCATGAAGTGTCTGATTTCCCACCTCTAGGGAGACGCTCACAAGCTTGTGAGTCAGTTTACCTGTGAGCAAGAAAGTGTCTCCGTGCTGCTGGCCAGGATGATTCCCAGGAGATGCCTGACCCCGGGAACTGTACAGAAGAGGCATTACCTGCAGGTGCAGTGGCAAAAGATCACGACTCTGCCTGCCATCCTTCTCTGGGTTAGTGTTGCAGAAAATGTCTTGTAGAAAAATATATATGGCAGTGAATAACACTGTAACCATCTTGTGGTTGTATTCAGAACATTTTGGACTTGCTATTGGTGGAGAGACTGTCAGTCAATACATGAAATGATTTGAATGAGGAGGAGCAGCTTTATACTTAATGGAAAATATTGTATATTTTGTGTTTTCCCCTTTGAAAAAACTTTTATATATCTTTACCTCAGAACTGTCAAGGCAGTAATGAGTAAGTAATAGGAGAAATGCTGTAATACAAAAGATATGTGATCAGGTAATTGATGGGTGGATAAGTGATGTCTATTGTTGGATTTGATATCTTTTATATATTTTTATATCTTTTGACAAGCCTTGACATTTCTCTGATGATGTGAAATGATGCATTTTGTACAAGGTATGTGTGTGTCTGAATTCAAGGGTTTGAACTATATTTACAGGCCTGCATTAATTCTAAAGTGTTTACTATGTTTTATATATAATCTCACAATTGCTAAGGATAATCATACACTAATTACTTCATGTTATATATAATCTCACAAGTGCTAAGGATAATCATACAAGTTCACATTTGATATAATTCTGAGGGAAACAGAGACAGGTAAGACACTTGTTTGTGCAGCAGGAAACGATCCTTCTTTGTTCTCTGAGTAGAACAGCTGAGAGTTGAGGGCCCAGCAATGTGACACACTGCTCACACATTGATTAACATAAATAACGCTAAAACACAACATTCATGTACTTTATACTTAATACAGGTTAAGTATTTGTGCTCTCACATTAATTCCGTTCCGTTCAGACACACAGGAATCGTGTTTTAAAGCTTTATACAGATGAAAGGCAAACTACAAGCTGGAGAGTAAGTGTTCCTGCGTTCCAAAACAAAGCTCGTAAATTAACCCTTATCAGTAGAAGAATGAGCAAGGCTGTCTGCGGCTTTCGGAGTAACCATGGAGATAGGATCTGCTCCTGAGTGGCTGAACATGGTGTCACTCGGACCATCAAGAGGTTTTGACACTCAATCACAAGTCTGTCCGAACCCGAAAGGGCGGGACATGAGAAACCTACAAATCTCGCTCATACACAGAGTTTGGTCGAACAAACATCAGGCTGATTGACCAGGCAAGGTTCGCTCTGACTTTGTTCCTCAGACTGCATTCTGATTACATGTAATATATGCATACTTTAACTTTGTCTCAATTAAATCTTTTATACTAAGGTGAAGTGCTCCTGAAATTCTGTGCTCGGGTCATTTGAACACTCCAAACTCTTCAGATGGTGACCCCAACGTGATGACCTTCGAGCACATGAGGAGCGGTGAGATTCGACCCATGAGCGGAGCGGCTGTTCGCATCCAGAGGAGAGGTGCCTCACATAAAGAACAGGTAAGAGGGTTACCTAAGTTGGCCGAAAGGCCCAAAAACTCCGCTATCCGGCCGTAAACCAAATTGAAGCCTCTGGGTGAGCATGGTGTGTTCTGTCTCCTGAAATAAAGGAGGATTAGCAGCTAAGGTTAATATAATAACTAGAGCATGGAGCTTAAAGTGTGCAGAATAATAGAATAATAGAGTACAAATAACAAAGAGAGAAGCGCTAAGACTAAGGTCAAAGAGAAAAGTGAAGATAAGAATAAGAGATAAGAGAAGAAAATAACAAAAGAGAAATAACTGGATAAAAAGACTAAGAAGGCCAAAAACAGAAATAAGGGAAGAAGAAAAATCCTAGTAGTATCTCTGCAGTAGCGCGCCTCCTATCGGTCGACGGGCCGGTAGTTAAATGTAGACGGGGTCACGTGAGCTCAGCTGACGTCGGGCTGGGGAATTGAGGGACCCCTTAAACAGACGGAATTGGCAAATAAAACTAGGATTAAAATGCGAGTCGAGGACCGTGGAAAATGCGTGAATAAAATAATAAAAGGAGAAACCACGCTATAAAAATAAAAAAAACCTCATAATTTAAAAAACTCCGCACACGAGGCGATGAACAAATAACTCATAATTTAAAATTCCGCACACGAGGCGATGAAAAAATAACTCATAATTTAAAATTCCGTACACGAGGCAATGAAAAAAAATTAAACAATAAAAATGCATAAAAAGGAGTGAAGAAAATATATAGTGTTGTTTGAAGAACAAGGAAACAGGAGGAGTGATAAATGGTGTCTTGTTTCAGAAACATGAGGGGGGTAGGACAACATTAATGTATGTTAGCGTTATGCTAGACAACACAGAAAAAAAGACATCTGCCGTGCACACAACATGCAGCAGGTCTGGCCAAACTGATTCAGAAAATAGCTCATCTGGTGATGGGACATTCTCTACATGTGTTGACCTCACACAGTGTAGTTGCATATGTTAACTCACAAAACTTCACTATGTCACCATTAAGACAACAGCGTATAAACAAAATCTTGGAAGCACCAAACTTCTTGTTTACTCATGAAGGGATTAACATGGCAGACAGAGTAGGCACTGGGGAACCACATGCATGCCAAAAGAGGGTGGAGAGAAATGAGAATGTTAGACCAGACCTAGAAGCCGCACCTCTGGAGGAGGGACATGTTCTATTCAATGATGGTAGTTGTTTCCGTAAAGAGGATGGACAGCTCAGTGCTGGCTACGCGGTGGTACATCAAACAGACCAGGGGTATGAGACAATAGTTCAGGAGAGACTGCTGGGAGCTCAGTCAGCACAGAGAGCTGAGGAAAGGGCCCTAATTAAAGCCCTACAGTGGGCTGAAGGAAGAAAAGTCACCATTTTCACTGACTCAGCTTATGCTTTTGGAGCAGCGCACGTGGAGCTGGCTCAGTGGATGAGAGGAGGTTTTTTTAACAGCAAATGGAAAGCCAATTAAACGTGAAAAAGACATGAAAGAACTAGCAACAGCCTTGATGTTACCTGCAAAGGTAGTCATCGTAAAGTGTAAATGACATGACACAGAGACATCAAACACGGCCAGAGGAAACTCTCAGGCCGACCAGGAGGCCAAGAGGGCGTCAGGCTACATCACTGGGAGTCAGAAGATGCTTGTTACAGCTGAAGAGGAACGTGGAATGAGATGGGATGCTGAAACGGTAGCCTGTTGTCAACAAGGAGCAGCTCCACAGGAGAAATCATTGTGGATTGAATATGGTGCTGAACAAAAGGATGATGGACTCTGAACAGGACCAGGAAACAGCGGATGGGTCCTACCATTTACCTTAAAGAGGAGAGTTTTTGAAGAAGCACATGGTTTGGCTCATGTGGGGGCACATCAGATGGGGAAAAATGTACTTAATTGGTGGCACCCTCACATGAAATCTATGATTAAAGCATTTGTGAAAAGCTGCAATGTGTGTAATTTGTACAACTCTAAACCAACCATTAAAACACGTGAGCAAGGGAAATTTCCAATAAACATGACACCGGGTCGGGAGATAATTATTGATTACACAGATATGATTCAAGCGATACGAGGATTCAAATATCTGTTGGTTTGCGTGGATGCCTTCACGGGGTGGCCAGAAGCTTGGCCTGTGAAAAAAGAGGACAGTCAAACAGTTGTTAAGTGCTTAATAAACCATTATATACCGAGACACGGGATTCCAACTAAAATAAGGTCGGATAAAGGAACGCATTTTAAAAACTCAGATCTTCAGAAGGTTGAAAAGGCATTAGGATTGAAGAATGCTTTTGGGACAGTTTACCACCCTCAATCTCAGGGGAAGGTTGAAAGATTAAACAGAAACCCCAAACAAAAAATATCAAAGATCTGTGCACAGACTCATTCCAATTGGCTTGATTCATTGCCCATAGCGCTCATGGCCATTAGAGCACCGATTAATAGGGGTACAGGTTTCACCCCTTATGAATTAACAACAGGAAGGTTTTTCCCTGGGCCTCAGCAAAATCTCGAGTGGCCCTCGAAACAGGTAATGAACATGTTACACAAGATGTATTATAACACACTCAGAGCTTTGTTGTCCAGCTTTGCTCAACAGATTCCAGATTCCAGTACTCCTCAGGAGGAGGAGCCGGCGAGTCTCACTTCAAACTGGGTCCTACTGAGAGTGGTGAAACGTAAGTGGACGGAACCAAAGTGGACGGGGCCGTACAAGATCAAAGACCGTACCTCACACGCAGTACGTCTGAAAGGAAAAGGCTCCACGTGGTTTCATCTCAGCCAATGTACACCTGCTGAAGAACCCCAGCGCTCGCTGAAAGAAGTCGAAGCAGACCTGCTGGAATTGCAGGAGTAAAGATCCCCACGGCATCTGGAGGAGGTGATCTGACCTTCGTGGGAGTTCATTCTTTGCCCCTTGTTGAAAAAGGCAGCAGCAAAATTTGGAGAAGGAGTCTCCGCTCTGCCTAAGTCGGTCAGACAGGTGGAACGGGGAAGGAAAGAAGATTCCCAGCCCTGACCGTGAAGAAACGAAGACGCGACGCACTGATATAGGTTTGACCCACTGCACACATGTCATTTAGAACGTCTGCTCAGACTGATAAAGTTTCTGAGGACTTTACATGAAGACATCTCCGCTGGCCGAATCCCGCTGAGCACCAAAAGGACCCTTGTGGACGAACAAGGCCTCCCACCGCAAGCTCAAGCACAGAAGACCTGCTAGCTAGGAGTGTTTAATATGAGTGTTTATCTTTTCTTTCAGTCATTCTGAGGAAACAACCAGAGCTTTTAAAATAGTCGGTGGATTCAATTGAGAAATCTAAATATTCAAAATTTTACTCCATTCAATTGAACATCATAATCATTCTAAAATTCTTTGAGGTATTTTAAAGAGAGGTCAATCTTTTGGTATTTCTCAATTTTCAGGGGTCAATTTTGGCTATTTTTGAGTGTTTTATTAGTTGTTTTAGAACTAGTGGTTTAATCGTTTACTCATTTCAAATTTAATCTTCTAGTAGTTTGGTAGTATTTTTATTAACTTCTAAGGTTTACTCATTTGGTATTTTTACAGGTTTTGAAGTGTTTTAACCATGGGTCTGTTCCAGAACCCCTGGAGGATTACAATAATATTGGGTGTGGTGACAGTGTTACTCACTTCCATAATTTTTCTGTGTGAATATTACTGTGTAATTACAGGTCACTCCCGCTGCCAGCATCAACAACTAAGGGTCAAACGCAGCGACCCTAAACTCATGGCCTGGTCTCAAGTGAATGAGGTGGATCATCTGACGTTGAATCTGTCTCATAGTTTTCAAATGAACAGCTGGTACCGTTATGCTCAGTTCCTGGCCAGAGGCCGTCACAACGCTGAATGTCATGTGTGTACCAAAATCCCAGTTTCAGCCTCACATCTGACCTTACGTGTTAAACCCATCGAACGCAAGTTGTCTTTCTGCTTTCTGCAATACAGTTCAAGAGGTTATGTTAAAGATCCACATCATTGTAAAACTCGCAGGTACTCCCTGATGCAACCATCTCAGGTAGTGGTGCTGAGTCAATTTGTAGAATGGACCCCAGAGGAACAATTTCCTATTTGTGTCTACCGCCACCTGCAGGACGCTTCTCAGAAGGCAGTGGGCTCACAGCCTCCTGACAAGTGTCAAGCTGTTTATCATTCTAGGAATCATCACGTTGGGGTGCCTGATAGTAATGGAACGTATCGTGTCGAGGATCTAGCCTGGCTGTGTGGCCATGCTATACTGCTGACATTACCAGGCAACTGGACAGGACTGTGTGCACCTGTTGCCGTGACAGATGACTCATTCATGGCTACCTTAAGTAATGGTTCTCATTATGTAACACACAGAAGAGATATTGACATCCAACCTCCTGACTGTGGGGCACATATGTACCCCAGGAGTTTAAGCACTGCACAACTGGTGAAAAGGTCATGCTTTCACTGTTCCCTTGGGTTGGTGTGGGCTCACTTCTCTTAAGGGTAGAAACTTCAGACTATCGCTTTGGAATCTTCCTAAATGCTACTGTTAGAGCTTTAGAGGGCATCTCTGCTGAATTGACTGCCCTAGGTATTATGGTTTTGCAGCATAGATTGATTTTGGATTTGTTAACAGCATCTCAGGGTGGGATTTGTTCGATTATCGGCAAAGACACCTGTTGCACCTATGTCCCGGATGAGAACGGACACGACCCCCAGGCCAGGGTGACCAACGCCTTGAACCAACTTAATGCGCTACAGAAGGCTAAGAGTGAGGATCCTTCTCCAGGATCCTGGAAGTTTCTGTCTTGGTTCACGAGCGGCTCTTGGGAGTCAGATTGTGCTAAAGATCTTGGCCCCCCTGACTGTAATTCTTATTATTTTTTGTGTTTTGATGATTGGTATTATCTCTTGTGCTAGAATGATCGTTCGTAAAATGATTCAGGTTGAGACTAAAACCGCTAATGTCATGACCCTGATGCAGCACTCAGGTGACACCTCCGCAGATGATCAGAGCCACCTGGAGTGGGCAGAATCAAAATATCTGTAAAATCAAATCATACGTGATGTGGTCTCCTATAAATATGGGGAGACCAAAAGAGGGTGTGTTAGATTTGATATCTTTTATATCTTTTTATATCTTTTGACAAGCCTTGACATTTCTCTGATGATGTGAAACGATGCATTTTGTACAAGGTGTGTGCGTGTCTGAATTCAAGGGTTTGAACTATATTTACAGGCCTACATTAATTCTAAAGTGTTTACTATGTTTTATATATAATCTCACAATTGCTAAGGATAATCATACACTAATTACTTCATGTTATATATAATCTCACAAGTGCTAAGGATAATCATACAAGTTCACATTTGATATAATTCTGAGGGAAACAGAGACAGGTAAGACACTTGTTTGTGTAGCAGGAAACGATCCTTCTTTGTTCTCTGAGTAGAGCAGTGTAGATGAACATATGCTGTATATATTCATAAATTAAACGGATTCTTTCATTTTTCTGGACTGGATAATGACGTGCATTGAATTATTAAAAACGTAACGTGAGACGTTAATTTTCTTTGACCCATCAAAATGAACGTGGTCATTTATTTACAGAATCAAATTTTAACATCACACATTTACATTAATTTGGCAAAATATGAAAATAACAACATGGCTAATTTTGCAAGCTGTACAACTTGATTAACCATACGGCGATGGTTGAAAACTTTACACAGACATTTCTAAAATATCTGGAATGATTTCTAGCAAAAAGAAGAGTTTAAAGATGGAAATTGAAGTTTAAGTTGAGAGAAAAAGATGGATGAGGGAAATGTGTGTCGGCATCAGAACGGCACTCTCCGGTGAGTTCCCAGCTTCTTCCCCGGTACACTTAGGTGATATAAATCAACTCTTTTACCTGGAGATGTCGTCTCCACTGGTACGGAGTTCCATTTAACGCACCCTTTCAGCGTCTCCGTAGGAACAGCTGTGAATCGTCCGAAGTAGCGACGGTATTCCGTCTGACACAGGTTCACCTCTCGGTGGACTCACAGGAGTGGAGTCCGTCAGAGTTCCACTCAGAGGTGGAAGATGTCATAATCCCCAAGACTCGAAGAGCTCTGGATCATGTCGGGATTTTCCCGTTTTCCCAGCACTGGAGCTGCAACGACTGAAGCCGGAGCCTGAAGCGACTGTTTTGAACTAGGAAGTACCGACATTTAAAGAGCTCTATTTCCAGTTCATTTGGGAGTTTCCTGATTGGTCGTTTCGACCAGACAGGGGTGTGTTTTTGTGACGTAAGAGGTCACTAGGAGTCAGAAAAACAGCAAGAATGTTATGGAACAGATTGAAAATGTTTTTCAGACAGACGAGAGGAATATTTAGACGAGTTGGGGGAAAACAGGTGCCAGCCTCTATATTTACGTCTGAGAG
>NC_056504.1:22763569-22768585 GCF_014905685.2 Nematolebias whitei
TTCCCTGCGCTCTTGCCCTCCAGCCACTTGCCTGCCTTTAACTGCCTGTTGGATTGGACCCCTCTGGAAACCCTGGACTCTACACAGAGTAACTCTACAAATCCACCTGTAAGAAAGAAACAAGACTTCACAATCAATTTCCTGTACTACCTCCGTGCCTGACCATCCTGACCGTGCCTTTGCTCTTCCAGGGGTTCCAGCCAACCAACATGTATATATGTAAATAAGTTCCACTGTAAATAAGCTTCACTGTGCACTTTTCATTGAATCTTGTGTCGTTTTGGTTCTCATTATCTACTGGGTACCTTGAGTCCTAACAGAAATGCTCCAGCCAAACAAAACCCAGAACGAGACTATAAACGAACAAGCTTCATCCTCTTCTCAAGCTGAGCGAATTTACCAACTTGAAGAGATGTTAAAACAAGTTTTAGTTCAACAACAAAAGACTCAGTCCAACTTACAGGAGCTTGGAGGAATGTTTTTTTCTATTAATCAGAGACTGACACCCTCTCCTTCTACAGCCCCAGCTGCCCCACCAGCAACGAGTCCCACTGACACCAGCCCAGTAAGTAAACCAACTAATGAAGAACTGTTTATCAAACCTTCAGAGCATTTTTCTGGAGACCCTGATCAATGTGAAGGCTTCCTCCTACAATGCAAACTCGCCTTCAAGGGGGCTCCTCAACCCTTCTCCCTGGACATCGCTAAGATCACATACTTTTCCAGCCAACTCAAAGGTAACGCTCTCCGGTGGGCAACTTCATTTCTACATCAACACGACATGGATACTGTTTCTTTCGACACTCTTCTCACCGAGTTCCGCAGGATTTTTGATCGACCGCTGCAACAACCCAATGCAGAGAAGCGTTTGCTGGGATTACGTCAGGGCCGGCGACCTGTATCCGAGCACGCTCTCGAATTCCGCATTCTCGCCGCACAGACTGGATGGAACGAGAGAGCGTTACAAGGTACGTTTCTAAATTCCTTGTCTGAGTATATTAAAGACCAGATTGCAGCACGAGATGAGCCGCCTAGTTTTGACGCTTTAGTAAACTTAGCAATATCCCTGGACGAACGCTTCCGGAAGCAACAAAGAGAACGGGACTACAACTTCCAGAGGGCCGCCTCTTCCGGTCTTGCAGTGTCATCAGGAGGGTTTTACATCTACAAGCCGGTTTTAGAGGACTACAAGTCCCAGGGTTGCATAAATCCTGTTCCAATGACACACACAACGCTGCCTGAACCAGAACCTATGCAGGTGGGACATACTCGTCTAACACCTGATGAAAGACAAAGACGTCGGGAGTCAAGATTATGTTTTTATTGTGGAAAAGATGGACACTATGTAGCATCTTGTCCGTTTCAGGGAAACTAAGATGCCCGCTAGTAAAAAAGGAGATACTGGTGGGTACGTCCTCTTTCACTTCCTCTCACAGACTTACACTTCCCACAGTCATCCAAGTTAATCAAAACCGTTTCCCTGTTGTGATATTGATCGATTCTGGTGCTGAGCAAAATTTAATCAGCCAAAATCTGGTCCAAGAATTTTCACTCCCTCTTCAAGAAATTCCTCCTGTTTCCATAGCAGGAGTCACTGGTGAGACCCTGGCGCAGATCCGCTTTAAAACGACAAAACTGCACCTTATAACTTCTGGGAACCACCATGAATACATTGATTTTTTTCGTATTCGATTCACCCAACACCCAGTGTATTTTAGGGTACCCATGGTTGAAGCATCATAACCCCCACATAAATTGGGAGATCGGGAGGGTAGAAAAATGGAGCGAGAAGTGCCTTAAGCACTGCCTTCGTTCTGGTATCTCCAAACACTCCAGACCTGACTCACCCACAGTAGAGATTGATTTGTCATCTATTCCCACCGAGTATCACAACCTGGCCCAAGTATTCAGTAAACAGAGGGCTTTATCTCTGCCTCCTCATCGGCCATATGATTGCTCCATCGACCTTCTTCCTGGGGCCCCGCTACCAGCCTCTACAACCTCTCTGGCCTCGAGAGAGATTCTATGAAGACTTACATTGAGGAATCCCTCGACTCTGGGAGTATTCGCCCGTCCACCTCTCCTATGGGAGCGGGGTTTTTCTTTGTAACCAAGAAGGATAAGACTCTTCGCCCATGTATCGACTACCGAGGACTTAACAACATTACCATAAAAAATAAATACCCCCTCCCGTTAATTGATTCTATTCATGAACAATTACAATCTGCCACAATCTTCACCAAATTGGATTTACGAAACGCTTATCACTTGGTCCGTATAAAACAGGGAGATGAATAGAAAACAGCGTTTCGAACTCCCCTTGGACATTTCAAGTATCTTGTCATACCCTTCGGCCTGACCAACGCTCCTGCGGTCTTTCAGGCATTAGTTAACAACGTCTTAAGAGATTTTATCGGCAACTTTGTATTTGTATATCTCGATGACATCCTCATCTACTCTACAGACAAGACCAAACACACTACACAAGTTAGGACTGTGCTTCAGAGACTATACGAGAATCAATTATTCGTAAAGTGTGAAAAGTGTGAATTTCATGTGTCATCTTTTTCCTTCTTGGGATTTATCTTTGGGGAAGGACATTACAGAACGGACCCTGAGAAGACCAAGGCAGTGGTGGAGTGGTCGGTTCCTGAGACCAGGAAACAATTACAGCGCTTCCTGGGATTTGCAAACTTTTACCGACGCTTTATAAAGAACTACAGCCGCATCGCCGCACCTTTATCACAGCTTACCTCAATCAATAGGACATTCAGATGGAACCCTGAAGCAGATGCAGCCTTTGGTAAGCTCAAACAACTCTTTTCCTCCACACCCATCCTCTGTCACCCAGGTCCCAAACGACAATTCATTCTGGAAGTAGACACATCCGACACTGGGGTAGGAGCGGTGCTGTCCCAAAGGTCCCCCAGCGACAATAAAGTGCACCCATGTGCTTTCTTCTCCCGTCATTTGTCCCAAGCAGAACGGAATTATGACGTGGGCAACCAGGAACTTCTGGCTGTAAAATTAGCCTTAGAGAAATGGCGCCACTGGTTAGAGGGCACTGAACTTCCTTTTTTAATATAGACAGACCATAAAAACCTGACATACTTGAAGGACGCCAAACGACTGACGCCCAGACAGGCACGTTGGTCATTGTTTTTCAATCGTTTTAATTATACCTTGACATTCAGACCTGGTTCTAAGAATACCAAGCCTGACTCTCTCTCAATAGGCCAGGTGAGGGCCCCAACAATACAGACGGGAGGGATGATGTTCTCTTCAGAGTCAGGTACATCTGGGGAAGAAAACTGGCGAGAGAGAGAGGTTCGCGAGGCTCATAAGGATGAACCTGATCCCGGTACAGGACCCACTGGGACGCTGTTCGTTCCCTCCACCATGAGGTCTAAGGTACTCGAGTGAGTACACACTAAAAAACTTTCTTGTCACCCTGGTACCTCACGCATGTTATCGCTTACCAAGACTCATTTCTGGTGGCCTATGCTCTCCCATGATGTGAAGGAATTTGTTGCAGCATGCGCCACCTGTGCCAGAAATAAGACTGGAAACCAACCCCCTGCTGGTCTGTTACAACCACTACCAACGCCCAGCCGTCCTTGGTCTCACATATCAGTGGACTTTGTCACAGGCCTGCCATGATCAGAAGGTAACACAACCATCCTCACTGTCATTGATAGATTTTCTAAAGCAGCCCACTTCATTCCACTACCCAAATTACCTTCTGCCCTAGAGACAGCCCATCTCCTCGTTCAGCACGTTTTTAGGATCCATGGCATCCCATCTGATGTGGTGTCAGACCGGGGCCCACAATTCATATCTCAGGTTTGGCATTGTTTTTGCAATACTTTGGGGGCATCTGTCAGTCTCACCTCCGGTTACCACCCCCCAGTCGAATGGTCAGGCGGAAAGGTGTAACCAAGAATTGGAGTCCACCCTACGGTGCATTGTGGAACGCAACCCCTTGGCTTGGAGTCAACACTTGGTATGGGTGGAATATGCCCACAACTCGCACACATCTTCGGCTACAGGTATGTCTCTCTTTGAAGCCTCCCTTGGCTACATGCCTCCATTGTTCCCCAGTCAGGAGACAGACATCACAGTACCCTCCGTTTAACACCACTTCCGCCGATGTCGACGTGTCTGGCGCCAAACCAAGGCGGCTCTTCTACGCACGGCTGCCCAAAACGAGAGGTTTGCCGACCGTCACCGTTCTACTGCACCATCCTACCAAGTGGGTCAAAGGGTATGGCTCTCCACCAGAGACATACATCTAAAAGACACCCCCCAGGAAGATGGCACCCAGGTTCATCGGTCCCTTCCCCATCATCAAAATCATCAAACCCTCTGCAGTTCAATTATAGCTCCCTAGTTCTATGAAGATTCATCCCACGTTTCCCAAGTCAAGCCTGTTTCAGAGAGCCCACTATGCCCACCTGCCAACCTCCCTCCACTCACCCGGTTGATTGACAATCATCCAGCCTTCACTATACGGACCATCCTGGACGTGCGACGCCGAGGAAGGGGATTCCAGTACCTCGTTGACTGGGAGGGATACGGTCCGGAGGAGCGTTCATGGATTCCCCACTCATTCATCCTAGATCCCAGCCTCATCACTGCGTTCTTCAAGGCCCACCCCGAGAAGCGCCTCAGGTCACCTGGGGGCGATTCTTGAGGGGGGGGGGGGGTACTGTAGGAGTAGAACTTGCTGCAGCCCCAAGATGGCCGCTGATTACCCACAGCTGACGGTCGTCTACCTGATGAGCTTCCACACTACTTAAGGCTGCAGTCAAGCTCTACTCTTCGCTGGAGCATTGATTCCTCTTTGGGTATTTATGCTTCTAGCCAGTAATGCCAGGATTGATAAAAGAGAACCTACCTTGTTTTTGTGTGCTTACAGCCATCCTGTTGTTTGGATCCAGTCCTGCTTCGTTTTTGGTCCTGTGCCTCATTCCCTGCGCTCTTGCCCTCCAGCCACTTGCCTGCCTTTAACTGCCT
>NC_056504.1:22768685-22769907 GCF_014905685.2 Nematolebias whitei
GAGTGTTCTTTCAATTGATCAGTGCAGGATACAATTAGAAAGTCTCTAGATGAGCTTAATTTGTATTTCTGGATACAAATCAATGAAATAACAGTTCCTTTTCCAGGAAGGCCCTCAGGGTCAGGACTTGACCTGAGGCTTAGTTCACTACAAACAGAAAGCAGAGCGCAACATCTGTATTAGCGTCTGTATTGTGCGCCGCTAGCTTAGTGCTACTTCTTGTTGCTCTGTTGAATCAAATGTTATTTATGTAGGTAAACATAGGTGTTTAAAACCCCGTTAAAATACACCAGAATGCAGGAAATGGCCTACTTTATTCAAATTTTTATGGGAGAAGACCCCCACCACCACCAGTGTGTCCCCCAGGGGTGATTTTATAATATGTCCTTTAGGGGTGCTTAGCCCCCAATGTTGACAATGGCTCTTAGCTTGAACTATGTGGTGACCATTGGCATCAGAAGCATTTGTAATGTGTGTTTGTGTCGGGGGTGGGGGGGTACACTGGGGGGGGGGGGGGTCTGCGGGTTCTTCCATAGAAATTTTGAATAAAGTAGATGCCATTTCCTGCAATCTGGTGTATTTTAACGTGTTGTTAAACATCTAAGTTTACCTACATAAGTAAACACTTGATTCAATAATTGTTTTACAACCTAACAAATAACAGCCTTAACCTAACTGTTTTTGTTTCGTTTTGGGATTTTTTTTATACCATTTTCTTTCACTTGTTATTCTCAATGTATATGCTTTCTTTTATGATTGTCTACTGTTGTCATTACTCTTTGTTAAAATCAGGTCTATTTTGTAAATGAGTCCCCAAGGCTCAATGAGACAAATCTGTATAAATAAAGGTTGAATGAAAAAAATTGGAGAGTCCAACAGTTAAGAGCTGTTGATGAAAATGTCATTCTCAGCTACTACCACATCAAACTTTCAGTAAAATTTATTCAGTTAAAGCCATTTTTATGTTTTTTTAATGTCACTTGGCTGTGGCAGCCATTTTGAGTCAGATTAACTCTAATAAATCATTTTTGTTAGGACTCAAGGTACCCAGTAGATAACGAGAACCAAAACGACACAAGATTCAATGAAAAGTGTACAGTGAAGTTTATTTACAGTGGAACTTATTTACATATATACATGTTGGTTGGCTGGAACCCCTGGAAGAGCAAAGGCATGGTCAGGATGGTCAGGCACGGAGGTAGTACAGGAAATTGATTGTGAA
>NC_056504.1:22769917-22772836 GCF_014905685.2 Nematolebias whitei
AGGCAGTTAAAGGCAGGCAAGTGGCTGGAGGGCAAGAGCGCAGGGAACGAGGCACAGGACCAAAAACGAAGCAGGACTGGATCCAAACAACAGGATGGCTGTAAGCACACAAAAACAAGGTAAGTTCTCTTTTATCAATCCTGGCATTACTGGCTAGAAGCATAAATACCCAAAGAGGAATCAATGCTCCAGCGAAGAGTAGAGCTTGACTGCAGCCTTAAGTAGTGTGGAAGCTCATCAGGTAGACGACCGTCAGCTGTGGGTAATCAGCGGCCATTTGTAGACATACATTCAACCAAGAAGAATCTGTCCACATGACCTGACTGAACATTGTTGGATTTGTAGGAGTGAGTTTGTTGCATGGCCTCAGACTGATGAAGTCTTTCAGATGAAAGACAATACGTTTCAACCAAGAAGAATCTGTCCATATGAGCTGACTTAACTTTGTTGGATCCTGCAAGTTTCATCAAAGTCTGACAGCTGGTTAATGAAATAATTTGCAGTGCCAGAGAAAAACAAACACACACACATCTTCCCAGTCATCAGCCATATCAAAGGAAGGAGAAGATGAGCATCAATGAGCAGATTAATGACTGCTCTGATCTCACTACTCCACCTCAGCACCGTCACCTGTTTCCTCCTCATTGCTGAAGAATCTCCTCTTCGTTGCATCATCAGCAAGTTTTCTGTCACGATCCTCAATGTTGGAACCCAATTGCAGAGAGATGAGTGAGGCAGGAGTTCAAAAAACCAAAACAATTTATTTTTTTAACAACAAAACAAAAGGCTGTCGGTGCAGCAAAACTTACTTTTGGCAGATTGGATCAGAAATAATGCAGAGCAGATCATCAGGGGGGCAGAAACCAGGCAAGGCAGAAGAGGATTGTGAAGTCTGAGAACATAGAACAATCACCGGACAAGGAGTGAAGGAAAGAAAGGCTTTTTATGTGACAGAGGGAGAGTTAGTAATGAGAGCACCTGGGCAAGTGGCTGATGAGGGACAGGTGTGAATGATAAAGACTGAGTGGAGAAGCAGACTGAGGAATGAGGGGAACATAACAGAAACAGATAAACAGAAAATCACACACAAAGCAGAACAATAAAAAATATAAAAAGCAGACAGAGACAGAAACTTGAAATAGAAGGAAATGATTAAGACTGTGGGATGATAGTTTGAAGAAATAAATGTTGGTTTCTGGTTGCAGCTTGAAGGAGGTGGCAGAGGCTTGGCAGATGGGGGGGCAGCGGGGGCCGCTGACCGTGACAGTTTTCATTCATCACTTTTATTTCCCTTTACTTCAGAGCATACCTCCACTTCTCCAGGCCCTCTCCCACCTGCTCCCTACTCTCACTAGTTGTGTCTACAAACAAACACCATGGTCCATGAGGACCCCTGTCTGAACTCAGAGGTCCACCTGTCCACCACCACTACAAACAAGATGGGGATAAGCGCTGATCCTTGACTCTCTTCCCACATCCGCTTTGAAACCATCAGTCATTTCTAGGTCCGTGTACTTTTTATTTTTTTTTTTACTTTTTTGATGGCCTCCCTTCTCCCCTTACAGCCATCCTCTCCACACCATTATTATGAAATATTTATTCTAGTGACTATCTAATGTAGTTTTTTTTTTTTTTTTTTATAACAGGATAGAAAGAAAGAAAAGACAAAGTAAGACTCCAAAATACAAGAAATATACACAAAGAGAGCACACGGCAAAACACCCGGCCACTGTCTGTTCACCTGCAAAGAACATGACAAAACACAGCAACAAAATACATATGTATAAAGAACTTAAAATATTCATGGCTTTGCAGTAAGTTTCCATAAATATATATGCCCATACCTACGCCTATATACATACATACATACACATGAATATAGGTCCGTGTACATTAAGGCAGTTTGTTTTGTCATTTGACACAAAAAATGAAAAAACAAAAACACACTAGCTGTTTTGTTTTTTGTTTATTAAACCAAAATAAAAAATGGGATAAAGAGCACTCACTTTCAATTATCATGATTTCATTTTTGACAAGTGGTCTGACCCAGAAATTCTCTCTGCCTCGCACCGTGTAGCTTGCTGCTTGTGTATACACGTCCAAAACGGTGGTGAATTATTATGAATTAATTTGATTTTTACCCACCGAAAACCTTATATCCTGACTTTTTTTGTATGTTGATTAAAAACACATAAGAAGAGAGAAAAGTCACAGAGATGGTAGTTTGCTGAATCCGGAAGTAAGCCCAATTTGAACCATCTGATCTCCATGGTAACTGATGTTGGCCCCGTCACCTAATCTGAAGTGGTTTCGGATAACTCAAACTAATGTTGACTTTATCTATTAATGTAAAATCTATGACATATTCCAACACTGTTGTTTAGAATAGCATTTTAAATATTGAATTAAAAACTACATGTCAAACCATTTCCATGTTGTGATGACTAATAATTTCTCTTTTTGCTTTCTTCTGTGCCCATCTTTCTCAGCAGCAGCCCACCTAACAAGCATAGCACAGTCATCAAGACGTTGTTATTGCAGAGTACCATGTTGTTCCAATAATAAACAAAAAACACCGTATTTGAGTTTCCCCTTTGAAAAAACTTATATATCTTCAACTCAGAACTGTCAAGGCAGTAATGAGTAAGTAATAGGGGAAATGCTGTAATACAAAAGATAATTGGTAATTGAACAGGAAATTGATAGGTGGATAAGTGATGTCTTTTAGGTTTTATAGTTTATTTTCCCTTAGGTCAACTGGATGATGCCACACGGAGAATTCAAGAGTTGCAGAAACAAATTTTGTCTCTAGAAATGGAAACCCAGCAGCTGACAATTTAGAAGTGCCCTCCTGTGTGTGTATGTGTGTATATACATATTTTTTTGTATATATATATATATATATATATATATATATAT
>NC_056504.1:22772936-22783814 GCF_014905685.2 Nematolebias whitei
CATCAGAGGCAATGAGGGGTTCAGTGTCTTGCCCAGGGACACTTCGGCATGTGACTGCTGGTGGATTCGAACCCCCAACTCTTGCATTGGAGGACGACTGCTCTAACCACTCAGCCACAGCCGCCCTATATATATATACTAAAATCAAAGTTGTCAGTTTAATCGTTACTTTTTTTAGTTGAAAACAGTGTGCAAGAGGTGTTAAAGTATTTTCTTCGAGAGCTAAGTAGCGAAGCTACAAGCTAACTACGTCCTGCTTGCCATAGTGTTGCCGTATTCTGACGCATGTGCAACATGCTGTGTTCCGTCTAAAGTTTTTTTTTTTCTCCATCAAAAGTTAAAGTAAGCGTTGGTCAGCTTTAGAGAAACTTACTCTCTGATCTGTGAAAAGAACGCTGTGTTGTGTGAATTTACTGCGAGACCCTCTGGTCAAAGCCACAGACTCATTTTTTCAGCTCTTCATTAAAGCTGAAGGCGTCGCCCACTAGAGGTTTGGAGGGTGAAGTGTTTCATTGTAAAATGCTGCTCTGTTGCTGTTCATTGTGAGAAGACTGGAAACTGTTACGTTAACAACATATTCTTTTGTTTAAAACCTATGGCTAAAACTACATTTTATATATTTTGCACTGTTTTGCACTACAAGCAAGAAGCCTAATACTTGATCTGTTTATTATTTAAAAACTCTCTGGACCTAGTAGTGGAATTTTTTTTTATTTAAAATATATGATAGCAAAAGGACACCCTATGCTTTAAAAAAATTCCTATTAACTTTTATACCCAAAACATATCGCGATATATATCGTTATTGTAATGAGTCTGTATGGATCAGCACAACACCTGACTCAGGACAATATTAAAAAAAAGGTTTTATTTATTAAAGGCGTTCGTCTGGGGAGGATCCGAGCCTCGGTTCTGGTCCAATCTATGAAGACAGACAGGTTAGTGACTGCAAAAAGGTTCTGGGAGCTGAGAGGGGTGGTGTGCACGTCACTAACCTTCTGTGGCAGGAGCAGGGCTGAGACAGAGAACGTTGGAGGGCTGGGCAGGAAACAGAATCCAGGGACGTAGCAGGGGTCGAGAGCCAGGAGCAGTGTGAACAGGCAAAAGGATGATCCGTAGTCGTGGTCAAAGAGGAGAGTGAGGTTGTACCGTGTAGGCCAAGAACGTGGTATCCAGACAGGGGCAAAGTCAAAGTGAGGAGTCAAGAGTGAAGCTGTGGTCAAAAATGAAGAAACTAGGAATGAGAAAATGCTGGATAATTTACTGGCTGTGAGGCTTTCAATAATCTGGCACCTTGCAGAGGCAAGAGCTGAGTTTATATAGGGCTGGCACCAGGTGTAGAGCATCAACACTGATTACTATGATCAGGGAGAATCAGGTAGGCAGGCTTTGCAGGGCAAGGGCAGGCAGCTAGAAATGACAGAGGGAGAGTGGCCAGAGTGACAGGAGCTGAATGAATGAAAGGGGAACTCAAAACTGAAGCAGGAAAAAATGTGAATGATCTTAAAACGGGGCTGTGGTATGAGGAGCAGAGGCTTGAACAGATGCGGGGGCCGCTGAGCGTGACATAGCCCCCCTTTAAGGTCCAGCATCCTGACGGACCACCAAAGAAAAAGAACTAACAAGGACCGGGCAGGTGGAGGGGGCACTGGAGGTGGGCAAAAAGGCAGGTTGGAGATCCGAAGGGACCTCCAGAGATGCCCCAAAACTCTGGTGGACGGCCCGGCCACTGACAAAAAGTGGCAAAGTCCAGGTCAGATAGCTGTGTAAGCCTTGTTGGGGCCAGATCAAAGGCAAGACCAGGACCAGTGCCGCACCAGGCAGGAGGATCCGAGCTGCAGCCCACATGGATGTCTTGGAGGCTGCAGCCATCATGGGGGTCCTGGGGACCATTGCGGCCGACATGGGGGTCCTGGGGGGCTGAGGAGCTTCAGTAGTCGACATGGTGGGCCGAGGAGCTGCTGAAGCCGACATGGAGGGCCGTGGAGGCGAATCTTCTGCGGTAGGCGGCGAATCTTCTGCGGTAGGCGGCCAATCTTCTGCAGTAGGCGGCCAATCTTCTGCGGTAGTGGAGAGCGCTGGCCCCTCTGGAGACTTGGAGAGATGGAAGGGTGCTGCAGCCAACTTGGAGGCCTGAAGGGGAGCTGAAGCCAATTTGGAGGCCTGGAGGGGAGCTGCAGCCAACTTGGAGGCCTGGAGGGGTGCTACAGCCAACTTGGAGGCCTGGAGGGGTGCTGCAGCCAACTTGGAGGCCTGGAACTCAACTGGAGGCGGTGCAGCGGGAGGCCTGGAACTCAACTGGAGGTGGTACAGCGGGAGCCCAAATCACAGCAAGCACAGGGGCCAGGACAGCCGCAAACATGGTGGCCAGCGCTGCCACCTGTGGAATCTGGGGGTCTGCGGCTGCTGCAGCCAGCTCCCGTCTTTAACAGATCAATCATACTGATTTTGGTGCACCTCGGTTCAAAACTCTGTAATTTAGAGCCAAACGTATGGGGACGGTGTTACGTCTTTATTCACCACGATGCGCCGCCCACATGCTCCACCCAAAACTGTCAGTGTTGGAAAGCAAGTTACACCAACATATCTTCAGTCACTGGACACACTATTATGCTGATCAGGTAACAGGGGTCAGATAGGGATCGTTCAACGTAAAATTTTATACTTCCTGTTGTCAGGGGGCGTGGCTTAACTGATGTCATGATTTTACCATTCAGTCTTGCAGGGGACCGGATGTGGATCAATCACTGAAAGTTTTGATGTCTCAGACATTTGTTGTGTAGGAGCATTAGCGTTTCGTTTTTCATAGCGAGATGTCAAACTTTGAGGTCTGGCCCCGCCCCTTCAGCATGCTCCAAAATGAACCTTTTAGAGTCCCTCGTGCCTTTTGACCAAACGGGCCAAGTTTGAAACCGACTGAGCGAAATCCCTAGGAGGAGTTTGTTCAAATGCAGAGACTGTAAACCACCAAAAAGGTGTGGAAATTGGGCCGGCATTCCAAAATGGCCACCTTCCTGTTTATCATACAACGTTGGTGCCAGAGGGTTTTCTGAGCATCTTGGGGAATTGGACAAGCTTACCAAATGTCATGTTTCTATGACAAACTAAGATTAATGCAGACGGTATTTTGAACATTTTTAGTTAGCTCTTGAGCCGTTTCTGTTGCAATTTTTGTCACGCCCTTAAAATGCGTAAGTTTTCACCAGTCCTGATGCGTCTGCCAAATTTGGTTACTTTTGGGATATGTTAAGGCCCCCAAAATGCCAATTCATTTGGCTGAAAAAATTGCAGCTCGGGCCTGAAAAGAGCGATTACAATAGGCCTTTGCAGCGCTTCGCTGCTCGGGCATAAAATAAAAATATGTGAAAATAGTGTTTCAGGGTGCACCTGGTGATGAGCTGCTGAGGTCATGTGAGAGCTGGGCTGCATAAGTAACATGGCAGGATACTGCTAAACAAAACGATTCAACTCAGGTAAACAAGCCAATATATTACAATCAAGCATAATAAACATTGTTAATAATAACCTCTGCATATTGTTTCAATAAACCAGAACTGGACGAGGAAACCTTGGACAGTCTGGAGAGTTACGTGGACGAGTGTTTTGAAAACATCGTGATGGGTAAACCACAAAAAAACACCGCATCCACGGCAACACCAACTCCTAAACGCACGCATTCGGAGAGCTCAACCAGCATGTCCACCTCTCCAGAGAAAAGCTTCACTGATGTCCTGGGCTCTATAGACAAGAAGCTAAAAAGCTTAGATGCCCGTCTGGCCCTGGTGGAGGTTCTCCACAAGGAGTTCCAAGCACTGAGGGAGTCTCTGGAGTTCAGCCAAGCTCAGGTGGCGTCGCTCACTGCAGAGAACCAAACTCTGAGGGGTAACATCAAAGAACTCACCGAGAAGATGACACAGCTGTCCGGAGATAACAGGAAAATGAAGGAGTCCATCCTGGATATTCAAGCTCGGAGCATGCGGGACAATCTTGTCTTCTCAGGGATCCCAGAACAAGCAGAGGAGGATGCTGAAGTTATGATCCGTGAGTTTATCCATCATCAGCTGAAACTCCCAAGTGAGACGGTAAAAAACATCACATTCCATCGCGTTCACCGGCTCGGAGGTAAGAAGCCCGATAACAAGCCACCTCGACCAATTATAGCTAAATTTGAACATTATAAACAAAAAGAGTAGGTCAGAGGTCGGGGCAGAGAGCTGCGTGGGATGGACTTCAGTGTGAACGATCAATTTCCTAAAGAGATCCTCGATCGGAGGCGGGTTTTGTTTCCAATCAGGAAGAAATACATGTCTGAGGGCGTCAGAGCTACGGTGGCTGTAGACAAACTTTATATTAATGGTCAGTTGTTCAGGGAACGGGACGTCACTCCGTGGCTTTATTAAAAGGAACAACAGGTTAGTTAGGTTAACTGTGGCCCCCTGGGCAGTTTAGTTGAATAGTCCTGGTTTAATGCTTGTAACACTGGAGGTAAATTAACTGGCATTTGTAAATAAAATGTAAAGCACAGCTTGGTAAGGTGTCTGCACTGGTGAAGGTGAACGGTGTCAAAGCTATTTTATTTATTTATTTATTTTTTTGGTTTGTTTGTTTGTTTGTTTTCCTCTCTTTTCCTTTTTATTTTATTTTTTTTTTAATTTTTTTTAATTTTTACTATTTTCTCTTTTACGTTTATCTGTTAGAACATCACTTCATCAGTCTTTTTCTCTTCTTTACCACCCAACAAACATTTACACACAAGCACACCAAAACATACACACGCGCACACACACTCGCACACACACCAGAGAACTTTATATCTTTCAACTTCTCTCACACCCAGCTTCTACTCAATATTCTTGTATCTTTCCACTTCAAACATCACTGTGTGTTTCTAAACATCTAAACAGGCAATCTCAAGCAATAACTCTGATTTTAGTTGGATTTGTTTGTCTCTATGGTGACATGCGCTGGTCAACTTTAGCTACTCTCGCACAACTATGGGCACATTAAGGTTTGTGACTTGGAATGTGAATGGAACCAGTACTCAGCAAAAAAGATTAGGAATTTTAAACCAGCTTAAAAGATTACAGGCAGATGTTGTCTTTTTACAAGAGACTCATAAATCTATTACAACTGCAGATAATCTTAAATCACCTGACTTTCCTGATGTGTTTTGTGCCTGCTATAACTCAAGACAAAGGGGAGTGGCAATATTCATCCATCCATCCATTTTCTTTACCCGCTTGTTCCATTTTGGGTCACGGGGGTCGCCGGTGCCCATGTCCAGCAATCACTGTGCGAGGGGCGGGGTACACCCTGGACGGGTCGCAAGTCCATCACAGGGCCACATAGAGACACACGAGACAAACAACCATTCACTTTCTCACTCACACCTAGGGACAATTTAGAGTTACCAATCAGCCTAACATGCATGTTTTTGGTCTGTGGGAGGAAACCGGAGTACCCGGTGAAAACCCACGCATGCACGGAGAGAACATGCAAACTCCACCCAGAAAGGCCCCTGGACCGGGGTTTGAACCAGGGACCTGCTCGCTGAGAGGCAGCAGCTCTACCAGTTGCGCCACCGTGCTGCCCGGGAGTGGCAATATTAATACACAAAAATATTAATTTTTCAGTACTAGACACAGTTACAGACCCAGAGTGTAGATATTTAATAATAAAACTTTGTATAAATAATTACAAGCTGTGTATTGTCAGCATATATGCCCAAAATGTTGATGACACCTCTTTTTTTCATGATTTTTTCTCAGCATTGTCTGATCACTTGGATTGCTCACTTATACTTGGAGGTGACCTCAACTTTGGTTTAAATGAAGAATTAGACAGATGTAGTAGAGCAGGAACTCAGCGCAGTTGGCAGTCCATAAATATAGTTAAACAGTACATGAGTGATTACGGACTTTGTGATGCATGGCGATCTCTTCACCCGAACCGTAGGGAGTATACTTTCTTCTCACCTGTCCATCACTCTTACTCTCGTCTGGATTATTTTTTAGTCAGCAGCTCGTTGTTGACGGACATCTCGGACTGTCAGTGATCATGCTCCCGTCTGTTAAAATCTAGCAAACAGAAAAAAAATCCCCAAAAGTATAAACTGGAGATTTAATATATCATTGCTTGAAGATGAAGATTTTATCAAATATTTTACAGAAGAGTGGGCTTCTTATCTGGAGTATAATGACTTGCCTGGAACATCAGCATCTGTTCTCTGGGTGGCAGGGAAAGCAGTGATGAGAGGTAAAATAATCACATTCTCATCACATAAGAAGAAAAAAGAAAATAAACATATTCAGGAATTAGAAGAAACCATTAAAATGTTAGAAGCATCCCAAGATGAAGACATGCTGGAGAAAATGTGTAAAGCAAAATTAGAATTAAATGAACTTATTAACAAAAAAAGTCAATTCTTAATACAAAGACTCAGAAAAGAAAATTTTGAGCAGAACAATAAATCAGGTAGCTTTCTAGCAAAACAGCTTAAAATAAATAAGGAAAAAACAACTATTCATGGTGTTAAAGACTAGACTGGGAATACAGTTTATGATCCTGAAAGAATAAACAGCATTTTCAGAGATTTTTATAAAGCTTTATACTCACCCCAGATAAATCCATCAGATAATGAAATTGATCAATTTCTGGATAAAATAACACTTCCTGGGCAGCACGGTGGCGCAACTGGTAGAGCTGCTGCCTCTCAGCGAGCAGGTCCCTGGTTCAAACCCCGGTCCAGGGGCCTTTCTGGGTGGAGTTTGCATGTTCTCTCCGTGCATGCGTGGGTTTTCACCGGGTACTCCGGTTTCCTCCCACAGACCAAAAACATGCATGTTAGGCTGATTGGTAACTCTAAATTGTCCCTAGGTGTGAGTGAGAGAGTGAATGTTTGTTTGTCTCGTTTGTCTCGTTTGTCTCGTTTGTCTCTATGTGGCCCTGTGATGGACTTGCGACCTGGCCAGGGTGTACCCCGCCCCTCGCACAGTGATTGTTGGACATGGGCACCAGCGACCCCCGTGACCCAAAAATGGAATAAGTGGGTAAAGATAATGGATGGATGGATGGATAACACTTCCTAAATTATCAGATAATCAATCAATGGAGCTGGACTCATCACTGACACCAGTGGAACTCCAGGAAGCCCTCAAAAGCATGTCCAATAAAAAAGCTCCAGGTCCAGGTGGATTTCCAGCAGAGTTCTACAAAGAATTCTGGAATATCCTGGCACCACTATTTCACAGAATGCTACAGGAAACTGAGAAAAATAACAGACTTCCAGAAAATATAAACTCAGCCAACATTAGTCTCATGTTAAAACCAGGCAAAGACCCTGTATTACCTACCAGTTATTGTCCCATATCTCTTATCGATGTTGATCTTAAAATAATTTGTAAAGCCTTCTCAAAAAGATTGGAAAAGATAACTCCTCTCATAATAAATCCTGACCAAACTGGTTTTATAAAAGGGAGGCATTCATCCACAAATTCACGCAGATTATTTAATTTAATTGATTATTCTTACAGTAAACATATTGAAACTGCAATATTCTCTCTAGATGCAGAAAAAGCTTTTGATAGAGTTAAATGGAAATTTTTATTTGCAGCCTTGCATAAATTTGGTTTTGGAAATTATTTCATAAACTGGTTAAAAATATTATATGCTTCCCCATCAGCATGCATTAAGACAAATAATCAAATATCTGCTAGCTTTCTTCTGCAAAGGGGCACGAGGCAGGGATGTCCACTCTCCCCCTCACTGTTTGCTATTTTCATCGAACCACTAGCCGCAGCAATCAGGCAAACTACAGATATTAAAGGCATAAAATGCAAGAACATAGAGCACAAAATCAGTCTATATGCTGATGATGTGTTGCTCTTCCTCCAGCATTCACAAACCTCCCTCTCTCAGGTTATTGGATTGATAAACTCTTTTTCAAATGTTTCAGATTACTCTATAAACTGGATAAAATCCACAGTTCTACCAATTAATTGCTATTTCAACAATTCACTTACTACACAACTGCAGTCAGGGAATATTACGTACTTGGGTATCAAAGTCTCTCCTAGACTGGCAGATTTAACAAAACTAAACCGCATCCCACTTTTAAAGAAAATTGAGGATGATCTTGCTAGATGGAAATCTCAACCCTTGTCTCTCATAGGAAGAATTGCTTCAATAAAAATTATGGTTTTGCCTAAAATAAACTATCTATTCTCAATGATTCCAAATAAACCATCATCTGACTGGTTTAGATCCCTGGACTCCTCCATCTATAAATTTCTCTGGAAAGATAAACCCCCCACGTATTAAACTAAAAACACTACAGAACACCAAAGATAAAGGAGGACTAGAGCTACCCAATTTATATTATTACTTTCTAGCCAACAGGCTAGAACACATCTCAAGATGGATAAAACACACACCCCTTGATGAACCCTGGCTAGACGTAGAACAGACACTTTGCAATAATATAATGATCTCGGACCGTCCATTCATTAGCTCAAACATAAAACGACAGGAATGCTTTAAAAGCATCAATATCAGCTCCTCTCTAACAGCTTGTTGGGAGTTTCTTAAAATGACAAAGTCTTCACTAATTCCATGCAGACGTACACCCATCTGGAACAACCCTGACATCCTACAACAGAATAATATGATAAACTTCCCAGGTTGGAGGTGTAAAGGAATAGAATATTTGGAACATTCAATTCAAATTCAAATTCAAAAATACTTTATTAATACCAGAGGGAAATTATATGTTGGGTAACTCATCATCCTGGTTTCATTAATGAGTTGTTATAGATGCTGATGGCTGTGGGCAGGAAGGATCTCTTGTAGCGGTCTGTCCTACAATGGATTTGAAGAAGCCTCTGACTGAAGACACTTTGTTGTTGTATGACAGTCTGATGAAGAGGATACTGAGGGTTGTCTATAATGTTCTTCATTTTATGAAGAATCCTTCTTTGTACAATCATCTCCAAAGGTTCTAGAGGAGTCCCCAGAACTGAGCCAGCCTTCTTTATGAGCTTGTTGATCTTTTTTAAGTCACTTGCTCTGGTGCTGCTACCCCAGCAGATGATGGCAGAAGAGATAGCACTCTCTACAACAGACTTATAGAAGATATGCAGCATCTTGCTGCAAAAGTTGAAGGACTTCAGCTTCCTCAAGAAGTACAGTCTGCTCTGTCCCTTCTTGTAAATGGCTTCACTGTTGCATTTCCAGTCCAGTCTATTGTCCAGGTGAACTCCAAGGTATTTATACTTCTCCACCATCTCCCTTTCTTCTGCCATGATGGAAATAGGGTTGGATCTGTTCCTGATTCTCCTGAAATCTACAATCATCTCCTTTGTTTTGTTCACATTCAAGATGAGAAGATTGTTTCCACACCATGCCACAAAGCAGTCCACCAGTTCCCTGTACTCAGCTTCTTGTCCATCTCTGATACACCCGACTACTGCAGAGTCATCAGAATATTTCTGCAGATGACAGGAGTCTGTTTTGTACTGGAAATCTGAGGTGTACAGAGTGAAAAGGAATGGTGAGAGTACAGTCCCCTGTGGTGCTCCTGAGTTACTGACCACCTGGTCAGACACACAACCCTTCAGTCTCAAAACATATATATGAGGACGTAAACTATATGCCATTTAACAGATTAATAACACAATATGGGATTGATGAGAATAATTTTTTAGAATATCAACAAATTAAATCTATAACAAAAAATAAATTTAACCTTAATAACACTAGAATT
Source organism: Nematolebias whitei (assembly GCF_014905685.2). NCBI lineage: Eukaryota > Metazoa > Chordata > Actinopteri > Cyprinodontiformes > Rivulidae > Nematolebias > Nematolebias whitei. Next base: position 22,782,697 of record NC_056504.1, read on the forward strand.
GAAATACCAACAAGTGTATTAGAATTCCTATATCTTAACCCTCCCAAATTACTATCTAAGGTTTACCGGACACTCATTAAAATAGATGAATCAATATCCCTTCCCATTGTAAAATGGGAGACAGACTTGTCAGTCAACTTTGACCAAAACTTCTGGTCTCAGATATGTCTAAGAACTTTTAAGATGATTAAAAACCCCAATTTACAATTAAAACAATGCAAAATCCTTCATAGAGTACACTGCACAGGTCAACGGATGTTCAGGATGGGTTTCGCATCATCTAATGTTTGCTCACAGTGTACAAACAATATTCCTGACAATCACATCCACGCATTTTGGTTCTGTCCACCTGTTCAGAGGTTTTGGTGATGGATATGTGAAGACTTATCAAAGTGTCTGAGATGTAATATTCCACCCTCTCTGTCAGTTTGCTTATTGGGTCATTTAGATGATGTCACCTTGGAGACAAAGTCAATTCACATGATTTTTACTGCTTTATGTATAGCAAAAAAAACGTTGGTTACGTACTGTAACCCCAGATTCTATGAATATAGGCGTAGCCCTTTAAGGCTGTCGCTGATGGGTTTATCCCAATATGCGCAAGCATCATACTGAAAAAATTAGTCCACGCCCACCTGCTGTGTGGGCCCCACCCGATCCGTATAAGTTACATTAAGAGCGGGTAATCGGCTCCCAAATAGCTTATTTTTTCTTCAGCTATTCAGGAGCCAGTGAGGCCCGACGCTTAAAGGGCTACGCCTATATTCATAGAATCTGGGGTTACAGTACGTAACCAACGTTCTATGTCATATAGGCTTCGCCCTTTAAGCGAGGGGGGGGGGGCATGAACCAACTGCTTCATGGCTGAACAGTATAAACAGATTAATATCAATGAACTGATTATTGATCAAATGAACTGATTGGTAACAATAGTCATGAACTGATTAGTGACAATAGAACCAAAATCACAGACACAACTTGTGACTGATAACAACATCTCACACTGTGAAGCATGCAGACAGATGTGCGCTTAAACAGAGTTCCATGAAAACAACAATATTCATTCTGTTGGAGCACTAAGGACAGAATGTGTCATGGAACGAGCCGTCACATCACGT
>NC_056504.1:22783914-22784183 GCF_014905685.2 Nematolebias whitei
CCATGCAGCCGCAGTGCAAATGTCCTGCATTGACATACCATTATGCAAGGCAGTCGAAGACGTGTGCACTGAGTCCTGAGGGAGACCAATCCTCTCTAAGCGGGACCGCTCAGCGGCCAGACCCACAGGTGCTGACCTATTTCTGGGTAACTCCTGATCGCTCCTCCTGCTTGAAGGAGAGCATCCTCCCTCCACGGCAGTTTCCACGGACGACCCGACAACAGACGTTGCAGGACTGGGAACCATGGTGCGTTCACGCGCTCGGGAGC
>NC_056504.1:22784283-22788254 GCF_014905685.2 Nematolebias whitei
GACCTGGCACCTGCTCACAGTGCCAAAACCACTGGTAAATGGTTTACTGACCATGGTATTACTGTGCTCAATTGGCCTGCCAACTCTCCTGACCTGAACCCCATAGAGAACCTGTGGGATATTGGGAAGAGAAAGTTGAGAGACATAAGACCCAACACTCTGGATGAGCTTAAGGCCGCTATCGAAGCATCCTGGGCCTCCATAACACCTCAGCAGTGCCACAGGCTGATTGCCTCCATGCCACGCCACATTGAAGCAGTCATTCATGCAAAAGGATTCCTGACCAAGTATTGAGTGCATAACTGAACATGATTATTTGAAGTTTGGCGTTTTTTGTATTAAAAACACTTGTCTTTCATTGGTGGGATGAAATATGCTAATTTTTTGGGACAGGCATTTTGGGTTTTCATGAGCTGTATGCCACAATCATCAGTTTTAAAACAATTAAAGACCTGAAATAGGCAGCACGGTGGCGCAACTGGTAGAGCTGCTGCCTCTCAGCGAGCAGGTCCTTGGTTCAAAACCCCGGTCCACGGGCCTTTCTGGGTGGAGTTTGCATGTTCTCTCCGTGCATGCGTGGGTTTTCTCCGGGTGCTCCGGTTTCCTCCCACAGACCAAAAACATGCATGTTAGGCTGATTGGTAACTCTAAATTGTCCCTAGGTGTGAGTGAGAAAGTGAATAGTTGTTTGTCTCGTGTGTCTCTATGTGTCCATGTGATGGACTTGCGACCTGTCCAGGGTGTCCCCCGCCTCTCGCACAGTGATTGCTGGACATTGGCACCAGCGACCCCCGTGACCCAAAATGGAATAAGCGGGTAAAGAAAATGGATGGATGGACCTGAAATATTTCAGTTGGTGTGCAATGAATCTGAAATATATGAAAGTATCATTTTTATCATTACATTATGGAAAATAATGACCTTTATCACAATATGCTAATTATTTGAGAAGGACCTGTAAATGAGACGTTGTCTCCCTGAGAACTTTTGGGTGATTTAATGAATGTAAATATAACAGCAGTCCTTTACGAATGGGAGTAGTGCTCTGCTTGATGTTGGCTAGGTCATCCTTGAAACTTTTAATGTATGAATGCAGATCACTGGCTGTCTTCAGATCTATGGATGACTCAGAAGGCAGAGCTGCAAATACAAGTTCATTGTAAATATAGTGTTAGTGAGTTCATGTTTTGTTACAAGAATAACTGACTACAAAACAGCCTACAGGAGCAATTTGAGAAATTGGTTAGACAGCCATAGTACAGGCCACACCCAGAACATATGAATGAATAGGAGGATATGAATCCCATGAAAAATAAGTGTACCTGTAATTGTATTCTCCATCCATCCATCCATTTTCTTTACCCGCTTGTTCCATTTTGGGTCACGGGGGTCGCCGGTGCCCATGTCCAGCAATCACTGTGCGAGGGGCGGGGTACACCCTGGATGGGTCGCAAGTCCATTACAGGGCCACATAGAGACAAACAACCATTCACTTTCTCACTCACACCTAGGGACAATTTAGAGTTACCAATCAGCCTAACATGCATGTTTTTGGTCTGTGGGAGGAAACCGGAGTACCCGGAGAAAACCCACGCATGCACGGAGAGAACATGCAAACTCCACCCAGAAAGGCCCGTGGACCGGGGTTTGAGCCAGGGACCCTGCTCGCTGAGAGGCAGCAGCTCTACCAGTTGCGCCACCGTGCTGCCTGTAATTGTATTCTTTTTAATTTAATAATAATCTGTTATTGTTATATCCTATGCTATTGTTCTTGTAATATAAATAAATAAATAAATATAATGGCAGATGGCCGCTTGTCCTGAGCCTGGTTCTGCTAAAGGTTTCTTCCTCATGAGGGAGCTTTTCTTTCCACTGTCGCCTTCATGCTTGCTCAAGATGAGAGTTCTGTGATGGAGTTAAACTCAAAGCTGCTCCTCAGATAAATAACGTTAAATTATTATTTTGTATATGAATGTTTCTGTTCAGTGCCCTGAGACAACTTCTGTTGTGACTTGGAGCTATATTAATAAACTGAATTGAAAATTGAATTATAATTATTATAAGTAAAATACTTAAGTTACATAATAATAATAATAATTAAAAATAATCAATTATATTTTTATTCATAATTATTTATTTTTATAATTATTATATAAACTTTCAATTTTAGTGCTTGCCTTCAGCAGGTACAGCACCAGTTTCATTCCTCTCTCCCTCCATCATCTGGTGTATTTGTGCTGAACTGTAATGACTTGGGGGGAAAAAAAAAAAATTAGTAGAAGAAAGACACAATGATGATGACAAAACTTATGTGCAACTAACCCATAACCAACCAATCGAGTAACAGAGATGGTTTCACTTCATGTGTCGCGGCTCATCTCGACCAATTGGAAAGCAGCATACTGGGAAAAACGTCAAAGAGCCCGCCCAAAGTTACTTTGAGCGTACACTCATTAAAATGCATCAATCCTTTATAATTAAACAATATTAAAATAAGAACTCCCCAAAAAATAACATTCTAAGACATAAATAAACCAGTCTAAGTAAATTAATGACAGTAAAACTTGCAAATGTTTATTTAGAAAGGAATTATTCTCCGGACGTGGAGGGGGCGGATGACAACCCATTACAGATTTACGTCACAACAGGCGGAGGTCAAAAATGGGGGTGCGGAAGCTCTGATCGGCATAAAACTTTGCCAAAATGATATTTATTACATAAACTACACCAAGTAAACGTTTTTACTCACCTACAAAGTTACGCTGGTAGCGAATTTTACATGTAAAACCCAAGGTGAACTTTGAAAATTGAGCACGTTTTGAATTTTGAGCAGATTTTTTCAGGCACAGCTCAGATCGTTTCGACAGGTCTCCAAAACCAAAACGTCAACCTTTCCAGTCGATTTCATCCTGAGTTAGACACCCTGATCTGCATTTTGCAAACGCTAGGATTCGCGGTCTTCAAAAATGATGACGTCATCAAATGAGGCTGCGGTCAGCAGCTCTTATAGTGGATGTCCAAGTGCCTTGTGTTTTCTAAAGTCAGATGGCCTTGGTGGCCATGCCATCTTGAATTGGGCTGACTCTACAAATGTATCAGTTGTGGATGTACATCCAACAATTACTTTCCTGCATGTTTCATTAAAATCCATCCAGACGTTCATAAGACATTTTGATAGCAGACAGACACACAAACTCTTGCACACACAGAGACATGTCCGTCAACCTTTGCCTTTTGGCGGCCTGTAAAAATGAGTAAACAGGCCAAACCTCGAACAAACAAAGGTCAGTTTCACACCAGATAGACTCGGTTCGGTTCGGGACCAATATTCATGACATTTTGTTTACATTTGAGCTGGTGCGTTTGCATTCACACCGCACTGTGCAGTCGAGCCAACCTGTTGAACCAACCTATTCCCCTGCTCGCCTGTGGGGGCGCTGCACCAAGAACTACTGAAAGAAACGAAACAAAAACCTCTGAAGACGCTTCTTCTTTTGTAAATAAAAACAAAAACAAAGTGGCATCAAGTTTTAGCAGTTTTAGGAGTTATATTTTGTCATTTTTCAAAAATGGACTTAACATGAGCAGAAGATGAGACAGAAGATCATGGAGAATATTGTTTTTCCACAAAAGGCAGCTGATGGCTCCATAAGGTAAGAGAAATGCGTGTTTGTTTGTCCTGCGGAGCGGGCCGGGTCTGTTTACATTCACACTGTACTCGAACCACGCTGGAGTTCGCTTCTACCGGACCAAGACCTAGGTTTTAGCCCGGGCCAGAGTTCGCCTTTTTGTTCCATGACAGAGTTCGATGGCGCGTTCACACCTCCCTAAACGAACCGGACTTTCTAGGAAAACGAGCTAGAGTTCGATTAAAGAGTCAGTCAGAGTCAGAGAGTCAGAGTCAGAGTTTCTTTATTGTCATTCGCACCTCATGTGGTACATGTGGTGGAGCGAAATTATGTACACAAGGT
>NC_056504.1:22788354-22788826 GCF_014905685.2 Nematolebias whitei
AGTCTGATGAAGAGGATACTGAGGGTTGTCTATAATGTTCTTCATTTTATGAAGAATCCTTCTTTGTACAATCATCTCCAAAGGTTCTAGAGGAGTCCCCAGAACTGAGCCAGCCTTCTTTATGAGCTTGTTGATCTTTTTTAAGTCACTTGCTCTGGTGCTGCTACCCCAGCAGATGATGGCAGAAGAGATAGCACTCTCTACAACAGACTTATAGAAGATATGCAGCATCTTGCTGCAAAAGTTGAAGGACTTCAGCTTCCTCAAGAAGTACAGTCTGCTCTGTCCCTTCTTGTAAATGGCTTCACTGTTGCATTTCCAGTCCAGTCTATTGTCCAGGTGAACTCCAAGGTATTTATACTTCTCCACCATCTCCCTTTCTTCTGCCATGATGGAAATAGGGTTGGATCTGTTCCTGATTCTCCTGAAATCTACAATCATCTCCTTTGTTTTGTTCACATTCAAGATGAGA
>NC_056504.1:22788926-22805476 GCF_014905685.2 Nematolebias whitei
ACTGCAGAGTCATCAGAATATTTCTGCAGATGACAGGAGTCTGTTTTGTACTGGAAATCTGAGGTGTACAGAGTGAAAAGGAATGGTGAGAGTACAGTCCCCTGTGGTGCTCCTGAGTTACTGACCACCTGGTCAGACACACAACCCTTCAGTCTCAAAACATATATATGAGGACGTAAACTATATGCCATTTAACAGATTAATAACACAATATGGGATTGATGAGAATAATTTTTTAGAATATCAACAAATTAAATCTATAACAAAAAATAAATTTAACCTTAATAACACTAGAATTGAAATACCAACAAGTGTATTAGAATTCCTATATCTTAACCCTCCCAAATTACTATCTAAGGTTTACCGGACACTCATTAAAATAGATGAATCAATATCCCTTCCCATTGTAAAATGGGAGACAGACTTGTCAGTCAACTTTGACCAAAACTTCTGGTCTCAGATATGTCTAAGAACTTTTAAGATGATTAAAAACCCCAATTTACAATTAAAACAATGCAAAATCCTTCATAGAGTACACTGCACAGGTCAACGGATGTTCAGGATGGGTTTCGCATCATCTAATGTTTGCTCACAGTGTACAAACAATATTCCTGACAATCACATCCACGCATTTTGGTTCTGTCCACCTGTTCAGAGGTTTTGGTGATGGATATGTGAAGACTTATCAAAGTGTCTGAGATGTAATATTCCACCCTCTCTGTCAGTTTGCTTATTGGGTCATTTAGATGATGTCACCTTGGAGACAAAGTCAATTCACATGATTTTTACTGCTTTATGTATAGCAAAAAAAACGTTGGTTACGTACTGTAACCCCAGATTCTATGAATATAGGCGTAGCCCTTTAAGGCTGTCGCTGATGGGTTTATCCCAATATGCGCAAGCATCATACTGAAAAAATTAGTCCACGCCCACCTGCTGTGTGGGCCCCACCCGATCCGTATAAGTTACATTAAGAGCGGGTAATCGGCTCCCAAATAGCTTATTTTTTCTTCAGCTATTCAGGAGCCAGTGAGGCCCGACGCTTAAAGGGCTACGCCTATATTCATAGAATCTGGGGTTACAGTACGTAACCAACGTTCTATGTCATATAGGCTTCGCCCTTTAAGCGAGGGGGGGGGGGGCATGAACCAACTGCTTCATGGCTGAACAGTATAAACAGATTAATATCAATGAACTGATTATTGATCAAATGAACTGATTGGTAACAATAGTCATGAACTGATTAGTGACAATAGAACCAAAATCACAGACACAACTTGTGACTGATAACAACATCTCACACTGTGAAGCATGCAGACAGATGTGCGCTTAAACAGAGTTCCATGAAAACAACAATATTCATTCTGTTGGAGCACTAAGGACAGAATGTGTCATGGAACGAGCCGTCACATCACGTAGGTAAAAGCGAATAAATGAGCAGGGTGTTGACCATGCAGCCGCAGTGCAAATGTCCTGCATTGACATACCATTATGCAAGGCAGTCGAAGACGTGTGCACTGAGTCCTGAGGGAGACCAATCCTCTCTAAGCGGGACCGCTCAGCGGCCAGACCCACAGGTGCTGACCTATTTCTGGGTAACTCCTGATCGCTCCTCCTGCTTGAAGGAGAGCATCCTCCCTCCACGGCAGTTTCCACGGACGACCCGACAACAGACGTTGCAGGACTGGGAACCATGGTGCGTTCACGCGCTCGGGAGCCACCAGGAGAGCTGTCAATCCCTCCTCCTGAACTCGGTTCAGGAACCGTAAAATCAGAGGAGGTGGGGGAAACGCGTACAGAAGCGTTTTGGGCAACGGGCTGTGAGCAAATGCATCCACCCCCAGTGGTGGATCGTCTCGCCGGCTCAGGGAAAACCATAGTTGACACTGAGCGTTCTCTCGTGTCGCAAACAGGTCCATAGCTGCTTTGCCAAACTTCTGCCACGTCTGAACCATCAGGTCTGGATGGAGGGTCCAGTCCGCGTGACGTGGACCGCCCCTGGACATCACATCTGCCCCTCTGTTCAGAACACCGGGTATGTAAACCGCTCTGATGGAGAGCAGGTTTTGGTGAGCCCAACACAGTAGCTTTCACGCAATGTGTAACATCTGGGCTGAACGCACACCCCCCTGTCGGTTTATGTACGCAGCAGTCACCATGTTGTCTGTGTGAATCAACACGTGTTGATTCTGTAGCACGGGAGCAAAGTGTTGAATCACATTCAGCACTGTGCGACACTCCAAAACATTGATGTGGGCTGATGTGCGGTGGGGCCACAGCGCCCCTACTGCTTGAGATAGGCATGTCCCCCCCCCCAACCTGACAGCGACGCATCCGTGAAGACTGACACGTGTGACGTGGGTCTGCTGACGGGAACTCCCTCTGACAGAACCAGGTTGTTTCCCCAGTGTCGGAGGTCTGTTCTCACAGAGGAAGGGACAGTGATCATCCGTCTTTTTTGTTTTACTAGATCCACACGCAGATGCGCGAACCACCTCTGGAGGCGTCTCATGTGTAACAAACCCAGCGGAACCAGCAGGCCGGGGGGAGGGATGAGCCGCGCGGCTTGATGAGGTGGCGCACAGCCTCTGACACCTCCTCCGACTGCTTCTAATTCGCCAGCATGGTTTTGAAGCTGCTCCCGAACAGCGCGTCCGCCGTGATGGGGCCCTCCATTAGGTCTTTGTGCAGTTTCTCCGGCAGCGAGGGGGAGTGACGAAGCCAGGTGGATCGTTGAATCATCGTCATCCACGCTGTAATCCTGGACAGGCAAACCGTAAAAGAGGCACACATGTTGAGGATAGCGTCTGCTGCCTTACAGAGGGAGCTCTTGGTCTCCTCAGGCAGATCTGCGGCCTCCAACCTCTATGACATGCTAAATGCTAGCAGCGCCACGTTGTTGCTAGCTGCGGCCACCTGAAAAGCACACTGGTGGGCTCGATTGGAGAGCGCGGTCACCGCCTGGTCGTGTTTCCCCGGAGGGACGGGATGCTGCTCCAACCTGGACAGCTTCGCTCCGAAGGCTTCCGCGAGGCTTGTCTCAAGGGGGGGTACCGAGGGATAGCCCCGCTCGGTGAACCCCTCCACTCTGGTGATGGGAGCGTAAGTGGAGACGGGCGCCCTTAACCTACCAGGACCGGCTGCGGCCTCGTTCCAGTACGATGTCACCGCTGGAAAACGAGGCCAGATGGGATCAAGATGGCGAGCCGGCATGGAGCCAAACCTTCCCACAAGATCATCCGATCTGAGCGCGGGGGGGGGGTGTGTGTGAGGGGACGGAGAGCCCCTTTACGTTAGCAGCTTCCCGGATAATGGCGGGCAGCTCCGAGAGGAGTGCGCCGACGGCAGGGAGCGGTGTGGCCGTTGAGGCGGGAAACCCCGGGGGAGTCGAGCATCCGCTCGGCCTCCCTCTTTCCAACACTGCGCTCCCCAGGAGGGAACGAGCGTCGGGGCTGCTGCTAACGTCACCGGTCCCAGAGAGCCGGCGTCGAAGAAATCCATGGCGTTGTCCAGCGAGCAGTCTCCCGCCACGGACAGGCAGTCCTCGATGGTAGCCTTAAACAAGGCTGCTCTCCTCTGCCTTTCCTCCGGTGGAAGCTCGTCACAGAGGCGGCAGGAGGAAGCGCGGGCGACGTGGCGGGGACCCAGGCATCCTTCGCAGGTGTCGTGCCGGTCGAAGCTGAGCAAGTAACCGGTCTTGCAGGAGGGACACAAGCGGATGGTGTTGGAGTTGGACATCTCGTTGAAAGGTCGGTTGTTTTATTTTAGCTTGCTGAAGAAAAATGGGAGCCGATTACCCGCTCTTAATGTAACTTATACGGATCGGGTGGGGCCCACACAGCAGGTGGGCGTGGACTAATTTTTTCAGTATGATGCTTGCGCATAACGAGATAAACCCATCAGCGACAGCCTTAAAGGGCGAAGCCTATATGACATAGAACTATACTCATAAATTGGAAAAATAAAAATACTCTTAGTATTAAACAGTATAAAGACCTTTTGTTAGATTACATCAGTCTTGAGATTGGCTTCAACCTGTAGTGCAGGTGGGTAAACCCCTTTGATTTCGTCCCGTGGGGCATTGTGGTTGATATGGGGGAGGTATTGGGGCTGGGGACATTGGGGGGTCGTGGGCCCAGGGCAATGGCGCTCAACTGGGGAGATGGCTTTGGTGGTTCTGGGCATTGACCTCTGCTGGCTGCATGCAGGCCTCTGGGCGGTCTGTGCCGGTGGGCGCAGGTTGCTGGCCTGGTGGCCTGGCTGCTCCTGGGTGGGTTTGGGGTGGGTGCGGGTTCGGGGTTCTGGGGGAGTGTCGCTCCCGGGCTGGGGTCTCAGCTTGATCCGGGGGTCTCGGGTCTTGGCGGGTATGTTGTCAGGGTCTTGGGCCGGTGCATGCGCCGGTGCCCGGCCCTAGCCTGGGGGCCCTTGGTGCGCTGGTGGGCTTTGGGGCCTCGGCTGTGGTGGTGGGGGGGGGAGAGACAGGTGGACTCAGCCTGGGTGTCTTCCTGCCTGGCTGTGGCTGCAGTCTGGTGCTTGGCTGGGGTTCTGGGCTGTGGGGGGCTGTGGGTGGGGGGGCTTTTGCTCGGGTGGCTTTGCACTGCTGGCCCGGGGGTGTCTTGGCGTGTTAGGCGTGTGCCCTCCCTTGCATGGCGTGCTCTCATTGTGGGTGTTGCTGTGGTGGACTGGTCGGTCCTTTTGTGGGGGTGGGGGTGCGCTCTCGGTCATCGTGGTGCGCTGTCTGCGGCTGATCAGGCACTCCGGGCTGGTTGTCGTGCTGGAGTTTGGTGGCTTCTTTTGTTGAGGGGCTGGGTGTTGAGCTCGGGATCGGGTTGGGGGTCTGGACGATCTCAGGGGGGCTTGGGTCGCTGGCCCGGGTTCTGGTTGGTCCTCGGGGCTATGTGCCGGTCCGTGGCCTGGGTCCCTGGTGGTGCGGCTGCCTCCTGCTCCTGGATGGATGCACTGGAGCCTCCCTCCCCTGGTGGATCTCAGAGAATGGGGGTGCCTATTGGAGTCAGTGGGGGAGATGGCCCCCGGGAGGGCATTGCCACCTCAGTTGTTCCTCCCCATCCTGACGTCTTCCTCCACCCACTCCATCACACCACCACTCAAGCAGGGCCTTGGGGTTCAGGTGCACTACCGAGCTGTGGGGAGGATCCTCCATCTCCGTGGTTCATGGAGACCTGGGCCCCAATTTTATCAAACAACCTAGACACTCGCATAGAACATTCTCACGACACATGCACATATAGGGTCTGGAGTGGGCACATGGTGGCATATAGGGGGTGGGATGTGTAATCATTCTCACCTCCGGGACCTGTGCCCACTCTCATATGTAGCATGTAGACATTTAGGGTTCTGGGCAAGGGTTAGGGGGGGTGAACGGGCACTGCCTGCTCTCTGGGGAGGGGGTGGGTCTGTGCCAGTCGCCACCTCATCCCCCCATTTTAAATGCACTATATAACAACAATAGGGAAAAAGAATAAAAAGACCAAAAGATCGGAAGAGCACACGCCAGACAGGCAGCCTACCCTCATTGTCCGTCTGACATTTGGGGTCGGGGTGGGGGGGGGGTAGGCTGCCTGGTTGGGGTCTGGGCTGTGGGTGGGTATTGGGCCTTTGGGGGCGATTGGGGGTGGGGGTGGGGCTGGTGCTCCGGTTCTCCCTGGATTGTTTGGATCCTTTGATTAGGGTTCCTGGTTCTGATGGCCAGCCCTTTGGCTGGGGTGGCTGCCGGGTTCTGGCGGGAGGTCAGCTGTGGTTGTGTGTGTTAAGGTCTGTGGGTGATGTCAAAGGCGAACGGTTTGAAGCAAGGACTAAACAACTTGAGGTAAAAAACAATTATATTTATTGGTTCAGGTGTAGCTGGTAAACTCAAACTCAGGATGGATCCACTGTGGGAATAGAGAGGAGATTGGTGGTGAACGATAAATCGTCTTGAGAGGAGATTTTGGAAATGTTGATAGTAATCCAAAAATAAGCTTACTTGTCGTTGTTGTTCCAGGAGCATGAGAACAGGAGGCAGGATCCGAATCCAACAATCCACGGTGGGATCAGGTGAGTATATTAACAAGTGTATTTACAAAAATCACCAAGAGAGCCGGCGTGGAGGTGAGGAGGAACCAGGAACCAGGTGAGGCACACAGGAGTAAAGGTGGAGGAGGAGAAACGCTGCTGTCATGCAGGGAGACCGATAAGGAGCTTGAAGTCAGCCAGCCAGTAGTCACAGGAACATGGAGCTTGGTAGAACTTTGCTCTGGCACTGATCTGGAGTGAGGCTCCAGATTAAATAGCTCCTCCACCTGGTCCAGGTAATGAGCAGCAGCTATGGAAAGATAATTAGAAAAACACAAACAACGGAGAAAGGAGGGGTAGAGGAGCCAACCTCTACAGTACCTCCCCCCTAACGATCGTCTCAGGACGATGACATCATCCGTTTCTCTGGATGGTCTCGAAAAAACGCCTCTATCATCCCGGGGTCCAGGATGAAAGACCTCGGGATCCATGACCTGTCTTCAGGTCCATAACCTTCCCAATGGACCAGGAACTGGAAACCCCTATCCCGTCTTCTGGAATCCAGGATATGGTTGATCCTATATGTCGGGTGGTTGTCGATCAAAAGGGGGGCTGGGGGGGAGCTGGTGGGAGGGTTGAGCGGGCTGACTGAAACTGGTTTTAAGTTAGAAACGTGGAAAGTTGGATGGATCCTCATGGATGGTGGTAACTTGAGCCTGACTGCAGAGGGGTTTATGATCTTGTCAATAGTATAGGGGCCAATGTACCTGGGGGCCATTTTGCGAGAGGTGTCCTTTAGACGGATGTCTCTGATGGAGAGCCATACTGATTGGCCTACCTTGTAGTCCGGGGCTTTAGAACGATGTCTGTCAGCCGATTCCTTGTTCCGTCCGGCAGTCCTTGACAGTGCCTCTCTAGCTTGAATCCAAACTGTCCTGCATCGGTCCATGTGATCCTTGACAGACGGAACCAGGATTTCAGTCTCCAACAGAGGAAATAGGGGGGGCGTGTATCCAAGAGAAACCTCGAAAGGTGTCAGGCCAGTAGCGGATGAAGTTAGAGTATTGTGTGCATATTCCACCCAGAGCAAGTGTTTTGACCAGTCAGATGGGTTCTTCTCAGACACGCACCTAAGGACGGCCTCCAACTCCTGATTGCATCTCTCCGACTGTCCGTTCGATTGTGGATGGTAACCGGAAGACAAACTCACAGTGGCCCCGATGGACTTACAGAACTCCTTCCATAATTGGGATATGAATTGTGGGCCTCTGTCCGATACAATGTCTGTGGGTAAGCCGTGAATCCTGAAAACCTCTTGTAGAAGAATCTGGGCCGTCTCAAAAGCCGAAGGGAGTCTTGTGAGTGCAATGAAATGGGCAGCCTTAGAGAATCGGTCCACGACAGTGAGGACTAGAGACTTCCCATCTGAAGGTGGCAAACCCGTCACGAAGTCCAAAGCGATGTTTGCCCACGGTCTGTCTGGAACTAGTAGTGGATGAAGTAGACCCGCCGGTGGTTGATTGTTGTTCTTATTTCGGGAACAAGTGGAGCAGGCCTTGACAAACTCCTTTATGTCCTTTGACAGTGTCTTCCGCCAGAAATGTCTCTTGGTGAATTCAATCATTCGGTTGATGCCGGGATGACAGGTAAAGTGATGCGAATGAACCCAATCCAAAACCTTGTGGACGACACTCTTTGGAACGAAGATGGTGCCAGGTGGTACCCCCACAGGATCAGGTTGCTGAACTTGAGCCTTCTTGATCTCCTGTTCAATGGGCCAGGTGACAGTTCGGACCACACAGGCTTGTGGCAAGATCCCAGAGTCCTCCTTCTCTCGGTCGGAAAAGGAGAATTGTCGAAACAATGCATCTGGTTTAATATTCTTGGAACCAGGGTGATACGTGATGGTGAATCTGAATCTCGTGAAAAACAACGCCCACCGGGCCTGACGGGGGTTAAGGCGTTTGGCGTCTTGTAAATACGCTAGGTTCTTGTGATCAGTCCAAATGATAAATGGAACATTGGCCCCCTCCAACCAGTGTCTCCATTCCTCGAGGGCTAGTTTTATGGCCAACAATTCACGGTTTCCAACGTCGTAGTTCTGTTCAGCAGGAGAGAAACGTCTTGAAAAGAAAGCACATGGGTGAGTTTTATTATCATGGGGATCCCTTTGAGAGAGTACTGCCCCAGCACCAATATCTGATGCATCCACCTCCACAATGAACTGACGTTGGGGGTCAGGGTGACGGAGAATGGGTGCAGAACAAAAACGTTGCTTCAACTCACGGAAGGCTCAATCGGCTTCGAGGGTCCAGTTGAACTTGAGATTCGTGGACGTAAGTTGGGTGAGAGGGGCTGCCGTCTGACTGTAGTTCCGGATAAAACGACGGTAGAAGTTCGCAAATCCCAGGAACCTCTGAAGTTGCTTTCTGTCCGTGGGTGTAGGCCACTTCAGCACCGCTCGGATCTTCTCAGGGTCAGTGTGGTAGTGTCCCTCGTTAAAAATAAAACCAAGGAAAGAAACAGAGGTTACATGGAATTCACACTTCTCAGCCTTGACGTAAAGTCGGTTTTCATATAGTCATTGTAATACTGTGCGAACATGGGTCTGGTGGGACTGGATGTCAGTAGAATAAATCAAAACGTCGTCTAGGTACACAAACACAAATTTATTGATCATATCTTGGAGAACGTTGTTGATGAGAGCCTGAAAAATGGCAGGAGCATTAGTGAGTCCGAACGGCATAACCAAATATTCGAAATGTCCAAAAGGGGTCTTAAATGTAGTTTTCCACTCATCTCCTTCCTTGATCCTCAAAAGGTGATAAGCGTTTCTAAGGTCCAATTTTGAAAAAACTGTGGCAGAAAGAAGTTGTTCTTGTACTGAGTTGATTAATGGAAGTGGGTACTTGTTTTTTTATGGTTATCGCATCTAGACCTCGGTAGTCGATACACGGGCGGAGTGAACCATCTTTCTTGTCTACAAAGAAAAACCCTGCCCCTAATGGGGACGTTGAAGGGCGAATGATGCCAGACTGTAATGATTCGTCTAAATACTTCTGCATAGTTTCTTTCTCGCTCTGAGAGAGGTTATATAGGTGACTCGAAGGGAGAGGGGCTCCCGGCAACAGTTCGATTGAGCAGTCATATGGGCGATGTGGAGGTAAAGATAAAGCTTTATTTTTACAAAAAACGGGTGCAAAATCATGGTAAACCCTGGGTACTCTTGACAAATCAGGTGGAGCGGAGGTCACCTCCTTTATTGTGTCAGACTGAAAACCAGCAGACCTTAGACAGTTCCTTAAACAATATTCGCTCTAAACACTGACTCTTTTCTTCTGCCAATCAATGATGGGGTTGTGTTTTATCAACCATGGATAGCCCAAAATAAACTGCGGTGAGGGAGAATGAAAAACCATGAACTCACCCAGTTCTCTGTGATTCCCGGAGATGATGAATGGTAAGTTAGTTACCTCCTGGGTGATAGTCGTGATATTTTTTCCCGTGACTCCAGCCACCGGAATGGGGTAAGGAAGGCTTCTGGTAGGTATTTGAAGCTCATCTACCAAATCTTGAGAAATAAGGTTCCTCTCAGCTCCCGAGTCAATGAAGGCCTCAATGGAGTAGTGTCTCTGTTGAAGCATAATTCTGGCAGGAAGACAAAAACGTGAATCAGGGGCACAACAAGCTTCACTCACCAGGATCCCCTGAATGGCTGGTGCGTGCTGGAGTTTAACTTGTTTGGGCAAGATCGCACAAAATGTCCTCTCTTTCCACAGTAGAAACATTCACGTGCTGTCAATCGTCGTTGCCTCTCTTGCAACGTGAGTCGGGTTCATCCGATCTGCATTGGCTCAGGCTCGGAATCATAGTGAGTGGTATCTGGTTGAAACGTGGGTCCTCTGATAGCAGGAAACGCTGGAGGAAAAGTTGACCCGGAAGCCATCGGTTCCGCTTGGCCCCGCCTTTCCCGAAGGCGATTATTGATCCTGATCGCCAAACTGATGAGATCATCCAACGTCTCCGTTTCATCTCTAAGTGATCCTTTATTTGATCAGAAAGTGAATTAGAAAATACTCCCTTTAGTGCCACCTCATCCCACCTGGTTTTCTCCGCCGCAACCTGGAAGAGGATGGCGTATTCAGCCACGGTAGCTTGGTCCTGTCTCATAGCCAACAGACGGCGGGACGTCTTCTCCTGGTGGACAGGGACATGAAACACACTCTTGAACTCCTTAATAAAGTCGTTAAATGATAGTGAAACCACAGGGTGAGACTGAAGGTAGGCATGAGCCCATTCAAGAGGTAAACCTCTCAACGAAGTAACGATATAAGTGATTCTGGATGCAGAATTTGGGAACAGGGAAGGAGAACGGGCAAATGCTAGTTCACATTGGAGTAGGAAACCATTGAATTGTTCCGGGTTACCTTCAAAAACTGCGGCCGGCCAAATCTCTGGCTCACGGGGTTGTTCCGAGCAGGCGGTGCTTAGCGCTGGCGGCGCTAATGGTGGTGAGACGGCCGGCGTGGGTGGAGTTAGTGTTCCCATTCTATTGCCGATGGACTGAATCATTCCACCCACCGTTTCCAGATTCGACTGTGTAGTCTTGTGTTGGGTAATTAGTTCCTGTAAGAGAGCTTCATTTCTCCTTACTCTCTCCTCAAGGGTGACCTGATCAGCATTCAAACCGTTCTTTGACATATTGTGGCCAGAGCAAACTGTTAGGGTCTGTAGGTGATGTCAAAGGCGAACGGTTTGAAGCAAGGACTAAACAACTTGAGGTAAAAAACAATATTATTTATTGGTTCAGGTGTATCTGGTAAACTCAAACTCAGGATGGATCCACTGTGGGAATAGAGAGGAGATTGGTGGTGAACGACAAATCGTCTTGAGAGGAGATTTTGGAAATGTTGATAGTAATCCAAAAATAAGCTTACTTGTCGTTGTTGTTCCAGGAGCATGCGAACAGGAGACAGGATCCGAATCCAACAATCCAACAATCCACGGTGGGATCAGGTGAGTATATTAACGAGTGTATTTACAAAAATCACCAAGGGAGCTGGGGTGGAGGTGAGGAGGAACCAGGAACCAGGTGAGGCACACAGGAGTAAAGGTGGAGGAGGAGAAACGCTGCTGTCATGCAGGGAGACCGATAAGGAGCTTGAAGTCAGCCAGCCAGTAGTCACAGGAACATGGAGCTTGGTAGAACTTTGCTCTGGCACTGATCTGGAGTGAGGCTCCAGATTAAATAGCTCCTCCACCTGGTCCAGGTAATGAGCAGCAGCTGTGGAAAGATAATTAGAAAAACACAAACAACAGAGAAAGGAGGGGTAGAGGAGCCAACCTCTACAGTGTGTGTGTGGTCATTGGTAGTGCGTGGTGGCGGTCGGGGGCGTGGCTTCACTTCGACGGAGTGCTGGCTTGTCGGCCTGATGTGACATTCACGGGGTGCTGTGTGTGTGTGTGTGCGGGGGGGGGGGGGGGCACATGGGTGGCATGCCGGGGCTTCTCCGGGCCTGTGGTGTGGGGCTTTAGGGATGCATTGGTGAGCTGAGCCGGCCTTCCTCGGCTGCTGCCCTGGCCCCCGGCCTGGGGCTGGCTTGCGGTCACTGTAGGGCAGGTGGGGCCTGAGGCTGGCTTGCGGTCACTGTAGTGCAGGTGGGGCGCATGGACGGCCCAACAGAGGCTCTGTCGGGCTGTCTCTGTGTGCCTGTTTGTCTCAGGTTGGGTTTTGGGTGGCCCCCCTCTCTTGGACCAGTTTTGGCCTCCCATTTGGTGGGTCGTGCTCCCCTCCGGTGGTGGGCCCCCCTGCCGCCGGTGCATTGGTGGCTCTCAGCAGCTGGGGCTGGGTGGTGGGGTGTGTGCGGGCCAGCCCTGGTAGCTGCCTGCGGGGGGCCTGGGTGCCCTGGCTCTGTCGGGCCTCTGTTGGGGGGTGGTATGACCTCGGGACTCGGGGCTTGGTGTCCATGGCCGGATCCACTCTGCAGGGGCGGGTTGCCGGCGGGGCCTGTTGACTCGTTGCTACGGCCTCCTGGGGGTTTCTGCATTGTGGTTGCTGGGGATCGCCCAGGGCTTCCCTTTGGTTCTCTCTCTGGGGGGTGCGGGTGTCCCTGTTGGGGGACTACCGGAGTTCTGGGCTTGGGGGCTGCTGTGTGTCTGTGGTTCCGGTCTTCCCTGTGTTACCTTCGTGTCCTGTGGGGACGGGCTTATGGGTCCCCACATCCACTATTGAACATTTTTATGGAGAAACCTTATAGGGATAAGCATGCTCACACAGGTGTTTAGATTCAGGTGTTTATCAGATACACACTCAGTTGGGTTGTGGTGGCCATCAAATATATATTGTATTACCATGTACTGTATAAAATACTTTCTAATGATGTTATAACTAACATTATATAAGTTGTTTGTTGTTGTGGTTTCTTGGTTTTGTCGGGGGGGGTTTGTTGGGCTTTTTTTTCTCTTTCCGCAGGTCTAGAGGCAGACTTCAATGATGTTGATTTGTGTTCTCTTTATCCCTCTCTCTCTCCTCTATTCCTATCTCCTTCTTTACATTTTAACTCTTCTCTCACTTTTCTGCTTTGTTATCTTCTTTGTTTTCCGTCCCCGTGTCCATTACATCTGAAACAAACCCAAAGCATATTCTAATAAAATTTAATTTATATATCAAGTGGAGCATTAAGGCCAGCCATAATGCTCTGCTTATGAAAGTAAATCTGTTGGGCATCACTTTGACACTCAGACAATAATTCTAAGTGTCACAATGCCAGACAGGACAAGGGAAAAAAAAAAGAAAATAATGTTTCAAACACTAAAAATAAGAAAATAAGGAAAATCACAAAACTATTAAAATAAATTATTAAATATCTATTAAATAATATGTTTAAGATAATATGTTGTATTTAAATCCCTATTTTGTAGTATATATTTTTTTATTTCACCAAGGCTGTTTTATCGGCATTGCTCTGTATAATTTGATGACACCTGGTCCATGTAATCCACTTTAAATTATCAATTATTTAGGAAACTTTACCTGAATAAATCTAAGCTTTTTGTGATATTATCTGAGATACACATATTATTACTCCAAACTGAACTCATGCAACTATTTGTTGAAGCATGGATTTATTTTGTTACTTATTTCATAACCATATGTATTAATTTGAACTGTGACCAACTGCAGCAGTTCTTAACACAGCTTGAAGCTCCACGTTTCCTCCCTCTGTACCTGGATAGTCCTGCAGCCCTGACGGAATCCTCCAGAGCAGCAGCACCTCACTCTTTGCTCTCCTCCTCTACACACCTCATCAATGCCTCATATTCTGTGTTGTGATTTAGCCAGAGGTGTTTTACAAGGTTTGTTGTGTTGCCACAGCTCTTTACAGATTTTCCACAAACCTCACAAACTGCTTCTTGGCTGTTTTTGGAGCTGAAATACACACATGACTCTGTTTGGTTTGCATTGCTGGCAGTAAGTCGGACCCCTTCAGGGTGGGAGTTGGACTCCACCAGGGCTGCCTGTTGTCACTGATTCTGTTCATAACTTTTATGGACAGAGTTTCTCGGTGCAGCCAGCGGGTGGATGGAGTCCGACTCAGGGGCCTCAGGATTCCATCTCTGCTTTTTGCAGATGATGTGGTCCTGTTGGCATCATCATGCTGTGATCTTCAGCTCCCACTGGAGCAGTTCACAGCCGAGTGTGAAGTGGCTGCGATGAGAATCAGCACCTCCAAATCTGAGGTCAAGGTCCTCAACTGAAAAAGAGTAGATTGCTCTCTTCAGGTTGCGGTTCTGCCTCAAGTGGAGAAGTTCAAGTATCTCGAGGTTTTGTTCATAAGTGAGGGAAGAATAGAGCGTGAGGTTGACAGACAGATTGGTGCAGTGTCTGCAGTATTGTGGACTCTGTGCCGGTCTGTTGTGGTGAAGACAGAGCTGAACTGTAAGGCAAAGCTCTCTGTTTACTGGTCGGTCTACATTCCTCCCCTCACCTGTGGTCACACACTCTGGGTAGAGACTGAAAGAATGAGATTATGGATACAGGCGGTTGAAACATAGGCGTCGCAACCATTATATGTGAAGGGGACAAGTCCCCCCCACATTAAAAAAATTTTCATTTGAACCACCCCACTTTTACTATGAAACATTAGTTCAGGCGGCGCATTCTTTTTCTTCGCGAACCATTGCACTTTAACAGGAGAATACTCAAACTACTAAAACTCCACTCCAGGTTTTCCTGGTTACATCCAGGTTACCTCCAACTCTACACACTAGTAACAAAGTCCATGCTCAATAATCTACACACTAGTGATGTTCAATACCAGGATTTTCTGGTCCGATACAATATCAGGGAAAATCCATGTGGGTATCGGTGGTCTCGATACCTATACTGATACTTTTTGCTAATACGCCTAATGTGTCAGGTAAATCTAAAAAAAACAGTGTATTCAAATCAAAGTTGCATCAAGAATGCAAGACAAAGTAATTTATTTATTTTAAACTCAGGAGTATGTTGATGCAGTGGCCTCATTTAATCTGAGCTTATAAAACAAACATACAAAATATGTGAAAATGTTTTTTCAAACAATAAGAAAAAGAAAAATCAAAACTATTAAAATAAATTATTAAATATCTATTAAATGAGATGTTTAAGATAATGCTATATTTTTATCCACATTTTTGTAGTATATATTTTTCAGAGTTCACCAAGGCTGTTTTATCTCCATTGCTCTGCATAATTTGATGACACCTGGTCCATGTTTTAAATGATAAATTCTTTATGAAACCTTACCTGAATAAATCTAGGCTTTTTTGCCCATGTGAGATTATCTCAGTGATACACATATTACTCCAAACTGAACTCATGCAACTATTTGTTGAAGCATGAATTTATTTTGTTAATTATTTCATAACCATATGTATTAATTTGAACATCTCCAACTGCAGCAATTCTTAGCACTGCTGAAAGCTCCACATTTCCTCCCTCTGTACCTGGATAGTCCTACAGCCCTGAAGGACTACTCCAGAGCCTGTCTCATCCTGCAGCAACAGCACCTGACTCTTTGCTCTCTCTCTCTTTGCCTCATCATTGCCTCATATTCTGTGTTGTGATTTAACAGGAAGTGTTTTTACAGATTTTCCACAAACCTCACAAACCGCTTCTTGGCTGTTTCTGGAGCTGAAATAGCTTCACACATCTCTGTTAAACTCTGCTGCTATGTCCAGAAACTGACAAGCAGCGTGCCGCTCCGCTGAAACGCATTATGCACTGACCCAGGAGGAAGAAAAAGTAGTTCCCTCCAACCACGTATCATTTAGACATGATCTCAATAGTCTAGTTACTTTCCACCATATTCCTGTTAATAATATGCATTACCTGTGTAGCGGGAAGTGTTGTTTAATAGTTAAAATTTGTTATGATTTTTATTTTGAAGGGGCACCACTCTCAGCTCTGAGAGAACGTCTGAAGGTCTTAAAATCAATTCAGATTATTATTTAATTACCTCGAATTACCCTTTTACACCGTGAGTTCTTTTATATGAAGGATTCAGATGTCATAAGTAAAACACACACGCTTTAATACAATTTTGTGATGTTTATTTAACTATGTATGATAAAACAACTGTTGGCAATTATTTCTAACATTTAAAATGAAGGCTTTGTTCACAACTGGAGATAGATGGAAATTAAGTGACCGTAAAATTACTTGTTTGCAGGGATTAACAGATAAATAAAATTATTCTATGTGCTTTCCCAAACCAGAAACAAGACGCAATGTAGAACAATTTTGAAATTTCAGCAGTGTAGATTACTCATGCAATTTAACTAAAAGAAATACGTTTTATCGTTCAATAGTTAAAATTTGGTCTGAAATTTAAAGAAAAATAATTACTGAACTGAGTTAATACTAATTTGGTTAAAAATCTAAATTCTTGAACACCAGAGTCAACCATCAGATCAGCTGTTCCTACCAGGAGTCGTCTTCGAAGGCTGCCAAAGATACCAGATATTTGACTTTCTATGATCTGATGGTCTGGTGATGTAAAGGTTGTAATTCTTCACATCCCTGACCTCAAGATGATGAGTTTGTTCACTGGCTCGAACGGTCAGCCTGAAGCATTTCCTGGAGTTCTGGACAGCTGTTGTTAACTCTTTGATGAAAACTGCAGGTGTTTGGATTGCTGAAAAGGATTCTATCAAACTTTGTCCAAAGTTGAAGCTAATTTTCTCCTTGGAAGTCTTCTGCAGGTTGTGTCTTAAAGCTTATCCTCCTTTGGAGGTCTTCCAATCAAAATGGAAGGGCTGAACTATCAACTAAATAAGGTATTTTAATCTGCTCTGTTGAAAAAGTCATCAAATAAAATCATTTAAGACACTTATAAACTTTAAATGAGGTTAAAAACAATACAAACACTGTTACTCTTATAAGCAGAAAACAAGTTTGTAAACTTTTTGTCATGAACCAGAGGCCGGATCGCAAACAACAACAACAATCACTGAGAGGGTTAAAAGATTTATTGTGAAATAAAGTAAAACTCTGG
>NC_056504.1:22805486-22811317 GCF_014905685.2 Nematolebias whitei
GATTGGGTAGTGTTGTAGTGGCGGGCTGCCAGTAGAAGTAGAACTGATGTTAAGGTCCACTGGAACGGAGTCCAACGGGCTTGCAACTAAAAGATAAAGGTTAGTAGATGCAGGGGGAAAAAGACTAATTGGGGAAATGAATCTGTGGGAATCAGATTCAGGGGTAAGGATAAGTCCGTGATACAGAATGAGCTTGACCTTTAATCCGTGATCCAAAAAAAACAGTCAGAAGGGAAAGGCAGAGTTCATACCGTGAAGTCAGTTGTTCAGCAGAAGTATCCAGTACGTGATCCAAAAAGAGAGTCAAAAAACAAGAGCATGAGTCGGTACCTGATCAGATGAGCAAAAGCAGACGAGGGCTGAGGCAAAAGCGTGGTCGTGGTCAAGGCAAGGGTTATGAACGTGATGAGTCAATCAATGGAATGCTGGAAAGTCTACTGCTGATGAGACAGGATAGAGAATCTGGCCCAGACTGAGAGGAATGAGTGAGCTTAAGTACTGACTGGACCAGGTGGTGGAGCTGTGGGATAATGAGCGGTGACAGGTGACATGAGTTGAGTGATTACTGAGTGTGCAGCATGACAGAGGAGCTGACAGAGAGCAGAGCTATGACACTTTTGGGCTACACAGGTTCTTGTCAGCTGTAGGAGGAACACAAGGCAAGTTATTTAGTTATTCCCAGTAAATAATTATTTCATTACAGAGAAACATTATTAATTCTTCTAGAATGTGAATAAAAAGTCTGTCCGTTTTCCTGCATGCAGAAATGGGACCCAAGTGTCAAAACTGGAATTCCTTTGAACAGAGACAAGGCTTTCTGTTATTTATGATCAATGAAGGGTAAATTGGTCGGAGGTTGGTACAAGTTGATACCAGGACATCCTGGGTGATCTGTGTTAACTCAAACATCCATTTTGTGTGGTTCACAGAAAGGGTGTTCCAATATTATTCAGATTTATGGATCTTTGGTTGTCTTACCAACCATGAAAGTCTTCTTTTGACACTTTCCAGAGTTAGAGATGCTGAAAACAAACTTTAAACTGTCCCAGGTTCTGAAGTGGGGGTGGGGGTGGAATGTCTCAGTTGTTCAAAGGGATGAGGAGTTTCTTTTTTTTTCTTTTACAGAAACATCTTTACAGAATGAACTACTCAGTTACAGAAATAAAGTATGTTATAAACTGACATTCAGGGACGCAGGTATATCTCTACACCTGAAATTACAGAAGTATCAAAAGTATCGATAGTTTGATTTAAACATCGATTCTAGATTCTGGGATCGATAGTATCGATGCTTTAGTATCAATCCACACATCACTACTACACACAAAGCCAGTGTTGCCAGGCGTACGATAATTATCTTATTTGTACAACAATTTTGCCCTCTGTACGATGTACGATCAATAATCCCCAAAAAGGCCAAATATATGATAATTTGACCATTCCTTGAATGTGTGGTTGTAATCGGTTGTCATCAGCCAGTCGCAACTGTCTGTCGGAGTTTTTTTTGTGAACCCTGAAGGCATCTGTGTCCGCAAACAGATGCACGATTGGCTGGAATTTCCAGCCAATCGTGCTTTTCTAAATGTGACCTACGAGTGACGTGTATACGTTTGCCTCAGAACAACGGCCATGATTGGCTGAATAGTTCACTGCGCCTGCACCATGAGTGAGGAAAAGAAAAGAAGAAGAAGCAGAGCCGGTCTGGAAGCGGACCAATAGTGCATCTACTATAGTGCATCAATAGATTTGTTATTTTGGTTATGACGGCTGTACGATAATTTCCCTCAAGACATGATAATTTTATGTCTCTAGTACGATAATCCTACATTTCTCACCTGGCAACACTGCACAGAGCAGAAACTGTGCAGGCAGCAGCTGCTGAGTCTCCTGCTTCGGCAGAAGACGCGCACAGGTGAAGGAGATGGAGATACCTCTGTGTTGCTCACTCGCCAGCTTAGCGAGCTTAGTGCGGGCAGTTGTTGACCGGGGGTGTTGATCATAAACATATACAGAATACATGGTTAGGAGGATGCTTGAGAGGAGCGCTGCGTCTGTAGCATCTTAGCTTAGCAGTAACTGTGACGCTGTAAGACGCTGCAGGTGTAAGAGATGCTGTGTTCAGGTGCATTAAAGTTGAAATGTCTTTAAAACCCCACACCTTATTGTCCTCAAGCTTCGTGAGAAACATCCTTTAGATGAGTAGTGTTGAACACAATTAAAAATGCCCAGTGGTGATGTTTTTTATTTCTCTATAAACACAAATTGTGCTGATCTGAGGCTGTGTGTTAAAGTGCATTAAAGTTAAAATGTCTTTAAAACCCACAGATGAATTTACACAAACTTGGTGAGAAACATGCTTTAAATGTGTGGAATTAAAGGAAATCTAGGTGAAATGCTGCTTTTTTGGTACATTAGTGTACACTTCTTTGCACGCACGCGTACACGTGTGCACACACACACCTACACACATTATTGTGTCCCCCCACATTGCGGATGCTTCTGACGCCCTTGGGTTGAAATGTGTTTCCTCTGCTATTAACGTTAATAAAAACAGTATTTAAGTGTTAGTTAGCTGTGGTAACGTTATCCATCATTATCAATTTACCATTCTGTAACTGTGTAAGGAATCAGCCTCCAATTAAGTAAGCTAGCTAGCAGCAACAGGTAGCTAAAATATACACTGCTGCTGCCTGTCAGTGCTGTAATATTAAAATGTTTATCTATTAATGTAAAATCTCTGACATCTTCCAACACTGTTTAGAATAGTATTTTAAATATTGAATTAAAAACTATATGTCAAACCATCCCCTCCCTGGGCTGCCACCTTACCGTGGTGGAGGGGTTTGAATGTCCCAATGATCCTAGGAGCTATACTGTCAGGGGCTTTACGCCCCTAGTAGGGTCACCCATGGCAGACAGGTCCTAGGTGAGGGACCAGACAAAGTGCAGCCCAAAAACCCCGATGATGAGAAAAATAAACTGACCTAATGTTCCCTTGCCCGGACGTGGGTCACCGGGGCCCCACTCTGGAGCCAGGCCTGGAGGTGGGGCACGCGGGCGAGCGCCTGGTGGCCGGGCTTTTACCATGGAGCTCGGCCGGGCACAGCCCGAAGAGGAGACGTGGGTCCCCCTTCCCATGGGCTCACCACCTGTGGGAGGGGCCAAAGGGGTCGGGTGCAATGTGGGATGGGTGGTGGCCGAGGGCGGGGACCCTGGCGGTCTGATCCTCGGCTACAGAAGCTGGCTATTGGGACGTGGAATGTCACCTCACTGGTGGGGAAGGAGCCTGAGCTGGTGTGTGAGGCTGAGAGGTTCCGGCTAGAAATGGTCAGACTCACCTCTACGCATGGCTCTGGAACCAGTTTCCTTGAGAGGGGCTGGATACTCTTCCACTCTGGAGTTGCCCCTGGTGAGAGGCACCGAGCAGGAGTGGGCATACTTATTGCCCCCCAACTTGGTGCCTGTGTGTTGGGGTTCACCCTGGTAAATGAGAGGGTGGCCTCCCTCTGCCTACGTGTGGGGGGACGGGTTCTGACTGTCATTTGTGCTTATGCACCAAATGGCAGTTCAGATTATCCACCCTTTCTGGAGTCCTTGGAGGGGGTACTGGAAAGTGCACCTCCTGGGGACTCCCTTGTTCTGCTGGGGGACTTCAATGCTCATGTGGGCAATGACAGTGAGACCTGGAGGGGTGTGGTTGGGAGGAACGGCCCCCCTGATCTGAACCAGAGTGGTGTTCTGTTGTTGGACGTCTGTGCTCGTCATGGATTGTCAATAACGAACACCTTGTTCAGGCATAAGGGTGTCCATATGTGCTCTTGGCACCAGGACACCCTAGGCCGCAGTTCGATGATCGACTTTGTCATCGTCTCATCTGATCTGCGGCCACATGTCTTGGACACTCGAGTGAAGAGAGGGGCGGAGCTGTCCACTGATCACTACCTAGTGGTGAGTTAGCTCCGATGGTGGGGGAGGATGCCGGTCAGACCTGGCAGACCCAAACGTATTGTGAGGGTTTGCTGGGAACGTCTGGCAGAGTCTCCCAACCGGTCTACATGTGCTTTGTGGACTTGGAGAAGGCGTTTGACCGCGTCCCTCGGGGAACCCTGTGGGGGGTACTCTGGGAGTATGGGGTACCGGGCCCTTTGATACGGGCTCTTAGGTCCCTGTATGACCGGTGTCAGAGTCTGGTCCGCTTCGCCGGCAGTAAGTCGGGCTTGTTCCCTGTGAGAGTTGGACTCCGCCAAGGTTGCCCTTTGTCACCGATTCTGTTCATAACTTTTATGGACAGAATTTCTAGGCGCAGCCAAGGTGTTGAGGGGATCTGTACTGGCGGCCTTAGGATTGCGTCTCTGCTTTTTGCAGATGATGTGGTCTTATTGGCTTCATCAGATCATGATCTACAGCTTTTGTTGGAGAGGTTCGCAGTCGAATGCGACACGGCCGGGATGAAGATCAGTTCCTCCAAATCCGAGGCCATGGTCTTGAGCCGGAAAAGGGTAGAGTGCCCTCTCCGGGTCAGGGAGGAGGTCCTACCCCAAGTGGAGGAGTTTAAGTATCTTGAGGTCTTGTTCACGAATGAGGGAAAAATGGAGCGTGAGATCGATAGGTAGATAGGTGCAGCGACAGCAGTGAAGCAGGCGCTGTACAGGTCTGTCGTGGTGAAGAGAGAGCTGAGTCAAAAGGCGAAGCTCTCAATTTACCGATCGATCTACGTTCCTACCCTCATCTATGGTCACGAGCTTTGGGCTGTGACCGAAAGAATGAGATCTCGGATACAAGCGGCCGAAATGAGTTTTCTCCGCAGGGTGTCTGGGCTCTCCCTTAGAGATAGGGTGAGAAGCTCGATCATCCGGGAGAGACTCAGAGTAGAGCCGCTGCTTGTCCACGTCGAGAGGAGCCAGTTGAGGTGGCTTGGGCATCTGTTTAGGATGCCTTCTGGACGCCTCCCTGGTGAGGTGTTCCGGACATGTCCCACCGGAAGGAGGCCCAGAGGAAGACCCAGGACACGCTGGAAGGACTATGTTTCTTGGCTGGCCTGGGAACGCCTCGGGATTCCCCCGGAAGATTTGGCCCAAGTGGCTGGAGATAGGGAAGTCTGGGCCTCCCTACTTAGGCTGCTACCCCCGCGACCCAACCCCGGATAAGCGGAAGAAAATGGATGGATGGATGGATGTCAAACCATTTCATGTTCTGATGTGATTCATAATTTTTCTTTTTGCTTTCTTCTTGTGTCCATCTTTTTAGCAGCAGCAATTCAGCAAGGAGGACACCCAGAAGATCCAGGCTCGTCTGAGGATTTTAGTAGAGAGGGCCATACGAAGGGTGAAGGAGTACCAGTCAGTCAGGAAATTCAGTCAATCAGCTGTGGGTCATCTGCTGCCTAATATCAAATTATCAGGGTCCTCTTGATCAAAAAGGAGACAAACCAGTCTAGAGCCTCCCTGCTCCTTCAAGTCACACTTCTTGGATGAACATTCATTACTGCAAGCAGCTGTGTTGGAAATCTCTCCGTATATTTACTGTATTTTTTTTAATCTACTAATGAATGAATTGATGTGAAGAATTATGTCAGAACTTTTTTAAAAAGCTTGACTTCAGTAATCTGCATATGTACATCTTTTACATTTAAATTGCATCTGTTTGTATATTTTACACATCTGGTAATGTAGTACATGGAGGAGGGGAGGAAATGCTCAAATTAAACCTTCTGTTGTGTAACAATTAAACAAGGTATGTGGCTGCTTCTTGCAAAAAATAATTTAATAATATTATTGAACACTGTACATGGAGCAATGTTGGTAAAGAAACTATATATATATATATATATA
>NC_056504.1:22826317-22837555 GCF_014905685.2 Nematolebias whitei
GACCTGAAATATTTCAGTTGGTGTGCAATGAATCTGAAATATATGAAAGTATCCTTTTTATCATTACATTATGGAAAATAATGACCTTTATCACAATATGCAAATTTTTTGAGAAGGACCTGTACTTCAGCTAGCCAAAGAAAAAGGACTGATTTCTGAACAAACAATCAATTTTACAACAGTGAACACAGCTGTGAAAGCAGTAATAGACACTGTACAGAAAGTAAAAAATATACCAAGGGATGGCCACCTTATTGTGCGTCTTTTAAAAGAAACATTCAGTATTCCGCTCAGGAATGTTAATGTTACTGACAGTGTTTCTTCTGAAGCAGTGTCCAGCCCTGGCTTGCCATGCTCCCAGCATTCAGGTTCCTCATTTCCTCATGCTACACCAGTTAAACGACCAGCCAGCTGTCCTCCCTTTGCTCTCATGAGCTCTGTGTCAACTCCGACTGTGACAGCACCCTCCCCTAAGCGACTGAAGGCAGATTGCAAAAAATGTGTTAACAGGCGGACATCACTTATAAAATCAGTGTCTAGTAAACAAAAACTTAAACAGAATTTTGACAATTTGCTCTTGTCAAGTGTTGAAAATAGAAGAATTAAGGAAGCTTATAAATGAAAAGTAGACATAGAATCAAAATTGCGCAAAGAAAGACGGGAGTTAAAGAGGATTGTGATGCAAAATGATGCTGAAATTTAAAAAATTGAAGAAGTCTATTGAACTGGTCTGTCCAAAAGTGCAGAAGAAGAAACGTAAACACGTGTAAATTTAAGAGACTGTTGGGAGAAGTCAGAAAAGAACTGAACTGTGCAAGAAAAAAAATCAAAGAACTGGAAGTGGATAATGACAAACTGCAGGGATTGTTACTGGACTGTGAATCTTCAACTGACTGTGACACCGTGTCAGTGAAGAAGGATTCTAAAACATATTTTTCATCCTACAGACTTGCAGCGTACTCATGCATCCTCCACCAGGTGCCTGTGGAGGAGACAAGTAATCTTATAGCAGATGTTGTTGAGAATATCACAGGCTATAAGGTTGAAGGAAAGGCTGATGTTTCGACTGTTGCACAATTTGCATATGAACTTGGTGTGTTAAGTGAAGTGCAGGTTGCAGAAGCAGTAGTGAATGAGACATGTGTTGATCTTACTCTTGGTTGGGATGCAACATCCTTGTCAGCTCAGTACATCAATGAGGTTCATCTCATGTTCCCAGGTGATCCCCCTTCTTGCCCACGGGGACTTCAGTTACAGGTGAATGCATTAGCAGGAGGGACTACAGATGACTTTGCGACTCATATAAAGGAAGCGCTCAGTGACATCAGTGAAACATATGCAAGTCTAACATCTACCAGTTCTTTGGAAGTGAGCAATATTTTCATCTCAAAACTCAAAAACACCATTTCAGATCGAGTGGCTGTAAACAAATGTGTCAGAGAAAAACTGGAAGAAGATTTAAACATCAAACTGTTGCAGCTGAATTGTAATATCCATCCCCTTGATGGTATAGCCAATGAGAGCAGGACTTCTCTTAAACAATTGGAGAAACAAAAGCAGATCGTGGGACAGCTTCTCGGTCGTGGCTGCTGTGCAGATAATTTGATATATGCTCTGTCAAAAATGAGATTTAAGCAAGGAAAAGGTGACCCCAAAGGCTTCAAATCATTCCTCAAAAAAAGTTGGCATTGATCTCAAACTGATTGTTCGATACGTAGGGAACAGACTCCATGTTATGTTCCATTTAGCAGGAATATTTTTCAGCTACAGAACACAGATTTTAGATTACCTGCAGTATTTTTGCAACTGTACCAGTGGATTACGCACATCGATCATCAAGGACCTCACCAACGCTTCGATTGTTGTTCACCTGCAGAGCCTGGGTCTGTTAGGGAAGATTGTAACTGGGCCATGGATGTCTCTTCTCTGTGGTAACAAGGCTAGCAAAACGAACCTTGAGGTTGTTCCCTTCTTGAAGTGTGCTGTTGAAAACCTGACCAAATTTGAAGAAGAGCCTCTTAATGTCCTCAAAGCCAAGAAGGATGTTTTTGAGAATCCATTGAAGGAGAATGATGTCCTCAGATGTCTACAACAAGTGGATGATGAATCCCAGAGTGAGCTGAAAGAGACTCTTCATGTCCTCTTCAAGGCAACGGTCAGGGTGCTAACGCGGCAGCTACAACCATACCTCTCAGGAGTCTTGTCCAATCCCTCCACTGCATTGTTGGAGCAGACCAAGTCAGCCCCTGTTGATAACATGTTTAGTGAAAGAGTTATCGCCATGGTTGATAGCCAGCACCACCGCGCACCAAATGCCACTATGGGATACATTGACGGGAAGGTGCGTGCAAAGCAGAACAAGACCCTTGAATGGTTGAAAAAGTCAGAGTCAGAGTCAGAGTCAGAGTTTCTTTATTGTCATTCGCACCTCATGTGGTACATGTGGTGGAGCGAAATTATGTACACGGGGTCCCAGTTACATCCAACAATAAAATGTCTAAGAAAAACAGTAATAACATCTAAGATATGAACTAAGAAAAACATCAACTAAATATACACTAAGCACTCATAACATAAAACATTGAACATCAGCACAAACATGAACATGAGTCTGTGAGCAGATGTGCACGCATGAACACATCAACATTGAAACAGATCAGCAGCAACATGAAACAGATCAGCAGCAACATGATATGGTTTTTCACAGTGATTATTCTCAGGGGCGCAACTACATATTTTTGAGGTGGATGCGAACACATCATCGGCGCCCCCCCCCACCCGCTCCTTTTTACTTGCCGCCTCATACAGCTTAGTCATGCACTTAGAAAATACAGTAGTAATATTACAGATTTTTTTAATGTTACATATTATATCAGGTGATCATTTCAATCATAAACAAATAAGAAGTTTTATAAAGTACAAATATATAACAGTAGTGGTACTCAGTCAGTGCTCAACATTTTATGTAGCGGAAATATGACATCTTAACAGCCTGGAGTCCATGTCAGAGTTTTAACATTTATGACATTTAAACTGTTACATTCCGTGACTTTGCATTTGCCCATTTGTCAAGTATAACATCAAATGAAATAGACCGTGCCACACTGTTTTCAATAGAGATCACTGCTAACTGGGACAAGCGATCATTGCTCATATTTGAACGAAGGTATGTTTTGATGAGCTTCAGCTTGCTAAATGATCTCTCTGCAGATGCAACTGTCAGAGGCATGGTTAAAAATACTCTAAGGGCTACTGTCAAATTTGGAAATACCAAATCAAGGTCCTCTTGAATTAGGAAATTTAACTTTTCTAGAGCCTTGTAACCCTTCAGTAGACGGCTTGCTGGGTATATTTCTTGAATGATATCTCTTGAAACATCACAAGTGGTCAGGGCATATGTGGTCACTGATTCCTCCAGCTCAGCTTTTGTCATGTGCTCCATTTTAGTGATGAATTTAAATTTCTCAGACACAAGTTGAAAATTGGAAAACCTCTCAGACAGCTCTTGGAGGAGTGTGTCAACAATAACATTGAAAACCATGCACCTGAAGTGCCTTGTGGGTTCCTTTTCATGATGACCAGTGCATGAATTGTCATCTGGGAAATTCTTTTGCTTCCTAAGTCGTTTCTCTTTGAACTTAGGAGAAGCATCCATTTCGATGGCTATTTTGCTTGCAATGTCAAGTGACTTCTGAAAGCCCTCTTCTCTATATTTGAGAAAAAACTCTTTCAGAGACTCGATTAGCCTAATGGCTGTGTCCATTGACACATCTGCTGCTTGTAGTGCCTTGCTTGCAAAGTTGATCTCACATAATAAGGCATACCAAATTATGAGGCACACAAGGAACTCCATGCTGACAATCTCATCAGATAGTGATTTTGCCTCTGAGACAATCTTGCTGTCTCCTGCCACTTCTCCAAGCTTTTGTAGTGCATCTAAAATTCCCCCCATCTGGAAACGTATAGCTTTGACAGAGTCTAGCTTTGCCTCCCACCGGGTGTCACTCAGAGGCTTCAGTGTGATGTCGACAAACTCTGTGAGAATGTCCCACCTCTTCACAGAAGACGAAAAGATTGTGTACAATCTTTGAACAGTGCCAAAAAAAGTGAGACACTCTCTGCTAGATGAGGCTGCATCACATAACAAAAGGTTCAGGCTGTGGCTGCAGCAGGGGATGAATAAAGCCTCTGGACATCTCTGTTGTATTAAAGCTTGAACACCCTTGTTTATTCCCCTCATATTAGAGCCATTGTCATAACTTTGCCCTCTACAATTAGCCAAATCCAACCCCAGACTCTCCAGAACCCCTGTTAGTGTATCTGTGAGGCCTTTCCCAGTTGTGTCCTTCACAGCAGTGAACCCCACAAAAGACTCTGCAATAGTGACTTTTTTCTTCTCATCAGTATCAATATATCGAATAATGACTGAGGCCTGCTCTTGCTTTGAAATATCAGGTGTGCAGTCCAGTTCCACTGCAAAGTACTTAGAGGCTTTGATCTGGGCAGATATTTTACCCAAAACACACTCTGATATTGAATCTAAAAATTCATTCTGAGTGCACCATGTCAGATATCCAGTGGTTTGTTTGGAGGCTGCCTTTCTAAGATGTTCTGCCAGTGTGACATCATATCGTGCAATGAGCTCAAGGATTCCCAGAAAATTTCCATTTTTAGGATTTCCTAACTGAGAATTTTTCCCCCTTAGTGGCAAGTTTCTCTCTGCAAGGAAGAGTATGCAGTCAATAACTCGAGTCAACACACTTCTCCAGTATGCTTTTTCAGCTGCCATGGTTCTCTGCAGTTCACTATCAATAGTCTTACCTAGGCGTAAGCGAGATATCATTTCTTTCCACATCAGATAAGCATTTATGTGAGAACTACTGGTTTCATGGTGCTTCAGTGTTTTTGAAAGACATCGCCAGTTACTGTACCCTGCCACAAGGCATGTATCAGAAACTTTAGCTTCACCAAAAAGCTTACACGCAAAACAATAGACTCTGCTGGTATTTTTGGAATACAGTAACCAATCTCGTTCAACTTTCTCTCCATTAGACAGTATACGAAAACAGTACGCTTTGGAAAAACACCTCTTATTCTTCTCTGATCTTGGATATGGACCATCAGAAACTTTCTGTGGGCCATTTTCAACCATGTACTGCCTAAATGTGTCCCCCATTTTGTGTGGTAAAGGCCATTCGGATGGATCTTCTGAATAAAGCCTTGCCTCAGCCCTCTCCTCTGCAGCTCTGTACTTCTCTCCCTCTACATCATCATCTGGACCTCTCTGCTCCTCTCCCTCTTCATCATCTGGACCTCTCTGCTCCTCTCCCTCTTCATCATCTGGACCTCTCTGCTCCTCTCTCTCTTCATCATCTGGTCCTCTCTGCTCCTCTCCCTCTTCATCATCTGGTCCTCTCTGCTTTGTGATGATTAACTCACCATGTCTGCCTGAACTAATTTTCCCAAAAAAGAAGACAATGAAATATGGTCATCAGAAATTAAAACCATCATGGTATATAGGTTTTTGTTGCCTCCCTAATGTAATTATTCCTACCTGATGTCATCACTTGTCTCCTCTATCACTGACCTCGTGTCTGTCTCCTTCACCTTTTGTCTGTGGCATTCTGCACTAAGTCATAAGGTCAAAAAAGCATTATATATTAGTTGTAAAAATGACAGATCTTAATACAGTTTTTAAAAATAATGTTTACACATTATTGCTTGGGATTAAGTAACTGTTCCCTCACTTCCACCTGCATTAGACCAACCTGTTGCCTTCCCCAGTCTGTCCTGATTCTTCCTCTGTCATCTTCTCTTCCTTCTCTCCATCCTCACAGCTGAATGACATTAATTTTGTGTCAAGTAGGTTTAAAAATACAGCAGTCAAACCACAATAGAAATGAAACTTGAATTTAAATGATCTCCTTGTTGGATAACAGTTACTGACTGGACATTTCATCTGATCTGACTCACCAGATACATCACAACACACACCACTGTAGTGATACTGAATAAGACATTTAAACTCAAGTGTCCCTCTGCCAAAAAGGTTGGAAACATGGGTCACCAACCTTTTTGAGCTATAGTGACACTGAGGACTAATTTATCTGATACACACATAAACTTGTACAACTCATCTTTAATTAAAGAATCAATAATAATAAATGTACATATGAGTGAATAAATTGCAGCACTGAGGGCTAAGCGTTGGATCATAGCTGGGAACTGCCGCCACAACAGTTTAGCTTTCCTGTGTTAATATTTCATGAGTTTTATTTTGGTCATTCTTACACTTAGTGTGTGGATATGTGTGTGTGACAGGCGAGGCGCATGTATCAAATATTCATAAAAATACAGAAAATACTAAACAAATCACATCAATAGGGGAGGCAACATTTAACAGCCAACCGCAGTGTATTAGGCTAGCTTTAGCTAACCTGAATATTTAAACCCTCCTGTCCTGCTAATACACTGACAGTACTTACCTACTATCTTTCAACCACATTGAAAGGCTTTTTTTCATCCTGCCAACATCTTTATCCTTCTCCCTTTTCCTTTTTCTGTTTTGTGCCCCGGATAGCTTTTTTTTTCTGCCGCTCCATCTTGTTGTCAAGTGCACAACGAGCGGTAGTTCAAGATTAAAAAAAAAAAAAAAACGCGCCGAGTGCGTTCTCTTAGGGGCGTGTTCACAGCCACCTGTGTGGGAAGGGAGAGCGATAGGAGGGGAGGTGAAGGAGCAGAGGGGAGGTGAAGCAGCAGAGGGGAGGTGAAGGAGCAGAGGGGAGGTGAAGGAGCAGAGGGGAGGTGAAGGAGCAGAGGGGCGCCTAATCAGTGCTGTTCCCCTGTTATTGATCATTTAGAAAATGCCTACTAGAAAAACGTTTTTTCTACAGAGGGTTTTGACGCCCCCTGCAGTGCAGCGCCCCTATGCGTTGCATATGCTGCATACCCGCTTTTTGCGCCACTGATTATTCTAGTTAGAGATTCATGAGTCTAACAGCCTCAGGGTAGAAGCTGTTCCTCAGTCTAGTGGTTCTACACTTAATGCTCCTTAACCTCCTTCCTGAGGGGAGTGGGGCAAAAAGTGTGTGTGCTGGGTGGGTGGGGTCCTTCATGATGCAAGTGGCCCTCTTCCTGCATCTGGAGGTGTAGATGTCTGTGATGGTGGGGAGACTGATTCCAACAGATTTCTGTGCAGCCTTCACCACTCTCTGCAAAGCTTTTCTTTCTGCAGCTGTGCAGCCTCCATGCCACACATTGATGCTGGAGCACAGGATGCTCTCCACTGCACACCTGTAGAAGGAGGTGAGGACTGAGCTTCCCAGACCAGCTCGCCTCAGCCGTCTGAGGAAGTAGAGTCTCTGATGAGCTTTCTTGATCAGGCTGGTGGTGTTGTTGCTCCAGCTGAGGTTGTCATTCATGTGTACACCCAAGTACTTGTAGCTGGAGACCACTTCCACCGCAGATCCTCTTATGTTCAGGGGGGTGTAGGTGTTTTTGTTCCTTCTGAAGTCCACTAAAAAGAAGGACTGTATTGAGCAGAACCACCTCATCCTGTTTGCTGTCAAGCGAGCAAAGCAAGTGAGGAGAATCAGAAGGGAAAGGGAAAGACTACGTGAAAAGGAATACCAGGTCAGACAAGAAAAGAAAAAGCAAAAGAAGGAAACCAAACATCGGAACACAGTGGAGAAGAAACTGAAAGCAGCAGTAGAAAGTGGTGAACTTAAGGATGAGCTGGCCAAAGAACTGGGTTTGGGTGAAGAGCAGAGAGAAGTTCTTGGTGATGTTGTGATCAATCCCAAGAGTCTGATTGATTGTTGTATTGACCATGTCTGGTTTTCTGAAGAGGATGGATGCAATGTACTTTATGATGGTAGGGTGTTGAGAGTGTGGCAAAAGAGAAATGGCTTGAAAACAGTTTGTTTGTCATACTGGAGAGACAGTGAGGCTGAGGAGGAGTGTGAGGACCATAAGATGCCCCTCTTCAAATTCCTGACAGACTACAGACTGGGTGATCTTGTGTTACATTAAAAGAGAGGGGAAAAAAGTTTTAAATCTGGGCGTAAAGTGCAGTTTTAGAAACCTCTCATTCTGAGCTCCATTTTGATACCCTACACGATATAGTTTGGCACAAAGTAAAATTTGCAGTTTTTCTCCAATGTGGACACCATTATTCAATATGGCCACCACAGATTGTACATAATACTTGAAAATTATGTCATAGTGAATACTTACAGTCATAGTTGTACAGAATTCACCTTAGAATGCATCACAAATTGTGCATAGGTTTGTTTTCATTGAAGTAACCGTTTCTGTTAGCTTCAAGACTGCACCAATGTGACCTTTGACCTTGGAGTCATCAAGGTCACCTGGTGACCCCAAGGTCAGCAGGAAAAACATTTACATATATTTAGTGACATCACCACTGAATTTGATTAGGATACTGTTTACCACTTAGAACTGGTGTTCCTTTTAATAAACACTTCTTTTCAGTCAGAAATGTCTGTTACTTAACACAATTATTTTTCTCTGTTGTTGTGTAAATAAGCTTAATTAAAGTACATTAAAACTACTACTTTGAATGACAATATGTCCTGTCTTATTCATTCAATATTAACAAATGAGGTGTCCTTTTGTTGCATTTTTAGTGCTCTTGCTTTTTTTTTGCAAGCAGAAGGTCATTAAAACAACTTCTGAAAAATGTCCAAGTGCCTATAATGGCTCTAACTCAGCCAGTTTTACACATATAGTGCTAGTTTGACGTGGTAGTAGCAGAGAGTTCAACATGAGGTTTAACAAGCCGTGTTTTTGTTGTCACAGCGTCTTTTCTCCTGCAGGGGTCGCCAGACACCAGGCTGGATGGTTAACCATCAGCGCGCTCAACGCGCTGTTCTTTAATTTAAACAAAGCAGCTGTAGTTTCATAACTAATGTTGTCCTTGCTTTCGTCGATGCTGAAGACTTGCTATCTTCTCTGAGCGCCTCTAACTTTTATATCGCTCTCGAACTAATCGGGCTGTCTTTGAGTGAGGCGGCTTCTTTAAAAGGCGTGTTTCTAGCTATGTGACGTAGCTCATAGGTAGGCGCTTTTTCTATCGCTGGGTTTGCCGTGTGAGCGGGATTCTTCCGGAAGTTGTCATTCTCTACGTTTACGGCGAAGCCAGCGACACATATCGAGCTCACCCCGATTAGTAGGCACGAAAGACCGGAGACGTTTGGGCGCGTTAGGTCGATGATTAAATGCTGACGGCGGAGAGGGGAACGTGATCTCCTTCAAATAACTTTTGAGCGTTTGTTTGGAGGTGGGCACGTTTGGTCACTTCCCACGTCTCTTTGGGAACCGTCTACGGAAAGCTTGCCCCGCGCAGGCAGACGGACCAGCTCACAAAATGCCTCCAATAGAAAATGACGCCGGGAAGAACGAACTCCATAGTCGGATACAAGAGCTCATC
Source organism: Nematolebias whitei (assembly GCF_014905685.2). Classification (NCBI taxonomy): domain Eukaryota; kingdom Metazoa; phylum Chordata; class Actinopteri; order Cyprinodontiformes; family Rivulidae; genus Nematolebias; species Nematolebias whitei. The sequence continues at coordinate 22,835,769 of NC_056504.1, forward strand.
GACTCCAACAAAGTCATGGTGTTCAGCAAAAGCTTCTGTCCGTATTGTGTGCGGGTAAGAGTGTTCTGTGAAACTGCGTGGACGAGACACGGGACGGCAAAGTTCTCGTTCTCCTGCGCGTAGGAACTCGGGCGGGCTCGGTCTAATTGCTGGCTCGCCCTTTTGTCCATGAAGCAGCCGAGGCGGAAAAACTTGGGCCAGAGCACGACGAGCTAATTGTATTCACATGACGCGATGAATGCGTGAACCTGCTCGAAAAGTTTAACAAACGTCATATTTTTATATGTTGGATTTGTTCCACATGCTACAGACATTTATAACATTACTGTGTCGTGTAATGACCCTTTCTCGTGCAGGTGAAGGACTTGTTCAGTGAGCTGGATGTCCAGTGTCATGTGATGGAGCTGGACCTCATGGGTAAGACTGGTCCCCACACCAACTTGCTCTCTGCCTTTTTCCTGTTAATGATTTGCATCTAGTCCAGAATTTGTCTCAATTTATACCTCTATAGTTTTAAGGCTGTTGTGAGGCTAAATGTAATGTAATAAATATTTAACGCAATTGCCACCTCCTGTGACATTAAATGGACTGTACTTGTATAACACCTTTCTATCTTATCAAGACACTCAAAGCTCTTTACAACACAATCTGTGTCCTCTACCCATTCATACATCACTCTACTAGATCTATAAAGACTAGTCTGTGCTTTAGATCAGAGTCAGAGGTTTTATTGTCATTTCAGCTACGTACAAGTACATATTGAAACAAAACAGCGTTCCTCCAGAATCACGGTGCAACACAGAACATAACGTGTAAAAAAAACAACAACAAAAAACATGCAGTGCAGATACACAAGAGTACAATAAATACATTCATGTACTGATGGGACACATCGAAGGCAATGAGGGGTTCAGTGCCCAGGGACACTTCAGCATGGGACTGCTGGTGGAATCAAACCCCCAGCATTCAGGCAGACTTTTTTCTTCAGCCTTTAGTCCATCTGGACGTTCTGGTTCCAAAATAGCCTAATTGTGGGAATCCATTCCACTGATCCATGCTACGAGTCTCCCTCAAGGTCGAACCCACCACGCTGATGAGTCCCAGAAGCCGCAGGTTGCCTGCAATTCTCATAAATCGCCTCCACCTTACGGTTTAGCTCGTAAACCAAGTCAAGTCACATTTATTTATATAGCTCATTTAAAACAGTAACTTATCAAAGTGCTTACCAAAAAAGATCACAGCATCAAATATTAATAACAAGACATTACAGCAACATGAATAAAAGCATAAAAACATGAAATATAATGAGAAACAATGAAATACTAAATCAAATCACCCTGCGTTAAATGTCAGGGAGTAAAGGCAAAATGGATGAACACAATCATCAACAATGAAATACCAAATGAGATCACGCTGTGTTAAATGCCAATGAGCACTGATGTGCTTTGAGGAGAGATTCAAAAGCAGAGACTGAGGTGGCCTGTCGAATGTTTATGGGCAGATTGTTCCACAGTTTAGGGCCCATGACTGAAAACGTTGGTTACGTACTGTAACCCCAGATTCTCTGAGTATAGGCGTAGCCCTTTAAGAATTTCGCTAGTGGGTTTATCCCTAGGCGCTCAGCGCTGCACTGAAAAAACTGTAGTCCACGCCCACCTACTGTGTGTGGGCCTCACCCCCGTGTCCGTATAAATTACGGTGAGACCGGGTAATTGGCTCCCAAAAATAGCTTTCTTCTTCAGCCATTTAGGAACCAGTGAGGCCCAGAGCTTAAAGGGCTACGCCTA
>NC_056504.1:22837565-22879355 GCF_014905685.2 Nematolebias whitei
AGCCATTTAGGAACCAGTGAGGCCCAGAGCTTAAAGGGCTACGCCTATACTCATAGAATCTGGGGTTACAGTACGTAACCAACGTTCTATTTCGTATAGGCTTCGCCCTTTAAGACTTTCGCTAGTGGGTTAAAGGTGAAGAAGGATATAGTCTATGCCTCACTGGGTCCACTCGGACACAACATGAAGCACCTGCTTGCACAAAAAAAAAAAATCATCACTCAGCCTTCTGTGTGCGTAATTACACGCTGTGTAATTGCGTGCTCCATGCGCAGGAGCACACTGGAGAAGATCTCTGGTGAGGAGAAAAAAAAGGGCTGAGATAGCAGACCTGCTGCTGTGAATAGGAACAACGGAAGATAAAAATTGTAACAGTGTAACGATAAACAGAGCAGACCAACAGCTCCTTAGGATGAACTGATTAATAACGATAAAATCAGCAGTCATGAACTTGTGACTGATAATAAATATCTCACACTGCGATTGCATGCAGGTGTGAACTCAAAAGTGAGGTTCCATGAAACAAATAATCATTCTGCCAGAACCCTGAGAACAGAATGGATCATGGAAAAAGTAGAAAGATCACAGATAAAAACGAATAATTGAACATGGCGAACAGGCAGCCGCCATACAGATATTCTCCACTGGCATCCCTCCTTGCAGAGCCATGGAGGATGAAAACCCTCTGGTGGAGGATCCAGTCCAGATGAACTGTAAACTTCAGAAATAGCCTCACACAACCGGTGTGAGAGGCGCTGGGTGGATAGAAGACATCCTGAAGAGCTGTCCCAGTAATGCACAAACATACACTGAAAGCGGCGCAGTGCACCACGTAACATGAAAAATGCGCGCATGGGACAGAAGGAGGTGAGATGTTGCTTCCTCCTCAGAGTTATGAGGAGGATAAAACCCATCCAAGGTTATCACTCTCGATCTGAATGAGCTTGTGATGCTTTTCAGAGCAGGGTTAAAATGCAGTACGGCTGAACTGCCGTCAGCTTGAATTCTGAGACATGAGGGAGTAACTTAGAGAGAGCAAACAAACACTGACTCTCTTTGCCGACGTCAGAAACTAACAGCAGGGCTGTTTTAAATGACAGAAATTTAAGTAAAACTTGATCTAGAAACTCTGAATGAGCTTTGATCAGAGCGTGCGGGACCATCATTAGGTCTCACTGTGAAGCTAGTGTCTCCATACACATGATATCCGCTTGCCTGTTCAGGAACGCTGGGAAAGTACACTGCTCTGATGGAGAGTAGGTTTTTGTGTGGCCAACACAGCTGTTTCATAATGCGTAACAACAGTTGGGCTGAGCGCACACCTCCCTGACGGTTTATGTAAACTGCCGTCACTTGTTGTCTGTGTGGATCAGAACATGCTGATCCCACAGCTGGGGCAAAATGCTGAGTCACGTTTCAGACCGTGAAAAACATTCTAGCACATTATGTAAAGCGACATGTGGTCCAGCCACTGTGCTCCCACTGCTTGGGACAGAAACGTTCCTCTCAGTTTGACAGGAACGCGTCTGTGAAAACTGAGACGTGTGAGGTAGGCCTGCTGATGGGAACTCCCTCTGACAAAATGAGGGGGTTTCCCCAGTGATTCAGATCAGTTCTCACGGAAGGGGGCACAAAGATCATCCACTTCTTCTGGCACACAGGATCTATGCGCAGGCGGGCGAACCATCTCTGTGCGACGTCTTTCTAACTGAACCTTGCTAAGAGCATATCGTCCAGATAAAAAGACTTCTCATTCCTGCCATGTGTAACAACTGCAAAGCCATCTCCACACATTTTGAGAACATGCGTTGGACAGAATGATGGAAATGTAAAAATATGTGCTCTTCAGATCTATGGAGGTGAAAACCAGTCGTTCTGGTGAAGTTCTCCATCAGCTGTTTGTCAGCATGTGGAATTGTCTCCCCATGATCGAATTGCTGAACACGAACAGGTCGAGAATGGTTTCATCCTTCCGTTTTTTATCATAACCAGGAAGTAGTGGGAGGAAAAAAAAACAGTATTTTCCACTCTGTTGGGAACTCTGGAAATCACGTTTTTTTGTCAGAAATTCCTGAACTTCTGACTGGAGAGACGAGCTCTTTTCTGGAGAAGACATAACCGTCTCTATAATCCCTCTGAACGGTGGGGGTTGAGCTGCGAACTGCAGCGTGTAACCCCTTCTGATCAGATGGTCCGTCCATCTGTCCAGGGAACACACTCACTGCCACTCTGAGTAGCGCTCGGAGAGCGGGCACGCATTTGTGTTGTCATGTTTCTCATGAACATCAACCAGACTAAAAATCCTTACTGCCATTATTCGCTCCGGAGATTCTCAGGGGGAACCCAATGGGGGCTCCGACAGAAAAAAAGGTTTGAATGTGTGCCTTTCTGCTGGGCCCAGGCTGTGGTCTCGCATAGAGCTGAGGTGAGCTGGCGTGCACCGAGAGGAGGCTTGAGCAATTTCTGAGTGAGACGCCGTTTTGGTGGAGGCTGCAGCTGTCGTGGTGAAAACACATTTACTCCCGCTGCGCTGTGAGTGGGCAGAAAACAGCAGAAATTAAAAACTGGCTCTGGCTTGTGTTATTTACTGAACTGCGGTGTCATTTAAAATGCTGTTTAGAGGTTACTGGCTCGTTCTGTGTGGGGAATGTGGGAAGAGGAGCTGAGAGATCAGCTGATCTGACAATCTCGGATGAAAACTTTACTTTCAGAGGTGTTTCTGTTTTATACCAAAAACATACATCATCAAAAAACACATACCTTCCCCTCAAGGATCTGTTACCTGGTGGAGGGGGCCGGCGAAGGAGCAGGGTGTGAAGTCGCTGCCGCAGCTGTGGAGCGCCTCTGGTTCTGTTGCTGGCCAGGCGGTCCCTCCAGCGGCCAGAGGGGCAGATGGACTGTGACGTCACCAGATGGTGTACAGTCTCCGAGACCTCCTCAGACCTCTGTGATTTCTCAAGAATGTTCCTGAAGTTGGCCCCGAACAGCGCCTCTGGGGTGATAGGGCCCTCCAGCAGGTCTTTCTGCAGCCTCTCTGAGAGGTGGAGCCACGTGGTCCTCTGGATCATGGTCATCCAGGTGGCGATGTGGGACAGGCAGATCGCAGAGGTGGCACATGTTTAAGATGACATCAGCAGCTTTACAGAAAGAGAGAGCTCTTTGTCTTCTCCAGCAGGTCTGCTTCCTCCAGCCTCTCAGAGATGCTGTAGGCCAGCAGGGCGATGTTGTTGTTCGTTGCGGCCGTCTGGAATGAGCACTGGTGAGCTCGGTTGGAGACCTTGTCACCATCTGGTCATGCTTCCCTGGAGGGACAGGTTGCTGGTCCATCCTGGAAGCTTTTGCCCTAAGTGTCACCACCAGGCTTGGTTCGGGGGGGGGGGATTCTGAGGGAAAAAACACAGATCGGTAAAACCCTCCACTCTGGAGATGGACGCAAAGGTGGAGACGGATGTCTTCAGCTTGCCGGCCCACCTGCAGCCTCGTTCCAGTGTGACGTCATAGCTGGACAGCGAGGCCAGATGGGGTCAGGGCGACAAGTTGGGGCGGAGCCACCTTGCCGCCATATCATCCAATCATGTCAGAGGGAGGCGAGGGACGGAAAGTCCCTTGTGTTAACATCCTCCTGGATTATGCCGGGCAGCTCCGAGAGGAGGGCACTGACGGCTGGGAGAGGTGTGGTTGTCGACGTGGGAAGATCCGAGGTGGCTGAGCATCGGCTCGGCAACTCGTCTTCCGTCACTGCATGACTCTGCGTCAAAGATTGCGGTGGTGTTGTCTCGCGCATAGCGTCCCGCCACAGAAAAAAGCCACAGCGGAGCTGCTGCCAACAACACCTTTTTCAAGGGAATCATCCAATTTACCTCGAGGAAAAAAAACGCGTTAGAAAAGGCGGTGGTGTCATCCAGCGAGTAGCGGCCCTCCACGGAAAAACATTCAGCGGGGCTGCTGCTAACATCGGCTTTTTCGAGGAAATCATTTGATTACTGCGAGGAAAAAAACACTTTAGAAAAGGCGATGGCGTCGTCCAGCGGATAGCGGCCCGCCACGGAAAAGCACTCCTCGGCGCTTACCTTGAACAAGGCTGTTCGTCCGCTTCTCCTCGGGGAGGAAGAGCTCACCGGGACGTCAGGAGGTTGGCGTGGCGGAGACCCAGGCATCTTTAGCAAAGGTTGTGCCGGCTAAAGCTGGACAACTTTTCGTTCTTCTGACAGTACTAGCTAGCTGGCTGAAGAAAAAATGGGAGCCGATTAACCGTTCTCACCGTAATTTATTCGGACCGGGGTTGAGGCCCATACACAGTAGGTGGGCGTGGACTAAAGTTTTTTCAGTGCAGCGCTGAGCGCCTAGGGATAAACCCACTAGCGAAAGTCTTAAAGGGCGAAGCCTATACGAAATAGAACGCCCAATCTCCTCTGAGCTTCAGCCTAGTGTTTGGTATGGCCAAAAGCAACTGGTCTGATGATCTCAAGGCCCGAGAAGGAGTATAAGGATGAAGGAGGTCGGAGAGGTATGAGGGTGCAAGGCCAAATTGGTGGTGCAAGACTTAAATGTCAGCAGAAGAATTTTAAAATCAACTCTGACATGCACAGGAAGCCAGTGAAGGGAGGACAGAACTGGAGTAATGTGCTCGAACCTGCAAGTTCCTGCTAGTAGTCGAGCTGTAGCATTTTGGACAAGCTGGAGACGTGAGAGATTAAGGCTGGGTACCTTTCCAAAAAAATCTGTACCGGTGTCGGTACCTTCACTTCGGTGTTGGTTCCTGGACGGTTCTTTTTTCTGTTCCAATTTTGTAATTACTATTAATTCTATCAAGAATAAAATTACGTTACACATTACAGTACAAATTGTGAGTTTTGTTTTTTTAACTTTGGTATTTTTCTATTCCAAGCAGTTTTCTTACATAAAAACAAACAATTAATTTCCAGGTCAAAAGACCAGGAACAAACCAGTGACATGTCAGTGTCTAATGCTCACTGCTATACACTGAGGACCTTTTCACTTAACAGTTTTTCTTCAGAAACATCAACATGTCTGCTTTCTCTGGACACAAACAAGCCTGCTCTGATGGTGTCTCCAGCAGTAGAAAATGTTCACTCTGAGGGTGTGGATGATGATTGTTGCACACACAGATACCTGGTTGTCAGTTTGATAGCACTGACATATTGTCCCTCACATTCTACCAGCAGGTCACTGGATTCAATGAGGTAGGGTTGATGCAGACATCTGCACCTCTGTGTCTCTGCTTGAATCTTCTCTGTGGTTCTCTGGGGTTTAGGGCTCTGATCATCTCCCTAATTGACATGAGAACAAAACATCAACAATAACATGGCTGTGTTCTTATTACTCAAAAAACATTATCTAGGCTGAGAGATAAAGGTTTAACTGGTCAACAAAATCCTTTACAGTTTAATTTACCTCCAACATGCAGCTCCACTGTAGAAAAAGCAGCAAACTTTTAACAACAAAGTTTGATTGTCCTGTGGCCCCCACCTCGCTTTTCTTTAGTCCTCCTCACATCTGGGTCAGAGGTTCCTGTGAGGAGAACATTAACATGAACAGTGAACTGTTTAAGCAGCTGACTGGATGGATGAGCAGTTTTACAAGCTAAGATTTATGTTACTGCCAATCTTTAGTTAGCTTCTGAGTTTTGCTAGCTACGTAGATAAAATAAATTTACACACTAATATCAAAGTTAGCGTTACATGGATCATAATTTATTTCACCTCGATGTACGTGTTAAGCTGCAGTTACGCTAACAAACGTAAACTCACCAGCTGAAGCACACAGAGCCGTCCTCAGAGTTCTTTGATGAAGAGTCCGGTCGTGGAGATAATGAACCAGGACATTCAGGCTCTTCTCACAGGCTGACTTTAATGCTGAGGAGATGGGGGAGGCTAATGAACTCTTCTCTCCTCGCAGAAAAACACAGAGCAACTTTCTGCTCGTGTTGTCGAAGCCGTTCGACAACACGCGCTGCGCACGTGAACCCGTCTGTGGGCATCGCCAGCACCATAGACATATATTACAGTATACATAGATTAGGTACGGCAGCTTTATACAGCTCTGGGTGTAGTCTGTTTGTCATATGTCTGGTGTTTTACCTGCCTGCATGCTGAAACCACGTGACACGTTACAGCCAATACCGAAACTTGACACCAAAAGAAGAGTGACGTTTCAATACATACACCAACCGGTGCAGTTCGGTCGGTGCCATAAAAGAACCTCGGTTCGGTACTCAGCCCTATGAGAGAGAGACTTGACTGACCCCAGCATAAAGCGAGTTACAGTAGTCCAGCCGGGTTGTAATAAATGCATGGACTAATTTTTCAAGGTCGGATCTGGACAGCACGGACTTGAGCTTGGCTATCTGCCTTAGCTCAAAGAAGCTTTTTTGAAGAACTTAATTTATCTGTTTATTAAACTTAAAGTCAGAGTCAAACTATCTCGAGATTGGTAACAGACTGTTTTAGATATGGCTGAAGGGAGTCCATGTTTGCAGGATCAGTGACAGTGGCAGAGCTAGGGATAAACATAATGACCTCAGTCTTCTGATCATTAAAACTCAAGAAGTTTGCAGCCATCCAAGTCTTGATGTCATCCAGACATTTTAACAAAGGGCAAATGGAGGAGGAACTGTTTGGTGTTAACGGGAGATAAATCTGAGAGTCATCAGCATAACGATGCAAGGAAAGACTATGTTCCCTCAGGATAGACCCTAAGGGGAGGAGATGCAATAAAAACAGAAGGGTCCAAGAATGGAGCCTTGCGGGACCCTGCAAGAAAGAGGCACTGAAGTAGATGGAGTGTTGGCAAAATTAACACATAAACTCCTTTCGTTCAGGTATGAACAGAACCATTCCAATGCTGCACCATTAATCCCAACCCAGTGTTCTAGCCGGGATAAAAGGATACTGTGGTCCACAGTATCAAATGCAGCGGTAAGGTCAAGAAGTACCAGGACTACAGACTGACCAGAGTCATTTGCCAGAAGAATGTCGTTGCAGACCCTAACTAAGTCTGTTTCGGTGCTGTGTAGTTTCTTAAAGCCGGACTGAAAGGTTTCAAGAATAGAATTTCCACTCAGAGCTCGTTTAATTGAGTGGAAACTATTTTCTCTAGGATCTTAGAAAGAAAGGGAAGTTTGGAGATAGGTCGAAATTTGAGCAGGTTGAAGGGTCAAGTCTGTTTTTTTTTATTTTTTTTATTAAAGGATTTACCACTGCTTGTTTAAAAGCGTCAGGAACCACACCTGTAGCCATACTGCTGTTTATAATGTCAAGAACAGAGGGTCCAACGGAGTGTAGGACTTGTTTAAAAAAATGATGCAGGGATGGGGTCAGCAGGGGAACCTGAGGGTTTCATATGGCCAATGATGTCATTTGGAAATGAGAGGGAAATGGGTTCAAACTGGTTAAAGACTGATGTGGAGGGGACAAAGACTTAGGGGTCAGCTGTGGTGTGAGGAATCAGTTACCTGATCGACTCAATATTTTTAACAAAGAAACTGGCAAAGTTCTCACATGTAACTGCAGAGACCTCCCATTGGCAGACTGATGCATGGTTAAAATGGAGTTAATGGGTTTTGAAAAGAATGGAGATTGTGGCTGTTTGAGGCGATGATTTGGGAGAAATATTTGTTTTTTTCTGATTTAACGGTGGCCTGGTACTCTTTGTAACATGTTTTAGCATGATAAAAGAAACGTGAAGTTTGTCCTTCTTCCATTTACGTTCGGCTTTCCTGCATTGACGTTTGGTTGCTCGAGTGATCTCATTCATCCAAGGGTGTGGAGTGCGCTTTGGATGCCTAATTTTTAATGGGGCAACTAGGTCTAGCACCTTAGCATAGGTCTCTTGGTGTACAGTGACTAGCTTATGGGTGTTGATGTAAGAGGATTCAGAGACTGAGAGAGAGGTTTTAGTAAAAGCAGAGGAAAAGAGTGCAGCAGTGGAAGGGTTAAATATTCGACAAGGCCTTGCTGGAGGGGGAGGGGGATTTGGACTCGTTGATAAAAGAAGTGTTGAAAGAAATGGGTTTGTGGTTGGTAGGGCTGTTGTAAACGAATATTTTAGTAATCGAGGAATCTATAGAATATTCTTGCGATTAATCGAGTAATCGAAAACAAAATTTGTCAGGTTCTGCAGTAACCACTCATTTAAATACACGAAAAAGAACATTAAGTAAATAATCCATTTAATTCCTCTTTTAAAAATATTTTATTTTAAAATGTAATTACATGTAAAAACACAGAAGTGAAAAAAGTACATTAACATGAAATTGAAAACAAATTAAAGCAACAACAGTAAACACTGCCCTTTATAAATACAACTTGAAAGTCTGAGCTATAACAAAATCCACTTGTGCGTTTTCAAGGATCAAAGTTTCTATTGTCATTTACATATTTGGTGCACGTGGTGGAACGAAATTGTGTACACAGGGTAAGTTACATCCAACAAAAGTATAAAATGTAAAGAAAAACAATAATAAGATCTAAGATAACTAAGAAATACACTAAACTAAGAATACACTAATTACTAATAGTACCAAAACTGAACAGCAGCAGCACGAACATGAGTTGGTGAGAAGGTGAGTGGATGAATACAGGGTAGAATGAAAGATTTTATATTTCAAAGCCAACATATACTGAACGTATTCTTGTAAGTAGCATCAATATGCCTTTCTTAAATGTCTCAACATACAAGTGTGTATGTGTTTGACCGTTGCTCAAGTCTTTAAAGGAGTTGTGTTTTTCAACTTTTCTTTGATTTCTTCATACTTTTTCTCCACCATTTTTATAAAGTAGGATCTGGAGGGAAGGACATAATTTGGATTGAAGGTTGAGATCATTTTCTGGAAGTCTTCATCTTCCACCACAGACAGCGGCCGCATGTCCATGATGATCATATTTAAAATGCTGTTGGTGAAGTCTGCTGCTTGCAGAACTGAACATCCTGGTGCCCTTTGCACAAAGCTGTCCAATGTGTGACTCTGCAATTTACTGAAAAGAAGTACAATAAAATTATTATTTGTTTGTTCATAGCTATGCTTTAATACATTTTCAAGTGTACTTCATTGGATATTATAAAATTATGTAATATTGTTAAGGGGTAATCTACACTTTGTTGACCTGCTGCAATCAAAGTAACATTAGTGTCAGTTGTATTTGATTTATGCATTTTAAGCTTTTATTCATGTGTGAGGTTTGAGGATGCTTTAAATAGAACCCTCTGTCACTGAATTATTTTTAACCATTAATCTAAATGGATAAAATTAAAATGTTTTTATTTGTGTGTTCTAAAATCTAAATGCTGTAAAATAATTTTTTTTAGATTGGAAAACTGAACGGAATTTTTATGTTAGAAATTAAGTAAGTAAGATAGATGATGTAAAGTTTGTATATTTGAGTTCTGCAGAATTAACTTGTAATTGTAAATGTTAAAAATACTTTGCTTTTTTTTATTAAGACTATTATTTGTCTTGATTGCTTAGCTATAAACAAATATGACAACAGTAGTAATAAATGTAAATTACTCCCAGTTTTCAAGTCATAAACAGCAGTAGCAAGAAAATAATAAATCCTACTACCTTGTGTAAATACATTTACACAAAATATTCACCCTAAATATCTCATTAGAGTCAGGATGGAAGTACAGCAATAAATAAATGAGTCAGTCTGTTGCTGGGCTTTTATCGTTAACAAACGTGCATCAAGTTCTGCAGTTTTGTTTTCTTTCTTTCTTTCTCACACAAGCTACCCTGCCAGGTAGCTGTAGTGTAACGTTACGTTAGCAAAAATATGCCTCATTTTACATCTATAACATGACAGATTATCATAATTTAGGTTCACGTATTTTGCAAAGAGAGCATAAATGATATCGGTTCTCAGCTGCGGACGAGTTTGATTCATACAGCAGGAGTTTTCAGATGCTGCAACATCGATGACGTGCTGTTGTGGAATGCAAGTTCGGCTTTGCAGTGGATGCATTGCACTGTTTTTTTCTGTTTAATTTAAAATGTTCCCAAACTTTGGATAGTTTCTGTCGTTTTCTGGACTGTTCTCCGTTTCCCCCCATAGCTGCAAACACATGCGCGCGCGACAGCCAAAAGCAGAAGCGCTAGCGGAAGCGCTAGCGTTGTGTAACACAAAAACCGTCCGGCTAGAAAAATGAAAGTGAACAGTTTAACGAAGCTTCGAGGCAGATAAATTTGCCTCGAGGATTTTTTGAAATCGAGGTCCTCGAATGATTCGAGGAATCGTTTCAGCCCTAGTGGTTGGAGAAAACAGCATCCCCAATTTCTAACTCGGAAACGGATAAACCATAGGTTAACACTAAATCCAGTGTGTGGCCATGCTAGTGAGTTGGTCCTGCAACATTCTGTACAAAGTTCAGAGACTGGATCAGATCTAGAAAGTCCTGAGTCAGCGGCTTTTCAGGGCAACGGACATGTGTATTGAAATCTCCCAGAATCAAAACCCAATCATAACTGAGTAAGATCGAAGTTAAAAAGGCAGAGAGTTCTACCATGAAGTCCTTATTATATTTGGGTGGCCTGTATAACACAGCAGAAAAAACAGGATTTGAACGGCCCACCTCAAAACACAGCAGTTCAAAGCTCAAAAAAATTAGCTGGTATCTGTACCAGTTTGCAGTTCCAACGTTTTTTGAAAATAGTTAATAATTCACCACCTTTGCCTGATATTCTTGGAGCATTAAAATAAAAACAGTCCAGTGGTAAAATTTCTGACAGGGCCATGAACTCACGACAGGAGAGCCACGTCTCAGTCACGCAGAAGTCGTCCAGACCGGTGGAGGAGAAAAAGTCATTCAAAATGAACGTTTTATTAGCCAGAGACCTGGCGTTTATCAGTGCAATCCTTGTAGGAATCACAGCAGGAGAAGTTGTCCATGAAGTTAAGACCAGTGGTCTCAGATTTGTGGAGTTCGACCCGCAACTCCGACTGGAAGCCCAGCCGCGGCAAACAGGTCCGCTGTGGAAGAGTTTTAGGAGTTAATGACGTTCATAAACCAGCAATGAGTTGATGTTGTAGATGAAAAATGACAAAAACGGAAAAAACACAATCACTGCAGACAGAGGTAGAGGGCAGGCCATGCACAGCAGCGCCATCTTCCCGTAAACCAGTTGATTTAGAGTTCCTACAGCACGGACCAAACCTTCATACTGACTCGGAAGCTTTGCCATGGCCGAAACTGCTGCCGATGTCTTCTTCAAAAGTCCATAAAACAGAGCCCCGCCGATGCCAAAAAGCAGAGTCCCTGCTATCATAAATCCAAATATGTAAATGTCTTCAACATCCTCCTGAGACAACTGAGAGGCACATCAGCTGCCACACTCCCCACGGATACATGACATACCCCACAGCGTGCGTCTCAGCTGGACACACAGGTTCTCCAGGACATTGTCGCTTTGTTGAAAAAAAATCTTAACAATAGAGTTGAATGTCCAGGATACCAGATTCATAATCTTCTTAAATATATTATGCTTGCAGTAATAAAACATCATTCATTTTCTTTACTTGCTTCACCTTTTTATTTATTTATTTAACCAGGTAAGTCCCATGAGATCACTGATCTCTTTTGCCAGGCATGCTAACAGGCATGGGGAGAACATGCAAACTCCACCCAGAAAGACCCAAGGTCCAGCCTGGGGATTTAAATCAGTACCTTCTTGCTGTGAGGCAGCATTGCTAACCACTGATCCATCGTGCTGCTGACCTTTCTGTGTATCCAACAGTCACTGTGCAAGAGGTGGCGTACATCTTGCACAGGTAGAAATAAAATTTTATGGACAATAATTTATCACTTTCAAGTCTAGGCTGATTTGGTTCTGGCTTTTGAACGTCGTGGGCCTGCAGCCATGGCTAAAACCTGCTGTCCTCGTAGCATAAGAAAATGTATTGTTCTTGCTACTCAACGTCAGATCTGCTTGTTGTCTGAACATTTTTCACACCATTAGCTGCTGGTGTGTGTCCATCGGCCGGTCTGGGCTCATCATGTCCGTCTCCGGCTGCAGCTTCACCTGATGCAGAGAAGCCACTTGTTGTAAATAAGACACCTGATTGCAGATGTTGGTGCAGGTGTTTGAGGAGGTACTGCTGGCATTTCTAAACAAATGTAGGTGGAGATTTTGCTGAGCCACGTCCTCCAGTGACAAACTGCTGCAGAAAAGATGAGCTGTGGCAGTTGGAGACCACATGTTGATGTTGAGATGTTAAAAGAACCAGAAAAGAATAAACAGGTTATGAAAACCACGGCCTGTTTTTGCCTGCACACGTAGTTTTGTTGTGCCCCCCCGCATCGCGACTGCCCTGGCTCATTTTGTACCCTCCTTGGTAGCTGCCCCCACGTTGATTTAATCTGCTGGAGTGCACTTGTGGACTGAACGTAAACTAATTTTGACCAGTTTGTTGATTATTCGTCATCAGTGGTTTTCTGGCGTGGATGTTCGCTGCAGATGTTTTCTGTCTGAGTGCAGCTGTGGTTCTCTTGGTACGGGTTGGAGATGCCAACAACAGCTGGCTGTCTTTGAGAGAAATATTGCACAAGAGCAACAAAAAGGTTAAATCACATCATCTGGACCAGTTCACTGTGGTCTTAAACACAGTGAAGGCTGCCTCTGAGACAGATCTGGTTGGCAGGCTGCAGACTGACAAAGTCCTCTGGATGGGGGACGACACATCTTTCAAAGACACTGGTCCAGATGACACAGTTTAACCTTTTTTGTTGTTCTCTACCTGATGATTGAGCTGACAAATATTGCACATTTTTTTATGTTTGAAACTCAGATGACTGAATATCCTGATGCATGCTCAATCCAGGTAGAAAAATCTAAAAAAGTTAAATCTGGTCATCTGAACATTCAAAAAACAAAACAACAAAAAAATGTAGAAACGTTTCGTCTTTCATCCGAAATACTTCATTTGTCTGAGGTGCTGTATTCAGCTCAGTCTTATAAATAGCACCTTCTCAGAGTGGATCAACCAGTTTTGCTGCTGACAACAGCAGTTGGTTTTGGTTGTCAGCAGCAAAACTGGTTGATCAGATGACTGAAGTGTGAGCCTCTGACTCACAAAGAAACTGAAAACCACCATCAACGTTGCAAACATTCAGGATGGTTCAGTTCAAATCGGTTTATATGGTAAATGGACTTTACATATTTCTATCATTTCAAGACACTCAAAGCGCTTTACACTACAATCTGTGTCCTCATTTACCCATTCATACAGCACTCTACTAGATCATTACAAAGCTAATTGAACAAATCATTCTAAAGAGACTAATTGCTGCTTTAGATCACATTTATACACTGATGGGACACACATCAGAGGTTATGAGGGGTTAAATGTCTTGCCCAGGGACACTTAGACATGTGACTGCTGGTGGATTCGAACCCCCAACTTTCGCATTGGAGGACGACTGCTCTAACCACTCAGCCACAGCCGCCCCGGTTTATGACGACTTAAGATGTTCAGGTTCACATTCAGATGATCACATGCCGGCTGAGTCGGTGTTACAGCTTCACGTGTCCCACATGAGTATAATCTTAGTCCCAGGCTCTGGATCTGATCACTGTAAACACTGGAGCTGACCAACATCTGATCTGCTGCTGCATTAACTCACGCACAGTATTAATATTGTGTCGCCCACATTCTCTAACAGCTTTAATAAAGTACTGACCGCAGAACAGAAGGAAGCTGTAAGAGATCTAGCAGGCCTTTGAAAACTTGCAGAACAGTGAAGGTGAACAAACTTGATGCTGCATTAAACATGTTTTCCAGTCATTCAGGCTGTGGATGAGTCAGGAACATGATCAGCAGCAGTTTCAGTCTGTTTACCTGCAGCGCTCGCTTTTATCCATCGCTCACATATTCGAGTTAACGTTCAGTGATCATCGTAGTAAAAGTGTACAACTTGGCTTTACAGTGTTGTGTTGTCTTACATCGTCCACACGAACTCTGAAGTAAACAGTTTGTTGTTCTCCAACAACAGAGAATGGAACAAAGTATCAGGAGATGCTGAAGGAGATGACTGGACAGCAAACAGTTCCTCAGGTTTTCATCAACAAGACGCACGTTGGTGGTTGTGACAAAACCATGCAGGTGAGATTTTAATGTCTTCAGTGCACGTGCGCACACACACGCAGTATTTCATTTCTGATTGATCGGTTCCATTTCCTGTTTGTGCCACTTTGTGCAGAGGAAGGTGCTACAGGAAATACTTTTGTTTTGAAAGAACTGGAGCATGTAGTAATTCAGTGGTTGCCTTTTCTTCCTCCCTGACCCCCCCCCCCCCCCCCCCACACACACACACACACACATTTGGTGTGATGACACGTTGTTCTCATGCATTGATTGAAACGTCCTGTTCATGTTTGCATCAAGGCTCATAAAGATGGCAGCTTACAGCAGCTACTGCAGAATGAGAAGGAAGCTTTCGACTACGACCTGATCGTCATTGGAGGGGGGTCTGGAGGCCTGGCCTGCTCCAAGGTTCATCTGATAAATGTCTTTTACCATAGCTGTGAAATATTTGCAGCAGATCGTTGTTGTGAAGCTACAAGTAATGATCCAATTCTGTTGAGCTGCTTCACTTTTGCGAGCTCCTTTAACTTGTTCTAGTGTTGAATCGATTTGGGGGGGGGGGGGGGGGTTGTAAACAAGAAATACTACTAACACTGTCTCCTCTGACAACAGGAAGCTGCTATCTTGGGGAAGAAGGTCATGGTATTGGACTACGTTGTGCCCACACCAAAAGGAACTTCTTGGGGTAAGACGTGTCCTTTTCTGACGTTTTGACCTGATCAAGTAGCAACATGGCTGCCTGGCTCAACACATTTGATTGTTATGCATTATGGGTTTGAATCTCTGTTTCAGTTCAATTCCTGTTTTTGGTGTCACGATTTGATTCAAAATCGATTTTTCTATTGAAATGGTCATAAATTTTGTTTCAGTTATGTAACTGACCAGATGAAGAGTAAACAACAATGTAAACAAATAGAACATTTATTTAAAACAAATAATTTTAGGTTCTTTACTTTATCAAATGTTTTTGCATCATTTTATATTTATACCAAAAAATAGGAACAAATTTAGGAGTGCATAAAATTCTGTAACTTAAATTAACAGTATTAGTTTAGCTGCCTGGCTTTTTCTAAAATAAATAAAAATATCTAGGAATAAATATTTCATCCATCTGTCATCCATCCATTATCTTTACGCACTTCTTCCTTTACAGGTCACGGGTATCACTGGTTCCCATGTCCAGCATTCACTGTGTGAGAGGCAGGGGACACCTGGACAGGTCTCAAGTCCATCACAGACAAATAATTAAAAATATATGAATACAAAAGTAAACAGACTTCAGCCTACCATAGTGCATTAACCTTTAACTCAAAATAAAATACAGACTTCAGTTTTTTTAACCATATTGCTCTAACATTTTCTATATTTTCAAAACTTTACCTAAAATAAAATATACAGACTTCACAGTCTTAACCATACTTATTCATATTTGTTAAATCTTTTAACAAATTTTCAAAACCTGTGCAAATCTGCACAAAAACTTCTGAATTGTAATTTATAAACCATAAACTGTATTATTTAGAACTGGCTCCAGGTGATGTGTCATCTGTCCTCTCTTAAACCTGTTAAAAAGACTACCATACCATACCATACCAATTTATTTATAAAGCACTTTAAACAGTGACAAAGCACACCAAAGTGCTGTACAGGGACAAACAGAACAAGCACACAGCAACAGATTACATAACAGGACACCAAAAAGTAGAAACCAATAAAAACAATAATGGATAACAACAACAACCGCAACATGACCAACACAGTGTGATGCACACAGACTCAGCACAGATCACACAGTGCTGAAAGCCAGGGAATAAAAGTGTGTTTTTAAGCGAGATTTAAAAACTGTGAGGGAGGGGGCCTGTCTAACGAGCAGAGGTAACTCATTCCAAAGTCTTGGGCCTGCTACAGAGAAGGCCCTGTCACCTCTGCGCTTGAGACGGGTTCCTGGGACTGTTAGGAGCAACTGGTCTGCTGATCTGAGAGAACGTGGTGGGACATACGGCTGGAGCAGATCAGTAAGATAGGAGGGGGCAGAGCTGTTTAGTGATTTATAGACATACAAGAGTATTTTGAATTTGATTCGAAGGTGAACCGGAAGCCAGTGTAGTGAGGCCAAAACAGGTGTAATGTGCTCTCTTTTGCTTGTACTGGTCAAAAAACAGGGCTGCTGCATTTTGGACCAGTTGAAGTCTAGCTATGGAGGTCTGACTGATACCAAAAAGGAGTGAGTTGCAATAGTCGAGCCTGGATGTAATGAATGCATGAATTACTGTCTCCAGGTTATTTTTGGACAATATGGGCTTCAGCTTAGACAGTCGCCTTAGCTGGAAAAAGCAGGATTTAACAATTATATTTACATGATTGTTGAGTTTCAGAGAAGGGTCAAGTATCACTCCTAGATTAGTGGCTCTTTGTTTCAATAGCGATGACAGAACGGATAGGTCGATGCAGTGGTTGGTGATCGTGTCATTGGAAGGAAACAGCATAACTTCAGATTTCTTCTCGTTAAAACTCAAGAAATTTAAAGCCATCCAATCTCTGATGTCAGCCAGGCAGTCCAGTAACGGTTGAATAGAGCGAGTACCGTTGAGTCTGAGGGGGAAGTTGATTTGGCAGTCGTCGGCGTAGAAATGAAAAGGTATGTTATGTTTCCTGAAAATAGCACCTAGTGGCAGCAGGTATAAAGAAAATAAAAGAGGACCATGGATGGACCCTTGCGGTACCCCCCATTTAAGCGCTGCCAAGGCTGAACTAAAATTTTTGATGGAGACACAAAAGGACCTGTCAGCGAGGTAAGATCTAAACCATTCGAGGGCTGACCCAGTAATGCCCACCCACTGCTCTAACCTCACAATGAGGATCTCGTGGTCGATTGTATCAAAGGCAGATGTGAGGTCCAGTAAGAGAAGGAGCACAGAATCACCAGCGTCTGTGAATAGGAGAATGTCGTTTAAAACCTTGAGTAGAGCAGTTTCAGTGCTGTGGAGAGGTTTAAAGCCAGACTGGAATAGCTCTAAGATGGCATTATCCTCTAGAAAGCATTTCAGCTGGGACTCCACTATTTTTTCCAGTAGTTTAGCGACAAATGGGAGTCTGGAGACAGGCCTGAAGTTGGACATGACTGAGGGGTCAAGGCTAGGTTTTTTTCAGGAGAGGTTGGACAGCAGCATGTTTAAAAGTTATTGGCACCACACCTGAGGCTAAGCTGCTGTTCACAATGCCAAGAACAGGAGGGCCCAGAACAGGAAGAGGCTCCTTGAGGAGTCGAGGGGGGACAACGTCAAAAGGGGAGCCAGATGGCTTCAAGCCGCACATGACCTGCTCCAGGGAAGACAGAGAGATGGGCTCGAAGTGGTCAAGAACAGCAACACAATAAGATGGGATGGACGGATCATGAGCAGGTGGAGAAATGTGTGCCCGGGTGTTTGCAACTTTTTCAGAAAAGAAATGGAGGAAGTTATCACACAGCTCAGTTGAGGCTTCTAGAGGTGAAGGTTCACTGAGGTGTAGAACTGAGTTCAGGGTGGAAAAAAGGGCTCGGTGGTTGTGGGAGTTTGAGGAAATTATCGCAGAAAAGAACTTCGATTTGGCGGCTTTAACTGCCTTCTGATAATGACGCCAACTCTCCTTTAGGATTTGAAAAGAAACCTGCAGCCTGTCTTTCCTCCTAGACTAATTACATTAAGTTTGTTGTATAACTTGTCTGTATAAGTTTTAGTATAATATGAGAAAAAACAGTTACCCTTTGAGCTGCAGCTCATCAGAGCTTCCCCCACTTTGTTCTATTTCATGGTGGAGTTCTGCTGCAGTTTTATCACAAAAAAAAAGCTATGTGAAGGAATAACGTACGTTGGGTCCAGCGTATTCAAAATAGGGATGCACCGATCCACTTTTTTTTTTTACTTCCAATCTCGATACTTAAAGCTAAATATCGTCTGATACCGATCCAGTTCCGATATCATCGTCATTGATTTTATTTGAGGCTGTAATCTCCTCAAGTACAATTTTTACAAATATATACATGCATGTTCGTTCACCATTCTCTGTTCGTCTGTTTCTCCTTCCTGTCCTCTCAACCAGCCGGTCAAAGCAGATGGCCGCTTGTCCTAAGCCTGGTTCTGCTGGAGGTTTCTTCCTTTTAAAAGGGAGTTTTTCCTTTCCACTGTTGTCTGTCACTGTGCTTGCTCAGGATGGGAGACTGCAACAAAGCCAAGATTCAACTTGTCTGCTGGATTCTTTAGATAGAGAACTTTACTAATTGACTTTTATGTATGTGAATGTTCCTGTAAAGTGCCCTGAGACAACTTTGTTGTGATTTGGCTCTATATAAATAAACTGAATTGAATTGAATTGCATGTCCAAAAAGGCAACTTGAGGTAAGTTTTATTAATGTTGGATAAGTTTTAGTTAGTATTAAATTCTGCTAACACAAAACATGTTTTTTTTTTTATTCCTAGCTTTAAAGTGGATATTAAAGTGATTAATTTAAGTGATTGTTTAAAGTTATTTTATATTTTTTTAAATAAGGGGCAGGTATAATATTTTTCTTCTTTCTGCACTCTTTTCATTCAATACTTTCTTTTTGATGAAGTTGTTTTGTTTCTTTTAAATAAATGAATAAAATAAAATGTTAAATGGCTTTAAACATCTGCTAAGTTCATGGCATAAACTAGTCCTTCTCAAATAGTGGGGCGTGCCCCCCAGGGGGGACCCGGAGCAATGTCGGGGGGGGGGGGGGGGGGGGGCGCATGTGACCCCGAGGAACATTTTGCAGCAGGGAGTTCTATGTCGTATAAGCTTCGCCCTTTAAGGCTGTCGCTGATGGGTTTATCCCGTTATGCGCAGCATAAGCACTGAAAAAAATTTAGTCCACGCCCACCTGCTGTGTGGGCCCCACCCGGTCCGTATAAATTACGTTAAGAGCGGGAAATCGGCTCCCATTTTTTCTTCAGCGAGCTAATATAGCACTGTCAGAAGAACAAAGAAGGAAAATTGTGTAGATGACCAACCTTTGTTAAGGATGCTTGGCCCGGCAGTCGACCTCCGGTCGTCCGGTGAGTTCTCCTCCCCGAGGAGAAGATGACGAGTAGTCCTATTCAAGGTAAGCGCCGAGGAATATTTCCCAATGACAGGTTACTACACGCTGGACAACGCCATCTTGTATTTTTTCCTCTTATCGCCGACCCTCGGAGCGAATCGGATGGTTCCTCTGTAGATGAACATATGCATGATATATTCATAAATTAAACGGATTCTTTCATTTTTCTGGACTGAGTAATAACGTGCATTGAATAATTAAAAAATGTGGACGGAAACGTTAATTATCTTTGACCCATCAAAATGAACGTGGTCATTTATTAACAGAATCAAGTTTAACACATCACACATTTACATTAATTGGCAAAAATTGAAAATAACAACAGCTTATTTAGCAAGTTTTACAAGGAGGGAACAATACGGCGATTGTTTCCCTGCTTCACAACAGACATTTCTAAAAATATCTGGATTAATTTGCTAGCAGATAGAAGAATTTTAAAGATGGAAAGATGAAGTTTAGAGGGAGGGAGATGAAAAGATGGACGAGGGAAAATGTTTGTGTCGGCATCAGAACGGCACTCTCCGGGTTTTTCCCAGCTTCTTCCCCGGTACACTTAGGTGGTATAAATCTCTTTTACCTGGAGATGTCTCCCTGGTACGAAGTTCCATTTAACGCACCCTTTCAGCGTCTCCGTAGGAACAGCTGTGAATCGTCCGAAGTAGTGACGGTACTTGTTCGACACAAGTTCACCTCACGAGTGGACTTCACATGAGTGGAGTCCTTCAGAAGTTCCACTCAGAGGTGGAAGATGTCATAATCCCAAAAGACTCGGAGAGCTCTGGATCATGTCGGGATTTTCCCGTTTTCCCAGCACTGGAGCTGCAACGACTGAAGCCGGAGCCTGAAGCGACTCTCCACCCGACTCGACTCCAAAACCTGACTGGTTTGAACTAGGAAGTACCGACATTTAAAGAGCTCTATTTCCGGTTCATTTGGGAGTGTCCTGATTGGTCGTTTCGACCAGACAGGGGTGTGTTTTTGTGACGTAAGAGGTCACTAGGAGTCAGAAAAACAGCAAGAATGTTATGGAACAGATTGAAAATGTTTTTCAGACAGACGAGAGGAATATTCAGACGAGTTGGGGGACAACAGGTGCCAGCTTCTCTATTTACGTCTGAGAGGATTTAAAAACATGACAGTTCATTCCAACAACTTGTTTGCGTTTGTCTCCAACCTTGGACCAACTTACACTTGCTCATTCAAAGACAGAAAATCAGAAAATGCATAATTACTCTGTAACAGACCTTAACATGATTTATACTTTGCATGAGGATTAAAATCATTATTACTGTTTCACAGTTAATTAAAAATGATTAGTTCACTGCAACATCTAAAATGGTTTGAACTAAAAACACTTTGATTATCAAACATTTGTAAAATAGTAATGATAATAGAAAAGAGAGTGTTCTTTCACTTGATCAATTCAAGAAAGAAAGTCTCAGGATGGGTCAACCTGTATTTCTGGATTCAAATCAATGAAATGACAGTTTCTGTCCCATAAGGTCCTTAAGGTCAGGATTTGACCTCAGGCTTAGTTCACTACACCTCCGGGATAGGCGTGCTCAGCTGCAGCCCCCGCTGCTTTTTTCCCTCCTGGGGAGCGTAGTGTCGGTGGAGGGGGGCTGAGTGAATGCTCACCCCATCCCACCTCGTTTTCGCATCGGCTATCACACCGCTCCCGTCCGATGGCACCCCAGGGGTTGTCCGGCGTAACCCAGGAGAAGGCTGACATGAAAGGACCCTTATTTACATCCTACGCCTTTCCCGCCAGTTCGAATGATGCGGCAGGAAGGTTGTTTACTGGGCTCCATTCCGGCTCACCGTCTTGACCAATATGGCCTCGCGCTCCCAACAGGACGTCCTACGGGCGAGGCCACAGACGGGTTTTTTCCTGGTAGATTGGGAGAGTCGGTCCCCAGTCCGCACCCATCACCAGAGTGGAGGGGTTCACCGGGCGGGGCTATTCCTCGGTAACCCCCCTGGAGCCGAGCCTCGCGGAAGCTTCGGAGCGAAGCTGTCCAGGTCGGAGCAGCGTCCCGTCCCTCCGGAGAAACACGAATCAGACGGTGACCACGCTCTCCAATTGAGCCCATCAATGTGCTTTCAGGCAGCCGCAGCTAGCAACAACGTGGCCCTGCTAGCATATAGCCTGTCCAAAGGGGCTGAAGGCCGCAGACCTGCCTTGGAGACAAAGAACTCCCTTTGTAAGGCAGCAGACGTTATCTTCAACATGTGTGCCTCTTCTACGGTTTGCCTGTCGACGATTGCAGCGTGGATGACGATGATCCAACGATCCACCTGGTTTCATTACTCTCCCTGGCTGCCGGAGAAACTGCACAAAGACCTGATGGAGGGCCCATCACGGCGGACGTGCTGTTCGAGAGCAGCTTCAGATCCATGCTGGCGAGTTGAAGCAGTCGGAGGAGGTGCCAGAGGCTGTGCGCCACCTCATCAAGCCGCGCGGCTCATCCCGCCACCCGGCCCACTGGAGGGACCGTCGCTAGCAAAGCATCGACGTTTCCACGGCCGCGGCTCTCGCTCAGTTCCACCACCAGCCCCGCTCGTCAGAATCCAGCCCTCTTCATTCCGGCAACCTGCAGTTCAGCGTTTCCCCAGAGTTCGCCTGCAAGACAGCGCTCTGGGCAAACAAATGGCAGAGCTCAAGAGGGAGAAGCCTTGAAAATGACGGTCTCTGGAGGGTGTGCGTAAAAGAGACATGAAAGTTGAAATAAATCATCATTCAATGATCAAAGTGTCTGTTTTTTAGCCAGTCTGTAAGCTCGGATGAACTCACAGCAGCTGCGCACACATCCTTCACACATAACGAGCCGGTGTCCTTAAATAAAGATTTTTTAAACTCACCGTCGCTCCAAGACATGACGAGTCGATCACATGACACAATGGTAAGCGAAAATAACTCGTTATCATCCAGAGCGGCACGATCCTCACCCAAGCGGTGTCAAACTCGCACTCGTGGGATGAAACAGCCTCCATCCAACGGCGCTGTGTTGAAGTGGCTCACACACACACAGCTGCCCGGTGCTCTCCGTCTCACATTGGTATAAATGTGGACCGCAGGCTGGGTCAGGTGGAGGTCTTCGCTCTCACAAGAGCGACACTCGCCCCACCAAATCAAACGCGGGCAGCCGTCACCCACCGCGTCTCAGCGTCCGGCAACTCACGGCAACATAAAGCGTGAGGCAGCTGAACGAACCCTGATGACGAGTTCCGCCTCCTTCCAGCGAGAGCGGCGCGCGTCCCTCCAGAGAAAACGTGTGCTCCCGCGGGGCTCGCAGCCTTCGCTCCAACAGCACGGCGTAGATGAAGTCACGCCCTCCGCCTCTCAACGTTCTCACAGCGACGTCAAACGCGCAGCCCCACAGCGTCATCAGCTGTCACACGCTTTGTCTCAGCACACACCGGCCCACCTGTACATGAAGGTTTGTCTGCGGCCCGAACGCAGCGCACGAGCGCGTTCAGAGCCTTTTTTCGAGGAAGCCTCGCCTAAGTCACGCAGAAAACATTCCCGCGATACATGACAGCAGTCTCGAGGGGCGGACTGCTGACGGCCGTACAAAACGTGACGCGTCACTTAAACGCACGTTCACTCCACGAGCATTACGTAGAGTGGCTAAAACATGCTCGCCGGTCAGATGGATGGACAGGGCGTTATGCAAATAGTTACAAGTTATAGTTTGCAACCCCACCCCCTCCGTTCGGAGGAGTTATAGAAACGGTCCTGTCATCATCAGTCCAAATTTCATCCCTAAATGCAGAAGTCCAAGTGTTTCTGATAAAAGTAATCTCCAGAGTTCCCCAACAGAGAGAAAACACAGGGTTTTACTCACGTTACTTCCCAGTTCCCAACGGACCGGAGGAATGAGAACGATCGTGGATCTGTCAGTTTTTTTTCAACAAGATGATCATTGACAGACCGTTTTTCACATGTTGACAACCAGACAGCTGTTGTACAACATCCAGAGAAACGCATACCGATCATCCCAAAACACAGAAAATTCCTGCGTTTTTTTCTCCTTTCAGGAGATGAAGTATCTGTTACACAGAGCAGGGATGAGAGTTTTTGTTTTACCTGGATGATCTGCTGCTCCTGTCACTCCAGACAGGAGGCGCTGATGCAGGCTCAGGTGTTGACATCACACCTGTTAAATCTGGACTTCGCCATAAATTGGAAAAAAAGCTAAATTTTTCCCGGCCCAGACAATTGTTTATCTGGGAGTGGAATTAAATTCAACCACCATGAAGGCTCGTTCATCACAAACGAGGTTCGACACTTTTAAAAGTCAACTCCGCCACGTAAGACCTGGCAAAGTGGTAACAGCTATTTCCGTCTTGAAGCTGTTAGGAATGATGTCATCAGCTCACACAGCGGTTCCGCTGGGTTTGTTACACATGACACGCCTCCACAGGTGGTTTGCGCATCTGCGTGTGGATCCAGTAAAACAAAAGAGACGGATGATCACTGCCCCTCCCTCCGTGAGAACAGACCTCCGACACTGGGGAAACACCCTGGTTCTGTCAGGAGGAGTTCCCGTCAGCAGACCCGCGTCACACGTGTCAGTTTTCACGGACGCTTCGCTGTCAGGCTGGGGGGGGGGGGGGGGGGGACATACCTATCTCAAGCAGTAGGGGCGCTGTGGCCCCATCACACATCAGCCCACATAAATGTCTTTGGATTGTCGTACAGTGCTGAACGTGATTCAACACTTTGCTCCCGTGTTACAGAATCAACATGTGTTGATTCACTCAGACAACATGATGACTGCTGCGTACATAACCATCAAGGGGGTGTGCGTTCAGCCCAGATGTTACACATTGCGCAAAGCTACTGTGTTGGGCTCACCAAAACCTGCTCTCCATCAGAGCAGTTTACATACCCGGTGTTCTGAACAGAGGGGCAGATGTGATGTCCAGGGGCGGCCCACGTCACGGGGACTGGACTCTCCATCTAGACCTGACGGTTCAGACGTGGCAAAAGTTTGGCAAAGCAGCTGTGGACCTGTTTGCGACACGAGAGAACGCTCGGTGTCAATTCTGGTTTTCCCCTGAGCCCGCGAGACGATCCATCGCTGGGGGTGGATGCATTTGCTCACAGCCCGTGGCCCAAAACGCTTCTGTACGCGTTTCCCCCACCTCCTCTGATTTTACGGTTCCTGAACCGAGTTCAAGAGGAGGGATTGACAGCTCTTCTGGTGGCTCCCGAGCACGTGAACGCACCATGGTTCCCAGTCTTGCAACGTCTGTTGTCGGGTCGTCCGTGAAAACTGCCGTAGAGGGAGGTCACTCTCCTTCAAGCAGGAGGAGCGATCAGGAGTTACTCAGAAATAGGCCAGCACCTGTGGGTCTGGCCGCTGAGCGGTCCCGCTTAGAGAGGATGGGTCTCCCGCAGGAGGTAGTGCGCACAATCCAAGATTCACGTGCTGCATTTACCACAGCTCTGTACACATCAAAGTGGACGGCTTTTCAGCACTGGTGTACAGAGAAAGGTGGAGAGGCCACCTCATGCCCATTAGGCGGCGTGTTGTCTTTTCTACAACAGCTGATGGATAGGAAGTTGGCATTCAGCACGATTAAAACGTACGCTGCAGCCATCTCTTCCTGCCACGAAGGGTTCGGAGACAGAACGGCTTTTAATCACCCGCTGATGGAGCGGTTTCTAAAAGGTGTACAGAGACGCAGGCCTGCTTCATGTCCACTTGCTCCACAGTGGGATTTAACGCTGGTCCTGCGAGCCCTGATCAAGCTCCATTTGAGCCTCTGGATCAGGTTTCACTTAAATTCTTGTCTCTTAAAACAGCCCTGCTGCTGGTTTTAACATCTGCTAAGAGGGTGAGTGATTTATCTGCCTTCTCTGTCGCTCCGTCATGTCTCAGAATTCAGGCTGACGGCAGCTCAGCTGATTTAAGACCAAACCTAGCTTTTATGCCTAAAATCATCACAAGCTCTTTTAAATCAAGAGCGATATCGTTGGAGGGTTTTTTTCCCTCCCCCCCACAGATCAGAAGATGAAGCATCTTTTCATCTTCTCTGTCCAGTGCGGGCGTTGACGTGTTGCATAGCTGTAATGCGTCAAACTCAACACCTGTTTGTGCATTATAGAGATGCATCGCAGGTCGCCCGTTATCCACCCAGCGTTTGTCACACTGGCTGTGTGAGGCCATTTCTGAAGCCTACAAGCATCAGATTTAGAGCCTCCTGTCAACCTCAAGCACACTCGACCAGGGTTATCGCATCTTCGACTGCTCTGCATAATGGTATGTCAATGCAGGACATTTGCACTGCGGCTGCGTGGTCAATACCCTGCTCATTCATTCGCTTTTATTTACGTGATGTGACGGCTCGTTCCATGACACATTCTGTCCTTAGTGCTCTAACAGAATGAATATTGTTGTTTTTCATGGAACTCTGTTTAAGCTCACTTCTGTCTGCATGCATTACAGTGTGAGATGTTGTTATCAGTCACAAGTTGTGTCTGTGATTTTGGTTCTATTGTCATTAATCAATTCATGACTATTGTTACCAATCAGTTCATTTGATCAATAATCAGTTCATTGTTTTTTGATCTGTTTATACTACTCAGCCATGAACCAGTTGGTTCATGCCCCCCCCCCCCCCCTCTTCTTTTCAACATCCTTTCCCTATTGAAAATTTCCGGGGCGTTCATGTTTTTGTCAGTACGCATAGTTACACAACATGCGTCTGTGCATGGCACATAATTACACAACGCGTAGTTATGCACACAGGGAGCTGAGTGAAAAGACGTTTTTTGGGCAAGCTTCCGCGTCATACTGTGTTCGAATGGACCCAGTGAGGCGAGGACCACATCCGCTTTGCCCTTAACCCATCAGCGACAGCCTTAAAGGGTGAAGCTTATACGACATAGAACGTTGGTTACGTACTGTAACCCCAGATTCTATGAGTATAAGCGTAGCCCTTTAAGCGTCAGGCCTCACTGGCTCCTAAATGGCTGAAGAAAAAGCTATTTTGGGAGCCGATTTCCCGCTCTTAACGTAATTTATATGGACCGGGTGGGGCCCACACAGCAGGTGGGCGTGGACTAAATTTTTTTCAGTGCTTATGCTGCGCATAACGGGATAAACCCATCAGCGACAGCCTTAAAGGGCTACGCTTATACTCATAGAATCTGGGGTTACAGTACGTAACCAACGTTTTTTTTTTTGGCACCATTCTCATTTTGTCAGGGTGCGTTCAGCAACTGTTTGCTAAAATTTGTCAACTCTCAGTTTTAAAAATAATAAAGTTATGAACAAATATGTCTGTCCTGTCGTTTGAGGAGCGATGCTTGAACCGTGTCTCTTCCCTCTGCTGCTGCTGAGCAGCTGGTGACGCTCGTCACCCTGTAGCACGCGTTAGTTACCTGCCCCTCTTTCACTTTAACGTTTTTTTTGTTTGTTTGTTTTTTGGTTTGTCAAAGAACAATTTTGATGTTTTTTAATACAGAAGTAATGTTTAATAAATGTTAGGACTCTATTATTTGCCAACAAATCCTCAGCTCTGGACGCATTTCACCCACAGCACGCAGCAACAAAGAGTATAAACTCAACGTAAGAGCGACACCTGCCCCCATCTTTCCTCTTTCACAATTACAACATTTTTTAGTTTTATCGACTGTCAAAATACAGTTTTCATGTTTTTTTTTTTTTTTTGTTGGAAAAACGTATGTTTAACAAATGTTAGGACTCTATTCTTTGCTAACAAAATATATTTTGTCATTAAACAACTTGTCAGGTTCTTCTCTTGTGAGCACGTTCCCCTGGACCCACCAACACATCCACACACACACACAGCCCGCTCGCCCTTGCGCTGTTTGCAACTTCTCTGCTGCTCTGAAGTTCAGGTCCAGCCAAAGCCGGATTAACCAACTGGGCAACTGCCCAGGGGCCCATGATCTCTAAGGGTCCCAGGCCAGTGAGGGCACAACCAAAATATCTGGTTATCTCCTGCTTTACTTGGAGCCCTGCGCTGCATAGAAACTGCTGCGCTTCCGCTGCATTTGTGCAGCCCCGCCTCCTCCCAGCCGGGCTGCTGCAGCTCTCATTTTTTCTTTTTTCAATCGGATCCTCGACGGCTTGACCCATCAATCACCTCAGAAGGCGTGTCAGTAACTGACCAATCGAGAACCTCAATTTGTCCCTAAGGTAAACGCCCCTTACATACTGACAAGCTCATTAGTTTTTTTTTCTTGAGAAACATTGTTTTAATTAAAACAATGTTTGTATCTGTTGTGAGATGATTCAGTTTTGCAGATTTTTAATCTACTTAATGAAGAATAACATGACTTAAAATTGTTAATCAAACTAGAAGGAAGGCTTATTATCATTATCTCTCCTCTTACTACAGTGAATGTTGTACTTTGTTATAAGTACGACTATATTAATGAATCCGTGAAAGCTGAGCTTAAGTTATCCACATAAAGTAAAATGGCATCAGCATGAAAAGAAGGAATGAGATTAATCCAGTTTCTGATGTCTGACCAAACACTTTGTATTGACATGGAAAAAAAAAATTGCTTGAGGGATTCATCTTGTGATTTATAAAAGGCACAAAAATCAACATCAAATTTAAATCTTCTTTCAAGAAACATGGCTACAGGATATATCTTATTTATTATTTTAAAATGATTCTCATTCACTTTAGGAGATTTAGGCCATTTGACAAATTTAGAATGAGCAGAAGTCATTATGGTTTTATGATTTATATTAGGATGTTTCTTGAAGGAATCTTTGTTATAATCAATAAATCATTTGTCTCAAACATTCATTGATAATCTTATTACATTTGAAGTCAACTAAGTTACAGACATTTAATTTTAATTTGGGCATCAAATCATCACCTTTGAATATATAATATTTTTAATTCATTGAATCAGCTGTTGGTCAGGCTACTTCTTGTTGTGCTATTAGCTCTAAAATAGTTACTAAATCAAGTGTTTACTTCCATCCATCCTCGGGGTTTATACCAGCCTAAGTAGGGAGGCCCAGACTTCCCTCTCCCCAGCCACTTGGACCAGCTCCTCCAGGGGAATCCCAAGGTGTTCCAAGTGTTTACTTATGTAGGTAAAACTAGCTGTTAAACAACCATTAAAATACATCAGAATGCAGGAAATGGCATCTACTTTATTCAAACTTTTCTGGGGGAGGACCCCCAGAGCCCCCCATCAGTATGATCTATATTTCTATATTTTTTTAATTTAATGTTAATAAGGATACAATGTTATGTAGAGGTGTACTTGTAACAATTTTATAGACAAATTATACTATTTACAGTCGCGGCAGAGAGTTGGGGGAGCGCGAAGTGTTTACTTCTTCCTAGGGGGGGTGTAACAGAAAATAATTGAGAAGCACTGGCATAAACCAACAGACATGTTCTTGTTTTTAGTTATTTACATCACTTTATAATGTAGCTGTTTTTGTTTCGTTTTTTATATATATATATATATATATATATATATATATATATATATATATATTTTTATTTTTCAAATCTTTTATTTTTTTTTTTTTTTTTTTTTTAATGATCGTCTACTGTTGTACTGATAAATATCTCCTGGAGGGTAAACTATAACTTGGCTGCAAGTATCAAGCTGTGAAATCCTTCATTTCCTAAAACTGATAGTGGTTGGTCATTAATTATGATGAAGTTTATCAACTTCTCTGTAAACATTCGAGCTCTGGGGCTTCAGCGATGTCTTCTTCTTCTTCAGTCCAAAGCAAGCAGTCTGATTTCGGTCAGCTGCGCTCAGTCTGACCCTCCTCAGAGACGGGCAGATTTAGCGGGGCAGATTGGACGCAGCTGGCTGGGGTCGGGTTGCCTGTTTTTGGTTGAGCAAGAGTAGCGCCACGCTGAAGCCACGTAGCTCGAATGTCCAATGTAAAACTAACTTTACCGTGGTTTAATGTGGTGCTATGGCTCTGCAGACATTGTGCGTTGCCGTCTTGTTTTGTGGTGTTTCTAGTGTAAAATACTTCCACACAGCGGACATGTTTAGATGAAAAGTTGGTTAGCTGTTAGCTACAGTGCTGCTAACTCAGTCCTCACGTTGTAGCTGGATGCAAACTATGAAATGGATTTCCTAAATGTGAGGCGGGTCTTATTACTCTGAGTTCATGAAACACGCCTCCGTTCAGGAAATCCATTCCATAGTTTGATGCCAACATGCATCATGGATCGGAAATCTCTGCAGGTTGGATTGGAAAATGGATCGTTCACATTGTCACGATACTCGATCCAGAAGTTTTTCAGATATCTGTACCGATTGATATCGGATCGGTGCATCTCTAATTAAAAATAAACCTAAACCCCTCGCCTTCAACTGAGCTGTCTGCTCATAAATCTTTGTGCAGGAGATGGAGTGAGAAATCTTCACAGCTGTTGGCGAATCAGCTGGAAGTTTGTTGCAGCTGGTGGGCTGCTTCACTTTTCATCTTCCTTCTGCACACTTTGTTGGATTTCCAAAATTCTGTACCGCAGTTCTATTTTACACTTCTTGCAAACAGCAGTGCTCTTGTCGAGCTCTGTCTTCCCCAGAACATTGTAGGATGGTAAATGGACTGTACTTATATAACGCCTTTCTATATTATTTCAAGATACTCAAAGCGCTTTACACTACAATCTGTGTCCTCATTTACCCATTCATACAGCATTCTACTAGATCACTACAAAGCTAATTGAACAAATCATTCTAAAGAGACTAATCAGTGCTTTAGATCACATTCATACACTGATGGGACACACATCAGAGGCTATGAGGGGTTCAAGTGTCTTGCCCAGGGACACTTCAGCATGTGGCTGCTGGTGGATTTGAACCCCCAGCTCTTGCATTGGAGGACGACTGCTCTAACCACTCAGCCACAGCCGCCCCACAGGATCTGAAATGATCTTTAACAATGAAGGAGTGGGTTGAATCACACTGTCCCCCTCCATGCTAGCAAACTCCATTCATATTAAGGGAGCTGGCTAACTAGCTTGCTGTACGGTGGCCTACAAGGCCAAATTCCACGGTGATGGGTGGAAACATAATATGATATGCAGTACACTCGGGAGTAGGAGCAGAAAAAAATAAAACTTAAACCCATTTTAAAATCAATTTTTGGGCCTTTAGAACCGATTCAGAATCACCTAGACTAAGAATCTAAATTCTTTAATGAATCGCTTTTTTTTTGCACTTCTGTTATACATGATGATTGTTTTGGACGGATGGTTCCTTGTGGCATGTGTAAAGCTATTTTCTGTGAACTCCACAGTGCTGGCTTGAAACATCAAGGAGGTGCTGTTTATGAGACAGATGTTGGTGGCAGGCCTCAGACTGATGAAGTGTTTCAGATGAAAGATTAAATGTTTCTCCCTTAAAGAATCTGTCCAGATGACCTGATTTAACCTTTTTGTGATTCGTGTACCTGGATTTTGGACCTTTCAAACCTTTTTTCCAATCTCCTCTGTGTTTATAAGGACTTGGTGGAACTTGTGTGAACGTCGGCTGCATTCCTAAGAAGCTAATGCACCAGACGGCCTTGCTGAGTGCAGCCATACAGGATGCACGCAAGTTCGGCTGGGAGTTTGACGAAACGGGTGAGGCCATGGACCCGCTGCTGTATTCACTTAATCGTCATAAAACAAACAACAATCCTTCTCACAAAGTCTTGGTTTGACTGGTGCTTTTAGTGAAGCACAACTGGGAGACGATGAAGACTGCCGTCAACAACTACATCGGCTCTTTGAACTGGGGCTACAGGGTGTCGCTGAGGGAAAAGAAGGTTGACTACGTCAACGCCTTTGCAGAGTTTGTTGAGCCACACAAAATCAAGGTGAGTGGGTGTTAAACCCTGCGCTCAACGTGTACCTCATCCAAACATCTGGAGTCCTGATTGTTGACTGAGAGCTCAAGGCTTGTTGTTTAAATGATCACTGGTTGAGTTGGCAAATGTAAACTGGTGTGTTTTGTAACTAAGTACCTTTGTTCTGCTGTATTCATCTCCACTCTAGATGCTGTGGACCTGTGCACAAGTCTTTACTGTGAGAATAGTGACTAGATTTCCTTATGGTCATCATTGGCTCTTATTCTTGTCTTTAGCTGCTCATCTGCAGAAAGACATTTTAGAAAAACAAGCCGTTAATATTTTTTATTAAGAAGACAAGAAGCTGTAGACAGGCTGCAGAAAATGAATCGCTGAGTCTGGAGAAACTGTTTACAAACAACATTCTTTATTGCTTGTTCTAAAATATGAAGAAAACTTGATTTTGTGTAAAGCAATTGTAGTGTAAAGCGCTTTGAGTAGCTCGATAAGATAGAAAGGCGCTATATAAGTACAGTCCATTTACCATTTACTTTTGAGCCTCTAGTTTGAACCTTTACATGACACCTGGGGGAAAAACTATTGCATGCAAGCGGTTCCTTTAGCCATAGACTTTTATTTTCATTTTATTTATTTCTGTAGCGCTTTACATAATCACAGTGATGGTGACCAAAGTGCTTAACAAAGACTGTAATTAACATGCCAACAAGTTAAAATCAAGAAAAACACAACAAAATAACAAAGAACCAGAAATGTCACCACATATTTAAGTACTAAAAGCCTGTTGGAATAAAAAAGTCTTTAGCTTCGATTTAAAAAGGGTCAAGTTCAGTAACCAAACGTTTTAAAGTAACAATAATAAAAGCAGCACTGTAGTGTATGAACATAAATATACTAAATTATTACTATAATAATCATTCACAGGATATTTACAGGTGGTTCGATGTCAAAAAGGCTAACAAATTTGTAAGCTTGTGCACCTTTGTGATTGTGAACCTGTCGGCGGTGTGTTCTTGTGTTCTGGAACAGACGACGAACAAACGAGGCAAGGAGACGTTTCACACAGCAGCCAGGTTTGTCTTGGCTACAGGTGAGAGGCCTCGCTACCTGGGCGTCCCTGGAGATCAGGAGTACTGCATCACCAGGTGAGCACACGACATCCAGCCGACCTGCTAACATCAGGTCCAGTGTTTCCCCTACCATTATACAAGCGGGACGCCCTGCCCTGTCAACAGAACCGAGCACCCAGTCTACCGAACCCCACCCCAAACCACCTGTCGGCACTGACGTAATGCTAAACTAGCGGCTTACAATGCAGGTGTGCTAGCTAAAAAGCTAAAGGCAGCCTCTTCCCTCATGCTGAACCCTCACACTGAGTCGGTTCAGACAGCGCGTGGCTGAGATGTGTCTCTGTCTCTCTCCTCTCACACACCCTGCTCTAAAACTGTAAAACTGTTGGTTTAAACAGCGCGCAGCTTTGGACGTGTCTCCGTCCGTCTTCCCCGCCCCTCCCCCCCGACAAAAATCACGGACGAGATGAGCACCCCGCCATGGAAAGTTATCAAGGGGAAACACTGAGGTCTCTTAATAACCTCTTCGAAATCATTACCATAGCACCAGTGGGTGCTTCCTGGAGATCACGTCCCTTGTTTTTGTTTTGTCCAAGTAGGGCTGAGTACCGAACCGAGGTTCTTATGGCACCGACCGAACTGCACCTGTCGGTGTATGGATTGAAACGTCACTCTTTTTTTGGTGTCAAGTTTCGGTATTGGCTGTAAGGTGTCATGTGGTTTCAGCATGCAGGCAGGTAAAACGCAGATATATAGCAAACAGACTACGTGTTTACACCCAGAGTTGTATAAAGCTGCCGTACCTAATCTATGTATAATGTATGACTATGGTGCTGGTGACGCCCACAGACGGGGTTCACGTGTGCAGCGTGTGTTGTTGAAGCCGTTCAACAACACACGAGCAGAAAGTTTCTCCGTGTTTCTCTGCAAGAAGACAGACGGACAGCAGCCTCCCCCTCCTCCTCTCAGCGTTAGTCAGTCTCTGTGTGTGTTAAACGGACTGAATCAACATTCCACGGCCGGACTCGTCTTCATCAAAGAACTCCCGAGGACGGCTCCGTGTCTGTGTTTCAGCTGGTAAGTTTACGTTTGTTAACGTTACTGCAGCTTAACACATACATCACGGTGAAATAACGCTAACTTTAAGATATTAATGTGTAAATTTATTTTATCTATGTAGCTAGCTAAGCTCAGAAGCTAACTAAAGATTGACAGTAACAGATAAATCTTAACTTGTAAAACTGCTCATCCATCCAGTCAGCTGCTTAAACAGTTCACCTAATGTTCACTGTTTATCTTCTCCTCACAGGAGCCTCTGACCCAGATGTGAGGACAGACAGACAAAAGGAAAGTGAGGTGGGGGCCACAGGACAATCACAGACTTTGTTGTTAAAAGTTTTCTGTCTTTTCTTCAGTGGAGCTGCACGGTGGAGGTAAGTTAAGCTGTAAAAGATATTGTTGACCAGTTAAGCTTTTATCTCTCAGCCTAGATGATGTTTTTTGAGCAATAAACAACCATGTTATTGTTGATGTTTTGTGTTCTCATGTCAATTAGGGAGATGATCAGAGCCCTAAACCCCAGAGATCCACAGAGAAGATTCAGGCCGAGACACAGAGGCGCAGATCTCTGCATCAACCCTAACCTCAGTGAATCCAGTGACCTGCTGGTGGGATGTGAGGGACAATATTTCAGTGCTATCAAACTGACAACCAGGTATCTGTGTGTGCAACAATCGTCTACAGCCTCAGAGTGAACATTTTCTACTGCTGGAGACGCCATCAGCCAGGAGCGGGCTTGTTTGTGTCCAGAGAAAGCAGACATGTTGATGTTTCTGAAGAAAAACTGTTAGGTGAAAAGGTCCTCAGTGTGTAGCAGTGAGCATTAGACACTGACATGTCACTTGTTGTTTGCAACTGTTCTTTTGAACTGGAAATTATTTGTTTATTTTAATGTAAGAAAACTGCTTGGAATAGAAATACCAAAGTTAAAAAATAAAATTCACAATATGTACTGTAATGTGTAACGTAATTTTATTCTTGTTAGAATTATTATTAATTGCAAAAATGGTATCGGTATCTGTGAATAGTAAACAGCCATCAGTGTGCTAATGATCCATTGTTAGGCTGATGGTCCTTCTTGAGCATGTGATCAGCTGGTTTTGGTTGTCAGCAGCAAAACTGGTTGATCCACTCTGAGAAGGTGCTATTTAAGAAACTGAGCTGAATACAGCACCTCAGACTGAGGAAGTCTCTCGGATGAGAGACGAAACGTTTCTACATTTTTTTGTTGTTTTGCTTTGTTTTGTTTTTTTGAATGTCCAGAGGACCAGAATTAACTTTTTTAGAATAATGAAATTCGTTGCCAACACTTTTAATCATCGATTTTTATAGATTTTATCGGTTTGTTGTTGCAGCCCTAGTCTGGACGTTGTGTAACATTACAGGTCCTTCTCAAAAAATTAGCATATTGTGATAAAGGTCATTATTTTCCATAATGTAATGATAAAAATGAAACTTTCATATATTTCAGACTCATTGCACACCAACTGAAATATTTCAGGTCTTTAATTGTTTTAATACTGATGATTATGGCATACAGCTCATGAAAACCCAAAATGCCTGTCCCAAAAAATTAGCATATCATGAAAAGTTTCTCTAAACAAGCTATTAACCTAACTATCTGAATCAACGACGTAACTCTAAACACCTGCAAAAGATTCCCGAAGCTTTTAAAAACTCCCAGCCTTGTTCATTACTGAAAACCGCAATCATGGGTAAGACTGCCAACCTGACTGCTGTCCAGAAGGCCATCATTGACACCCTCAAGCAAGAGGGTAAGACACAGAAAGAAATTGCTGAACGAATAGGCTGTTCCCAGAGTGCTGTATCAAGGCACCTCAGTGGGAAGTCTGTGGGAAGGGAAAAGTGTGGCAGAAAACGCTGCACAACGAGAAGAGGTGACCGGACCCTGAGGAGGATTGTGGAGAAGGGCCAATTCCAGACCTTGGGGGACCTGCGGAAGCAGTGGACTGAGTCTGGAGTAGAAACATCCAGAGCCACCGTGCACAGGCGTGTGAAGGAAATGGGCTACAGGTGCCGCATTCCCCAGGCCAAGCCACTTTTGAACCAGAAACAGCGGCTGAAGCGCCTGACCTGGGCTACAGAGAAGCAGCACTGGACTGTTGCTCAGTGCTCCAAAGTACTTTTTTCGGATGAAAGCAAATTTTGCATGTCATTTGGAAATCAAGGTGCCAGAGTCTGGAGGAAGACTGGGGAGAAGGAAATGCCAGAAGTCCAGTGTTAAGCACCCACAGTCATTGATGGTCTGGGGTGCCATGTCAGCTGCTGGTGTTGGTCCACTGTGTTTTATCAAGGGCAGGGTCAATGCAGCTAGCTATCAGGAGATTTTGGAGCACTTCATGCTTCCATCTGCTGAAAAGCTTTATGGAGATGAAGATTTCATTTTTCAGCACTACCTGGCACCTGCTCACTGTGCCAAAACCACTGGTAAATGGTTTACTGACCATGGCATTACTGTAGTGGACTAGGCCCATGTCAAAAACTAAGTCTAAGGTCAAAAATCTTGACCTTAAGAACCTTGTGGGACAGGAACTGTCATTTCATTGATTTGAATCCAGAAATACAGGTTCACCCATCCTGAGACTTTCTCTCTTGAAGATTCAAGTGAAAAGAACACTCTCTGTTTTATTATCATTACTATTTTACAAATGTTGATAATCAAAGTGTCTTAGTTCAAACCATTTTAGATGTTGCAGTGAACTAATCAATTTTATTAACTGTGTAATGATTTTTCTCACGCAAAGTTAGAACTCATGTCAAAGCTGTTACAGAGTAATTATGCCTTTTCTGATTTCTGCTTTTGAATGAGCAAGTGTAAGTTGGTCCAAGGTTGGAGTCCTCTCAACCCTGCGCTGCTTTTTCATTGGTGATTTCAGTCACGTGACCCGGAAATGGAAACTCGTTTTCATAGGGAATAAAATCTGCTTTTTAAAGCTGAAAAGCGCTGCAAAGCTGTGTTCTGACACGGTGTTTAGGTTGTTCGAAGTCTAATTGCTAAAATTTTGCCACGTTTGTGTAAAATATCCGTTCAGAAATGTTGATTTTAACCGAGGTTAGCCGAAGCTAACTTTAAGCTAAGCGGCTAACAACAGGATGTCAACCGAACGCCACAGGAAGTTATAGCTCCCCTAGTGGACAACACAAACAGTGTCGGAGTTAAAATTGTTGAGGTTGTACTGACATCTTCTGGAGAAGACGTGGGATCACAGGTTTCACTTCGTTTTTAGGTTATTTTAGTGAAATTAAACGTGTTTTTCTTTTTAAAGGCATTTTTTGAGTTATTAACTGTTCCTCAAAGTTGAATAAACTCTGTTATCTTGCATTTTAAAAGTTATGAAGGTATTTATGCAGAGAGCATTTGCCAAACAAATTTTTATTCACTGATAAATCCTTGAGAAACAGGTACAAAATAAAAATTTAGAAACTTTTAAATAAGATACAGTTACAGATATTCACAAAGTTGGAAAAAGTTTACTCATTTGCTAGAAGATAACGCACGTTTAATTGATAAATCACTAAATAAGAGTAAGCTTATCAGGAAAAAGAGATTTTTCTGATTTTCTTTTACCACCTAAACATTTACATCTCCTATTTAATTTCTAAATAGCAGATAATGGCGGACGAAGATGTAAACACTGACCCCTTACAATCCGGAGATGCTGTCCAGACAGCTTTAAATATTTTAACAAATTCAATTGTTGGTAAACAATTAGAGCAATTGCTAGACCTTGATGATGATCAAAGATATGAGGAGCTGCAGAGGTTGTCAAAAGCAGCTAACGTGAAGGAGGACACAAAATCCAGCCGTGAACGGTTGGCAAAAATTTCTCTGCTTCTGAAGGCGGAACTGGACCGTCTGGTTGAACGATATACCTTGCTGTTCAACGGATATGAGTCTGAAAAGGAGAGGTGTGACGAATTGTTAAATGCATCTGAGTTGCTGAAACAACAAATTCAGACTGATAGGGACCTCTCAAAGACTGAGCTGTCAGAACAGGCTCAATCATATGAGGTGAAGATTGCGGATAAGGAACAAGCGTACGAAGCCGCGTGTGCAGATAACAATATGTTACAAGCACGATTGCAGGCCGGATTAAAGGAGCTGGACGATTGCAAAGCAGACAAGGAGATAATACTCCGAAATTGGCTGAATTTACAAAGTGAAAATCAGACGACACATAAGCGCCTGACAGCTTGTGAGGAGAAGCTTGCTACAGCTACAAACCTGATTTCTGACATGGAGCTAGCTGGTTTGAGACTCAGAGACGAACAGGGTCAGCTACAACCACCCCAGACAGGTGCTGTTGCACCTCCTCCCCTTAGCCCCGTTTCAACACCCCCAACCCGGGGGATAAGGACGGGTCTGCACCCACTTGCACCTCTTCCTCCTAACGCCATGCGGCCACCCCCAACCCCATCTCGGGCGGCGGGGATGGACCTGCACGATATCATCTCACTGAATCGGTATACACCATGCAGTCATCTCCATCCCCACCACGGGTGGTAGGGACAGACCTGCACCCACTTGCACCTCTTCCTCCTGACACCATGCAGTCCCCTCCACCCCCATCTCGGAGGGTGGGGACAGGTCTGCACCCACTTGAACCTCCTCCTACCAACCCTTATCAGCCACCCCCACCCCCACCATGGGCGGTAGGGGCAGGCCTTGACCAGTCTGCACCACCAGTCACACAAGTTAGACCGTTGATACAGTCTCCTTCAATGGATGATTTGCAGAAGATCTCAAAATATGTACAACGCTTCATTCCCGGACCCATGGGGTCAGCTGGAACAAAAGCGTATCTCAAAGATCTGGAGTTCAGATTGAGATCTTATCCTAATGCTACGACAGAGGATAAGATCAGTCTGATACGGCTCACTTCGGACAGAGAGGTGTTCACCTTCATCGAGCGTCTACCTGATGCAACGAAGAGGGATTACAACCTTCTGTGTGAAGCTTTGATCAGAGAGTACGACCCCTGCACGGGACCTGCTGGTTTCCCAGCTGCAGACAAGGTCACGCAGGGTAAAACTGAACATCCAAAAGTTTATTACAAAAGAATCTTCCAAGCTTATTTTGGTAACAGAAATGAGACCGGAATGGAAGAAGATGATGGTTTTAAGTTTGTTTTCAGCAAAAATCTCCACTCTGATTTTAAAAAATCAGTACATATGATGGCAAAATTCAGAGAAAAATCCATCAGTGAGATTAAGCAATGTGCTGTGAATGTGTTTGAAGCATGTTCTCATGCTAAGACGCCCATAGAAGTGTTTCCTAGTGTAAAGGTTAAACCCCTCCCTCTTGAACTAGAAGGACGACGTGCTTCGCCGCCTCCTCCTAAGAAGAAAGAGAGAAAACAGTCTGTTCAAGCTAACAAACCGCGTCCTGAAGGTGCACGCTGGGACAAAAAGGCTCCTCTTTCAGAGGAAG
The DNA here is from genome assembly GCF_014905685.2 of Nematolebias whitei. NCBI lineage: Eukaryota > Metazoa > Chordata > Actinopteri > Cyprinodontiformes > Rivulidae > Nematolebias > Nematolebias whitei. Next base: position 22,876,175 of record NC_056504.1, read on the forward strand.
ACAGTGATTATCGAAAACGGGGTGGGCGCAGGACGCAACGATATGAGAAACCATATCAGCAGGGGCAGTACGTAAAGGAAACCCCGCAAGACGTACCTGACCGTCCCCCACCTCGGATGAAACGAACCGAGGCGAAAAAATCACAAAAGTTCCAGAAACAAGGCCCTACACCTCTGAGCTCGGAAGAGACAGAGAAACTACGCAGGTTGTTAGAAACTTTGAAACACACTGACACGGGAACCCAACCAGGAGCACTTTGCAGTGATGTAATTCCTATTACATCTGAGGGCGCGAATGACAACATAACAGATGTCGGTGGAACACACCAAGACATTGCTGTTGTTGCCTCAAACAACCCCTCATCGGAAGAAGGGGGGGTAAACACACACACGAACGATGACGAGTCATCGCAGGCTGAACACTCAGAAACAGCTTCTGCTGTGCTGACGGTTCAGGCAAACCACAATTACACAGATAAGGCTGAACGCGTGAGGAAGCGTCAGAAAAAACCTAAAAGGTTTCTGTGTAACTTTATCAGAAGGGGGGTCGCCAAAAAGGCGTACCTGTTAGTAACACTCGAAGGTGTCCTCACACACGAAGCACTCTTGGACGGTGGAGCAGACATAACAATCATGTCAGCTAAACTGTTCGAGGAGCTGAGGACGGCCGCTGCCAGTGTTAACAGGATAATACCTCTCTCTGAATGTGCTATAGAAATGCAGGGTCTCTCAGAAAAGAAAACGACCCTGACAGCTATAGCAATGGTTCACATGCAGATTGGCAATATGACACTGTACCACCCGGTACACGTGACACATGTTGACTCATTCCCATTTTTGGTTGGCCAGGATTTTATAAATCGCTTCGGCGCGATTATAGATTATGGTGATCAAACAATGTGGACAACAGTGAGCAAACCACTGCCAATCGATACGCCTCCGGAGTGTGACACAGACTGCCCAACAGCAGGTACCGCGGAAGGCACACAGGACTCCTCAGCCGAGGACACGAGCCCGGTGAGTACTCCTCTGACACCATGTGAAACCAAAGAAACCCAAGAGGTCCAACCTCTGACTCAACAGGACAGCCTCCTCTGTGAGCTGGAGCAGTCGGAGTCCACCAAACACTACCTACCACTGGTAGTTAAGGGTGTAGAGATCCAAGGGTCCCACACCAACGATGCTGTTCTGTCTCTGTGGACAGATAAATCGGCAATTAACCGAGCTTTCTACGAAACCTTGGTTCACAAACACGTTGGTCTAGAACTAATTAAAAAAGCTTTCCGCTTTCCATTAGTTCCCCATAGTTCACAGGTAATGACAGCAGAAGGAGTCATTAACCTAAAACTGAACTGGAATCAACGAGAACTGGTTCACCCGTTTCTCGTTATCCAAAACTTACCACATGCATCCTACATAGGCTCTGACATTTTGGTAAGGTTGGGTGTCCATGTGGACACCATCAACAAGGTGCTGTGGTCCCTAAAACCAGCCACAAAGGATGCGCCTGTGCTAGACGCGGCAAACCTTAAGGCTGGGCAGACCATTCCAGAGGCCTGCCAAGTTGCTAGCAACCAAACCACCACAGGTGATTAACCTAATGGTGCGAATCCACATAATAGCTGGCCAAGCTATTAGCCATAAACAGGCATATTTTCAACCCTCTCCTGCATTTTTCAACTTGGGACTGTCCGTGGAAGCCACGAACCAGGTGAGTCTTGACTCCAGGACCACATCTATTGCTGTGTGTAACACTGGCATGGATGAGGTGCTGATCCCAAAAAAGATTATGCTAGGATGGTTGATTTCAACCGACTTTCATGATTTTGAACTAGGCATTCCATTTCTGGGAGGACTCCCAGATAACCTGGTACCGAGTCAAGAAGCTGGGCCAGTATGGTTCACGGAACCAACACAGGCCATAGCTCTTTTCTCAACCAATGACGTCGACCAAGGACCTCAAACCTATGGTGTTTTACCCATAGACAGGCCCGACGACTCAGAAAGGGATTCGTTGGAGCTCCCCAAGGAGCAAGAACCCTTATCAGTCTCATCACAGATTGATCAGGTGGTCGCACAAGCCGACGCTCTGACATCTGATGAAGAAAGAGACAAACTACGCCAAGTTCTTTTAAAATATGAAAAGTCATTTGCTACTGATTCAACAGATTGTGGGTTGACCTCACTCCACGCAGTGAGAATCCCAACCCCACCCAACGCACCGCCAACATTTGTCAGACAATACAAGATCCCTCTGGCGGCACACCAGCCTGTCCAGGAGATCATTGATGACCTTTTGGTCAAAGGTATAATCAGACAATGTAATAGCACCTACTCTGCGCCTCTATGGCCAGTTTTAAAACCAAATGGTAAGTGGAGACTTACCATAGATTACAGAAAGCTAAATAAACAAGTACCCTTATCCAGGTGGCCAATGACTCAGCTCCACCAGGAACTGCCAAAGGTCACCGACGGTAAGTACTTCTCGACCCTCAACGTCGCCTCTGGTTTTTGGACCATCCCTGTGCGCGCCGAGGACCAACACAAACTAGCTTTCACTTTTGGTAGCCGACAATACACCTTTACCAGGTGTCCCTTTGGCTACGCTAACTCACCTGCAGAGTTCAACATCTTTTTGAACAAAGCATGTCCAGACGCCCACGAGCGTGGGACACTGATCTACGTGGACGACATCCTTTTGAGACAGCCGACACTGGACTCTCATTTGGCTGAGATCGACCACGTCCTCAATCAGCTAACGACTGCTGGTGCTAAAATCTCACTGTCGAAATGCCAGTGGTGCAGAACCAGGGTGGATTACGTTGGCCTCCTAGTAGGTCCGGACGGAATACAACCACAGTTGACTCGCACCCAAGGCCTAGACAACCTCAAAGTCCCAACCAATCTCAAGGAACTGCAGAGTTTCTTGGGAGTGTGTAATTACTCTCGCCAGTTCATAGAGCATTATGCGGATCTCGCAAAACCACTGACTGAACTCTTAAAGAAAGACGTTCCTTTTGTCTGGAGTGATACACAGCAGCAGGCAATGAACGCTCTCAAAGACAGGCTCAAGCTAGCCCCATGTTTAGTCTACCCAGACTATAACAAAGAGTTCTACTTGGAAGTGGGCTTCTCAACTTACTGCATGAGTGCAGGTCTGTACCAAATACACGACAAAGACA
>NC_056504.1:22879455-22891520 GCF_014905685.2 Nematolebias whitei
GACTACATAAAAGGGTGCCTGATCTGTGGCCAGTTTCAACCATCCAGACCACTTCACAGAGCACTACTGCATAGTAGAGGCATTGCATTTCCATGGTCGGACCTCCAGATTGACTGGGTCGGACCACTCACTAAGACCTCTAGAGGAAATAAATATTTTCTCACGGTAACCTGCGCGTTTACCAAATGGGTAGAATGTCTACCAGCCCCTAATGACACAGCACAAACCACTGCTATGTTGTTAATGAATCATGTATTTTCAAGGTTTGGACTTCCCCTTAGGGTGAACTCAGACCAAGGTACACACTTCACAGGTGAAGTAATGAAGGAACTGTGGAAGACGCTAGGCGTCAAAGCCAACTTCCATATTGGCTACCACCCACAGGCTTCAGGCCAGGTTGAGAGAGCAAACAGGACTGTGGTGAGTATTTTGAAAAAATACGTAGCCGCAAACCACAAGGACTGGGATGTGAAACTCCCTCTGGTCCTCATGGCCATAAGGGCCACTCCACACACGTCGACTGGCATCGCTCCTTTCGAGATGATGACGGGTCGACAAATGACTCTCCCTCTGCACCTGTTGTACCAACCAGGCGATGCTGCCATGGCAACAGCCTACACCACACAACAATACATGAAAGACTTGGAAAGACACCTTAAAAACACTTTTGCTTTCGCACAGAAAAACCTGGAAAAATCAGCTGAAGGACGCAAAGCGTACTACGACCAAAAGGCCTCTCACGAGGAACTCCAAGTGGGAGACAGGGTCTGGTACTACACGTTTGCACCCAAAACTGGGAGAAGAGAGTCCGGGACCGGAACTCTCGCCCGTAAGCTGATGCCCAGATGGACTGGACCCCATCTGATAATCGACAAAGTGTCTCCAATTATCTACCAGATAAAAATCAGTAAAGGCCAAAAAGAACCAACTGTTAAATGGGTACATCGAAACCAGGTTAAACAACACAAGGCGTGCAATAACTCCTCAGGAGACAAAGATCTCACAAAATCTGACCTCGTGGGAATAAGGGTCATCCAAGCAGAAGATAACTAATGGATAAGAAACTTAACCATAGTTTAAATTCACAGGACCTACCCTTGACCATTACGAAGCTAAGACCTATCTCTTTGTGTTTCCATAGGACAATGATGGTACCACTACTGGTAATCTTCACCCTCTTGGGTGCCACCCAAGAAAACAAAGCCCTCGTACATGCGGTAAATGAGTTAGCCCTTAAGGTTAAAGCGGAGTACGCTGTCGCACACCTAATGGATAGGATTTGTGCTGACATGCTTAGAGATATCAGTTCGTCGGTAGATACACTAGCCACCGGTAGGATCCCACCGTATCTAGTCTCTCTACAGATGGTGAACGACATCCTCAGCTCCGCTACGCACGAAAAAGTTACGCAAACACAGGCACACTTGGCTTACACTCTCGGTAGCGCAATCCCAATCTACGTCAATCACAAAACATTTGAAATGGCGTTCATTATCAACCCACCGATAATTCCCTCAAACGGCATATATAGACTCAGGGACGTCGTAAATGTTGGCAATTGGCACGGCGAAAACCATGTTCAAATTGACACACCAAGGATGGTTGCGTACCACGACGACAACCCCTCAGTTTACTTAGCTCCAAACCTGCAGATGTGTGTTCTCACTCGGGAGATACACTATCTGTGCCCGAGCAAACCGTTTATGTGGAATAAAACCGCGGGCATATGCGGATTAACACCTATTCCGGAAAATTCTAAGTGCTCAACGACCGTAACGCCTCGACACCTGGCTAAAGATGCAAAAGCGGAAATAATTGGCTCTCGTTGGCTAGTGAACGCTCCTCAAAGAAAGGCGATCATAGCTTACGACCAACCCGGGGCAAATAGACCTTTGACGTTACCGGACAAAACGATGTGGATCAGTGTTCCCCAGGGAACAACCATACACATTGGTGATTTGACGCTCTATCACCTCGATCCGGGAACGATGGGACGCGACTCTGGATGACTCAGAGTACCTGGGAAATATGTCTATAGACATAGATCCAGAGACTCTGGGAAGGATCCGTTTTGAAGGCACCCAAGTCGTCGACGTGGAACCAATAAACCGAGTTCTCAAGTCCCTCAGGTCCACAACTCAGAACCCGATCCAACCAATTACCTATGCGTGGTCGAGCGCGGACACATTAATCATAGCCCTGCTAATGACGATAACCCTCGTATTGTGTGGGATACTCGCATCCCTGTTCCGGGGCCAAACGTCACTCCGAGTCGACGTGGATCGCCATGCAGCGCACCTCGATATGATTATGCCTCGCGTAAGCGGGTCCGCAAAGAAGCCACTCACACGGGACAGCGCGACTGAAACTGACAACCAGTGTGAGGAGAAGCAGTGAAACGATGTTTCTAGATGCTTAGTCACTACTCTTGTTGGTGTTGGAACGTTGTTTAGTTGATTTTGGTTGTTTCTGTGGTAAGAATGTATCTTGTGTGTAAGTTAAGTTAGAGACTAAGAGGCCTTTAACCATGCCAACATGCAGTTCATTCGCTAAATTGCAATCCTTGCGGAGTCAATGTATATTATTGTTACCTTAAGTACCATAATCTACATTGGTCTCACATCGCTTAAGCCGAACCTACTCGAACAATTCTATTCGGGGGGATAGCTAATTCTTTTTGATAAGTCTCGCCATAGACTTCCAAAACATTTATGGGGAAACCAAACACCCAATCTCAAGTCGTTCGTCTAAAAGACAACAGACATTTGAACCAAACTATATTTTGCCATGTAAAGCTAACTTAACCCAAGTTAGAAATGGAAAAGTAGTTTGGAACCCTTTTCTATAGGCTTAAACCCCTGTAGTTACCCCTTTTCAGCATGCTCCGCCCCTTAACTGGTAGTCGTAGCTGTTCCCAACCATAATAGCTTACACACCAGGTGCATATAGTTTAAGGCTTTATGTAAAATCACCTTCATAAGCCCACCTTAAACCACATAATTGCATGACACATTTGAACCAGAACGACACAGGCTGGACGTCGCTGGAGACAACCTTCGCTGGAGGCGACCTGCAATCCTGACGTTGGTCTCCACTCTTCATCCAGTGGCCGCATCTTCAGTTCAACCCAAGGGTACCCCTCTGTATGCCGATTAATCAACACTTCCAATCGTTGTGGATTTACCATTGTGGATTATATGACTTTTTCCAATGGATTACAGACTCTGTTTCCAAGGGTTAAAGCATTGCTACAATGGAATTATCGAGATGATATGGGATTATAATCAACACAATGGAATTACCGAGAACATTGTGGAATTACCTTGACTTTTGTTTTCCTTGCTGGATTACTCTTGACTCTTGTTTCTTTGCTGGATTACATCAAGCTTCAAGGACAATCGAAGGCGTAAGTCCATAGTTGGAATTCATCCCCATGGACAGGTGATGATTTCCAAAGGGGGGACTGTAGTGGACTAGGCCCATGTCAAAAACTAAGTCTAAGGTCAAAAATCTTGACCTTAAGAACCTTGTGGGACAGGAACTGTCATTTCATTGATTTGAATCCAGAAATACAGGTTCACCCATCCTGAGACTTTCTCTCTTGAAGATTCAAGTGAAAAGAACACTCTCTGTTTTATTATCATTACTATTTTACAAATGTTGATAATCAAAGTGTCTTAGTTCAAACCATTTTAGATGTTGCAGTGAACTAATCAATTTTATTAACTGTGTAATGATTTTTCTCACGCAAAGTTAGAACTCATGTCAAAGCTGTTACAGAGTAATTATGCCTTTTCTGATTTCTGCTTTTGAATGAGCAAGTGTAAGTTGGTCCAAGGTTGGAGTCAAACGCAAAACAAGTTGTTGGCATGTTTTTAGAATCCTCTCAGACATAAATATAGAGGTTTTTGGCACCTGTTTCTGAAACGCGCCAAAACAAAACTCTCTCTGTCTGTGAGAACATTTCTGATCTTTCCATAACAATTCTTGCTGTCTTCTAACCTCTTACGTCACAAAACACACCCCGTCTGGTCGGTTCTGACCAATGGTAATACTCCCAGATGGACCGGAAAAGAGATCTTTAAAATGTCGGTACTTCCTGGTCTACTCAGTTCTGTTGAAGTTCTGCTCGAGATCTGTAAACTACACAGTTCAACCAGTTCTGTGAGAGAAGCCCAGTTCTGTGAGAGACGGGATGATCCTGACATGACAACAGAGCTCTTCCGAGTTCCATGGGATTATAACATTTTCACTCGCCACTACTTCTGACGATTCACAGCATCCTAAGGAGACGCTGGACAGGTAGCGTTAACGGAGCTCCATATCTGCTGAGATAACCTCAGAAAGGTAATGAGTCAAGTTTCCTACCAAGCGTACCGGGAGAGCTGGGTTCTGACGGAGAGTGTCAATTCTGGTGAACACTTCCCCTCCCATACCATCTTTACTCCCTCTAAACTTCTTTCCCATCTTTAAACTTTCTATCAAGTAGATATACTTCCAGATATTTAGAAATGTCTGTGTAAAATGCTCAGCCACATCCGTGTGGGTAAAAGATCATAATTGTACAGTTTCATAAATGTCTGTGGTGAAGCAACGGAAAAATCATGGCCGTATGATTTTTCTTGATTGATTGCTTATGTTGTTATTTTCATAATTTGCCAAATTAATGTAAATGTTTGATGTTAAATTTTGATTCTGTAAATAAATGACCGCATTCATTTTGATGGGTCAAATATAAATGACGTCTCACGTTTGCATTTCCTTAAATTCAATGCACGTTTTATTCAGTCCAGAAAAATGAGGAATCCGTGTTAAATGATGAATATATCCGAGCATCTGTTCATCTACATTACTGTGCTCAGTTGGCCTGCCATCTCTCCTGACCTGAACCCCATAAAGAACCTGTGGGATATTGTGAAGAGAAAGTTGAGAGACGCAAGACCCAACACTCTGGATGAGCTTAATACCGCTATTGAAGCATCCTGGGCCTCCATACCATCTCAGCAGTGCCACAGGCTGATTGCCTCCATGCCGCATTGAAGCAGTCATTCATGCAAAAGGATTCCCGACCAAGTATTGAGTGCATAACTGAACATGATTATTTGAAGGTTGGCGTTTTTTGTATTAAAAACGCTTGTCTTTCATTGGTGGGATGAAATATGCTAATTTTTTGGGACATGCATTTTGGGTTTTCATGAGCTGTATGCCATAATCATCAGTATTAAAACAATTAAAGACCTGAAATATTTCAGTTGGTGTGCAATGAATTTGAAATATATGAATGTTTCATTTTTATCATTGCATTATGGAAAATAATGACCTTTATCACAATATGCTAATTTTTTGAGAAGGACCTGTACTCTCAGGTGTCTTCAGCTTCCTGCTGCTCACTTCTTGCATAAAGGTGGCTGTGAAGACCAAGACCTATGCTGTTTTTTTATATTTTAATCTCGCGTATTTATCTGATTTTCATGTAACCAGATTTACAACTTTTTGATATGAATGTAAAAATCTTTCAGTGTTTGTGGAATCTACTAAATAAAAGGGTCCAAGGGGCCACATGTAGCAGCCAAGTCCTCATGTGTCTTCACATCATTTGGTCGTATTAAAGTGAAACTGAATTAGTGCACCTGCTTTCAGTCAGTAACTGTGGAAGTTTTCTCTGAGATAAAACAGAACAGACCTTCACTTCCTGCTGCTCCTCTGTTTACCAGTGACGACCTTTTCTCATTGCCGTACTGCCCGGGGAAGACCCTGGTTGTCGGGGCGTCCTACGTGGCTCTGGAGTGTGGTGGTTTCCTGGCCGGCCTGGGGCTGGACGTCACCATCATGGTGCGCTCCATCCTGCTGAGGGGGTTTGACCAGGACATGGCCAACCGTGCTGGAGAATACATGGAGGAGCACGGAGTCAAGTTCATCCGTAAACATGTCCCCGTAAAGGTGTGTGGGGGGTGGGGGGTGTTCAACTAAATGTTATTATCTTTTAGCATGAGCAGCTTGTCGTTTTGATTTTTCCTTCTCTGCAGCTTGTTGTGGACTTTGAACAGTGTCAGGTGACTTAAAGTTGTCTCAGGACACACGGCTGCTGATTCATGGTCCGACTGGATTAAAACAATTAACTTTTACACAATCTTTGCTTTTCTTTCAAAACAAATCCAAGTGTTGGCACCACTTCTGCTCAAATAATGTCCCATAATGATTAAAACAGTGTTTCCCTGAGGTGTCTGGCCTGGGGAGGAGCGCTGTGCAGCTCTTCTCACTGCAGTTACTCTTCAGGGCTTCTTGTCAAACAGGAAAACACTTTATTTTTAGTTTTCAGTGGGTTTCACTCAAACCCACTTCATTCAACAAGTGATCAAATGTGAAAAATAAACGGTTTTAGCAGTGAGTTAGTTGGTTTGTCTAGTTGACTGTGTTGTTGCCAGTCATAAGGTTTTAATGTTCAAGTACTTTTAGTGACATGAAAGTCCCTGAACTATAATTAAAAATAGCATCTGTACAGAACAGCCTTTGTGTTTGTCAGACTGATGGATTTCTGACTTTAAACAACTATTTCACATGCGGCGGTGCCCCCTCTGCTTGTGAGGGTGATCTGTACGCTAATGGTGACTGAAAATATGATCATTTAATTAGGGATGCACAATATTAGATTTTTGGCCGATATCCAATATGCAGCATTTAAAATAAATAAATATAAAAGCTGAACATCTGTGGTGTTTGTCAGATCGAGGAGCTGGAGGCCGGCGCGCCTGGCAGGCTGAAGGTGACGGCCAAGTCCACAGAAACGGACGAGCTCATGGAGGATGAGTACAACATGGTACGCCACATGTCACAGCTGTCATGCTCTGCTTCCTGTCACACCTTCTGTCTTTTCATAAATCTTCAGACACTAATAACTTTAATTAAATTATTTAAAACAGTGTTTTAATTAAAACATGGTTTCAAATGTTGCATTTCTAAAATTCAAGCATCTTTCTTTGGTAATATATATTTTTAGTTAACTTTACTACATATATTACACATCACAAGTACTGAACAGTGTTAGGCTTTTAACAGTTTTATTTGTATAAAGTGAAGCATTTGTCATCTTGACACAGTCTCAGCTCTGCCTTTTTTACAGCTCCACAAGTCCCTAAGAGGAAGGAACTACTGTGATTCAACATCTGTGAACAGCTGTGTGATGTTTTCTTTCTCCAGTTACAAATAAAGCAGCAACTCTCTGAACACACTCTGTCCTCCAGGTGCTGATAGCTGTGGGCAGAAACGCCTGCACAGATAAGATTGGACTAGATGTCGCAGGGGTTAAAGTAAATCCAAAGTAAGTCTGAATCAACGTGGGGGTGTTAAGACTCAGAACAGTCACTGAGAGTCAGCAGTTCTTGCTCTGCAGTGTGATTGGACATTTAGGTGGATTAGCAAGCTGCAGCATGTGAGTCAGAAGTGATTTGCCTACACTCCTGTTTATTAATTTATTGATTGATTTATTGAATCTGCTGAGGATCAAATTTAAAAACCAGATCACAGATCTGACAGTCCAGGGTCAGCTCAGCTAGTTCTGTTAAAGCTTCGACAGTGCAACTGTCTTCTGGTTTTTATATTTGTTGAGTCACTGAGCGGTCCAGGCTGAAATTAAGAGGTTCTGTTCTGGTCCTGTGACCTGAGAAACCTTCAGAAAACACCTGCATCAGTCAGAGCTGCAGTCACGCACACTTCCTGTGACTGGTCTTTCTAAATTACCTTTGACCTTGTTCTAAAGCATGATAAAATCAATGAAAACTTTTCCCTCTCTCCTTATTTAGTTGATTTATTATTAAAAACAAACTGCACAATGTTGCAACGGCTACAATCTACAGCATATTCTTAGTTTTTAAGAATAGGGTGGAAAATATATTTAATAAAAACAATTTATCATGTATTATTCTTGATTTATTTTCTGAGGCTGCTGGATGTACAGACCCTTTCCAAAAAATGAGAATATCATGGAAAATAGTTAAACTTCCATAATACCATTCAAAAACTTGATCTTTAATAGATGATAGATTCAGGGCCAACAATTTAAACGATTTCAAGCATTTGTTGCACAAAAGTTCATAGCTAAGGAGGCTGGCTGTTCAGAGTGCTGTGTCCAAGCATATCAATGGAAAGTCTAGTGGAAGGGCAAAATGTGGCAGGAGAAGATGCACCAGCAAAAGAGATGACCATGGGCTTCAGTGGTTTATCAAACGGAGAAGATTCCAGAATCTGGCAGGGATCCAGAAAGAGTGGAATGAGGCGAGAGTCACAGCATCAAAAACCACCACATTCAGACGCATCCTGAAGATGGACTACAAGTGTTGGGTTCCTCTGTCCTCTTTTCTGATGAAAGTAAAAGTGTACCTTTCATTCAGAAATCAAGGTCCAAGGGTTTGGAGGAAGAAGGGTGAGGAATAGAGCCCATACTTCTTGAGGTCCAGTGTGAAATATCCACAGTCAGTCATGATTTGGGGTGCAATGTCCGTTGCAGGTGTTGGTAAACTCTGCTTTCTTAAATCCAAGGTCACCACAACAGTCTACCAGAATGTTTTAGAGGACTTCATGATTCCTTCTGCTGAGGATCTGTATGGAGATGCAGATTTCATCTTCCAGCAGGACCTGGCCCCTGCCCCTGCCGCCAGAAGCACCAAAACCTGGTTTGATGCCCATGCCACAGTGCTTGACTGCCAACTCACCGGACCTAAACCCCATTGAGAATCTATGGGGTATTCTCAAGAGGAAAATGAGGGGCACCAGACCCAACAACAAAGAAGAGCTGACAGCAAGCATCAAGGAAATCTGGGCTTCCATAACTCCCAGGCAATGCCACATGCTGATTGCCTCAATGCAACGTCGCATCGAGGCAGTGATTAATTCAGTTTATTTATATATGCTGAGGATCTGAGTTCTTGGCTCCATTCATCCTGTCCGACTGTGTTGGATACTGTGGCTCCTTTAAAGACCAAACAGCCTGGATTTAAACATGAGCCATGGCTTCAGAACAGAACGGCTCGCGCTGTCAGACAGGAATGTCACAGAGCGGAACGCAGGTGGAGAAAGGACAAGCTGCAGATGTCCCTTCAAATTTTTTATGACTGTTGGCGCAATTACCAGGACACAGTTAAAGCAGCCAAAAAGGACTATTTTTCTAACTTGATTTTATCCCACAGCCACAACCCACGTGTTCTTTTTAGTACCATTGACTATTTTCTTAATTGAAAATAGGGCTTCCATCTTATGCCCAAACGTTGACCCCTCTGTGTGTGCCCCTGCTCTGCTGCTTTCAATCAGTTTGAGCTGGTGACTGTGTCATTTTTAGAGGACATGGTCACTCAGATTAAGCCTTCTGGTTCTCCATATGATGCTCTTCCACCACGCTTTTTTAAAGAGTCTAAAAAAGTTAAATCTGGTCCTCTGGACATTCAAAAAAAAAAAAAAGCAAATCAATAAAAAAATGTAGAAACGTTTCGTCTCTCGTCCGAGAGACTTCTTCAGTCTGAGGAGCTGTATTCAGCTCAGTCTCTTAAATAGCACCTTCTCAGAGTGGATCAACCAGTTTTGCTGCTGACAACCAAAACCAGCTGATCACATGCTCAAGAAGGACCATCAGCCTAACAATGGATCATTAGCACACTGATGGCTGTTTACTATTCACAGAGGGCTGAGTGATACAAGCAATCACAGCATTGTAAGAGGGGGACAATTGAACACGTAGGCCTCCACCCCTGTTTAATGATGGACGGTTTCTTTTCACAAAGATGGCCTCCTTTACTCCTCTCTCAAACCATCGTTCCTCTCTATCCAGGATGTGCACATCTTCATCCCTGAAAGAGTGACCGCTGGCCTGGAGATGAGTGTAGACCGCAGAGTCCTGGCCTGATGATGTTGATCTTCTGTGCTGGGCCATCCTTTTGGCCAGTGGCTGTTTAGTTTCCCCGATGTAAGACTGATCACAGCCCTCCTGACACTGAACAGCATACACAACATTACTCTGTTTGTGCCGGGGGACTGGATCTTTGGGATGAACCAGTCTTTGCCGTAATGTATTTTGGGGTTTAAAAGCCACTGGGACGTTATGTTTAGAAAATAAACGTCTCAGTTTCTCTGATACTCCCTCAACATATGGAATGACCACTGGTCTGGGTCTGGGTTCCTCCTTTTCACCTGTTGGCTGACTGGAGTCCTGTTTGGGTTTCTTCTCTGCTTTTAGGAAGGCCCAGTTAGGATATCCACATTGCTCTAGAGCAGACCTGGGCATTGTACGGCCCCAGGGCCACATGCGGCCCTTTGGTTGACTCTGACCGGCCCCCGTAAGGGTATTACAAAATACATATGTAAACAAATGAAGTTAACCAAATCCAGATATAGATCCTCTCTCACTGATGATGTCAGCTTTGCTTCACATCTCCACCTCAGACCTTCAACCTGACTTTAACATTTCCGTTAAAGCCCAACAGAGACAAGACTTCTCTCACTAAACAAGAAAAAAGAACTGATAAACACCAAATGAGATGTTTAGACTACAAATGTAGGCACGTAAAGAACCGGGACTCGAAATCACAGTTCAGTGACGATCACTATTATATGATGTTTCATAATATTTGGAGTACAAAGACAATATTGTGATATATTTACAAAGCTAAGAACTTTTTCCAGCAGTATATAAAACTCAAAATGAGTTTTGGGGGGAATGTGACTGAAAATGATCACTAATATAACGTCACAAATGGTAAAAATGTTAACAGTTTACCATTGTATTGGGAAATTTAATTGAATAAATGACATTTTTGTAGGGAAACCTCGCTTTTTTGTTGCTTAATCATAACAAATACTCTTACCAGCTTGTTAAAACAGTGCTATGTACTGCTTTTAATAATGAAATACTATTATTATGCAGTATTGAGTTAAGTTGAAATCAGGTCTCTCTTGTAAATGAGTCCTCGAGGCTCAATGGGATTTACCTGTCTAAATAAAGGTTGAATGAAAAAGTCATTTGTGCCAGCCCTCCACAATATTTGTTGTTTCTCATGTGGCCCCATGGAAAAAATAATTGCCCACCCCTGCTCTAGAGCCTGTCTTGTGTGGGATTTCTCCTTCTGCCTGGCTCCTGAGCTAGTGGGGACGCTGTCTGCTCTGTGATAAAGAGTCCTGATGACTCCTAACTTGTGCTCCAAAGGGTGATGGGAGTCAAACTGCAAATACTGGTCTGTGTGGGTGGGTTTGCGGTACACCTCAGTCTGCAAATGTCCTCTATCAGAGACTGAGACCTCACAGTCCAAGAAAGCCAACTTGCCATTTTTTTCATCTTCTCGTGTGAACTTGATGTATTTATCCACAGAGTTGATGTGGTCAGTAAAATGTTGGACTTCCTGAGATTTAATTTTAACCCAGGTGTCGTCAACATACCTGAACCAATGACTTGGTGGTGTCCCTGAAAAGGACATCAAGGCTCTCTTTTCTACCTCCTCCATGTACAGGTTGGCAACAATAGGAGAAACTGGAGACCCCATAGCACACCCATGTTTCTGCCTATAATATTGCTCCCCATATGTGAAGTAGGTTGACTGCAGGCACAGTTTCAAGAGTTGACACAGTTGTTCTGTGGAAAGCGTGCTCCTGCTGCTCAGAGTGGTGTCTGATTTTAATTTTAAACTGACCACCTCTACTGCATCATCAACAGGAATGCACGTAAAGAGTGATGTGACATCAAAAGAGACCATTGTTTCATCAGTCTCCATGATGACATCCCTCACCTTATCCACAAAGTCCATGGTGTTCTGTATGTGGTGTTCTGAGCTGCCAACTAAAGGGATGAGTACAGACGCCAGATATTTGGAAACATTGTAAGTGACAGAGTTAATCATGCTAACGATTGGTCTTAAAGGTACACCTTGTTTGTGGATTTTAGGTAAACCATACAGACTAGGTGTGGCCTCCCCTGGGTACAGTCTGTGGTACAGAAAACGGTCAATAGCCTTGTCCTGCTCCAAAATTTTCAGGCAATCTATCAATTTCTTCTTGTAACCACTTCCTGGATCTCTTTTCAGAGGTTC
>NC_056504.1:22891620-22906005 GCF_014905685.2 Nematolebias whitei
TTTTTTTGAATGTCCAGAGGACCAGATTTAACTTTTTTAGATTTTTCTACCTGGATTATTGAGCATGCATCAGGATATTTCTTAAAGAGGTTTTCCCTTGTTATAAACACTTGGTTCTTGACCTTTTTAACAGTAGTTTATCTGGAGTAGTCCCTGCTAATTTTAAACATGCTGTTGTACAGCCCCTATTAAAAAAACCTGGTCTCGATCCCACTGTGTTGGGGAATTTTAGGCCCATCCCTAAGCTTCCCCTCCTGTCAAAAATCTTGGAGAAAATTGTTTATGCTCAGTTAAAATCCTTCCTGGATGAACATAACATCATGGATGTGTTCCAGTCTGGATTTAAAACTCTCCATAGCACAGAGTCAGCTCTGCTGAGAGTTTTTAATGACGTCCTCCTGGCATGTGACTCAGGTGATCATGTGATTTTTGTTTTACTGGACTTAACTGCTGCGCTTGACACAGTGGACCACAGCATTTTATTGTCACGTCTACAGCATCAAGTAGGCACTGGTGGGACTGCTCTGGAGTGGTTGGGGTCCTATCTGACTGACAGAACTTTCTCTGTAAAAACTGCTGGGCATGAATCCTATTCTGTTCCTTTGTCATGTGGCGTACCTCAGGGATCAATTTTAGGGCCTTTGCTTTTTTCTTTATATCTGCTTCCTCTAGGATCATTTTTTAGAAAAAACAGCATCTCCTTTCACTGCTATGCTGATGCTTGCCAAATCTGTTCCTTTGAGGCAAGTTGATGCCTGGTCCATTAAACCTCTTTTATCGTGTCTTGAGGATCTTAAAGCTTGGATGGCCCTAAACTTCCTGCATTTTAATGAAAAAAAGACTGAGGTACTTGTTTTTGGACCTAGTGGAGCTTGTTTGAGCCCTTCAGTCGACTTAGACCCCATAACAATGTACGTAAAGTCTACAGTTACAAATCTTGGTTTTAAGATGGACAGTGATTTTAAACTCGACAGTCAAATAAGGGCCACAGTAAAGTCTGTTTTTTATCATTTGAGAAAATTGGCAAAAGTAAAACCTATTCTTTCAAGGCAACAGTTTGAAACAGTAATCCATGCCTTAATTTCATCACGGCTGGATTACTGTAATTCTCTCTATCTCGGAGTCAGCCAGTCCTCACTCGCACGTCTGCAGCTGGTGCAAAATGCTGCTGCACGTCTTTTAACTGGAACACACGAAAGACAGCACATCACACCTGTCCTGGCTTCTCTTCACTGGCTGCCCGTGTATTTTAGAGTTTATTTTAAAATTCTTTTGTTTGTTTTTAAGGTTTTAAATAGTCTTGCCCCCCCCCTTATTTAACAGAGCTTCTCCACCATTACACTCCACCTCGGTCACCCAGGTCTGCTGACCAGCTGCTTCTGGTCATCCCCAAGAGTAAGAGGAAGCTTAAAGGAGACAGGGCCTTCTCTGTTAGTGCCCCTAAATTATGGAACACTGCCTTTGTACATTCGACAGGCCCCCTCGCTGTCTATTTTTAAAACCCATCTAAAAACTCATCTCTATTCATTGGCCTTCAACCCAACTGAGTCTTGATTTTACTTTATTTTATTGGTGTTGATTTTATCTGTTTAACTTGTTGTTTTATTGTGTTTTAAATTGAGTTGTGTGCTTGGGTTTGTAGCTCTGTTTTTATGCTGTCTTTTATCTTGTTTTTAACTGATGTTTCAGCACTTTGTTTCAGCTATGGCTATGTTAAAGTGCTTTATAAATAAATTTGATGATGATATAGCGCCAAATCACAACAAAGTTGTCTCAGGGCACTTTACAGAAACCTTCACATATATAAAAGCCAATTAGTAAAGTTCTCTATCTAAGGAATCCAGCAGACAAGTTGAATCTTGGCTTCGTTGTAATATCCCATCCTGAGCAAACACAGTGGCAACAGTGGATTTAGGCAAAGGGATTCCCAACCAAGTAATGAAGATCGACATATTGTTTTGAAAGTACCATATTTTGATTGATTTGTTGTGATCCTAATTTCTTTTTTCTTTTTTTTCTGCAAAAACTGAGTAGTGTGGGCTGATGTCTTCACATTATTCTAATTTTTTTTTTTTTTAATCTTGTTTCGTGAGTTTCATGAGCTGGAAGCCCAAATTATGTAAAAATAAATAAATGCTTGAAATCATTTAAATTGTGGGCCCTGAATCTATCATCTATTGAAGATCAACTTTTTGAATGGAATTATGGAAGTTAAACAACTTTTCCATGATATTCTCAATTTTTGGAAAGGGTCTGTAGTTGAATAATGGGGGTGGAAATACTTAAATAATTGTCAGTTATTTACCTGGATGATTGAACATACTTACTCTTTTATAATAACTGTCCTTTATTTTCAGGAGTTTGTTGTTCGTATGCAGCTGTAGCTGTACAAAGTTTGTGTGTGGAAAGTTGAATCAGGAGAGCTGTAGGAACGTTGTGATGCTTCCTTGAGCTCCACAGCTCAGGCAGAGGATAACTCATGTTACATAAGACTCTTGTAGATAATAAAAGTATTTTCAGTCTGTCAGATTAATGTGCTGCTGTGTTGGCTCAACAGGCCACGTTAGATTTTGCCTATTACTTAATATACAGCTTCTTCTTGTGTACGTTGTTGGACCACATGAGTTTCAATGACACCAAGTGGGAAAAATATTAATTTACATTTCTTTCAAACATCTAAAAAAAGGTTGACTCAGAGTGAAGGAGTGGATGGTTTCAACACGGCTGCCTTTGAAGTGTTTCAATGTACTTTTAGTCATTTTCAAGCTAATGCCAAGCAAAACAGCAGAGGGCAAATATCCTCAACCTGATTTTTATTTTATTTTTTAACCTTTATTTACCAGGATTAAAAAAAAAAACATTGAGATTAAAAAACTCTTTTTGTTTTCAAGAGAGACCTGGCCAACAGGCAGCAACAAATGCAACACAAAAAATGACACGGTTAAAGGAAATGAGCTTTAAAAACAGGTACTATAAAACAAGCTAGCTATTAAAACCAATAATTGTCATTGAATTGGCCAATAAATGTCATTGAATTGGCCTCAATAACTTAGTTTGGATGTAAAAGTACTGAATGAGATGAATTCAGTCAATCTCAGAGATTCTTGTAGCAACTCCCAAGAAGAGGAAGCAGTGTGAACGAAAGCCTTCTTACCAAATTCAGTCCGAGCAAAAGGGACAGAAGCAGCAAATTGTGTGAGCGAAGTGCAACAGTCAACAACAAAGTCCATGCTCAATAATCCAGGTATACAATCCAACATTTTTCAGTCGGGTCATCTGGACAGTTTCTTTTTTTTGTGCTGAAACGTTTTGCCTTTGGTCTGGAAGGCCTCATCAGTCAAGGAAACGCACAACAAAACTGATTCTTCCCCCAACAGCTTACTCCAAAGTGGAACAAACCAGTTCTGCTTGCGATAAGATTGTCTAAGACCATCTTATGTAAATGCATGTGGTCTTACACTAGATTAACATGGACAAGTTGTGCCAAATCATGTGCAATAATTATCTGTAGCAACTAATTGGTCGTTTGCTTACAGTTTTGTTGAACATTTAAATTGGTTTAATGTCCTGGTCATGTTGTAGAAACATGAGATGTGCTCTGTGAACATTAACTAATTTGTTGGGTTTATTATTTATTTTCCACTTTAGTTACTTCTTGTTTCGATGCGATTGGACTGTACTTGAAAAGTTGTTTCACTTGTTGAATCCCAACAAGAGGATGGAAAAGGTTATTTAGAGCTACATTAACAAGAAAGAACTGAGCTGAAGCCAGCTTTATTTCTTGCTGTCCCCTCAACGTCTTATTGTAGAAATGGGAAAATTCCCGTGAATGATGAGGAGCAGACCAACGTGCCACACATCTACGCCATTGGAGACATCCTGGAGAACAAGTGGGAGCTGACTCCTGTAGCCATTCAAGCTGGAAAGCTGCTGGCTCGTCGCCTTTATGCTGGATCCACAGTCAAGGTACGAGTCTTTACTTGGTTCAACTTTAACAAGACAACCTGGACATGTCTGTAATGACTCGAGTAAATAATTGACCTCTGAGCTGTTTCCTTGGCAGTGTGACTATGTCAACGTTCCCACCACCGTCTTTACCCCCCTGGAGTACGGAGCCTGTGGACTGTCAGAGGAGAAAGCCACCGAGCTGTATGGACAGGACAACATCGAGGTAACATCCTGAATGATTGGTGACGGATCTGGTTCACCTCTTTGTGGAGCTTTTTGTCTCCGTTTATCACGTTAGGTTTATGTGTGGAGCGCCTTGGTGACAAATACTGACGCTAAACTAATACAACACAGAACACACGGAAAATGTAAAACAAAACAAGAAATGTATTCACTAAGTAAACTTTATTTCCTGATACATGCTCAATAATCCAGGTAGAAAAATCCAAAAAAGTTCAATCTGGTCCTCTGGACATTCCAAAAACAAGAAAACAAAACAAAACAAAAAAATGTAGAAACGTTTCGTCTCTCATCCAAGAGACTTCCTCAGTCTGAGGTGCTGTATTCAGCTCAATCTCTTAAATAGCACCTTCTCAGAGTGGATCAACCAGTTTGCTGCTGACAACCAAAACCAGCTGCTCACATGGTCAAGAAGGACCATCAGTCTAACAATGGATCATTAGCACATGGATGGCTTTTTACTATTCACAGGGGGTTGAGTGATACTAGCAATCACAGCATTGTAAGAGGGGGACAGTTGAACCCGGAGGCCTCCACCCCTGTTCAATGATGGACGATTTCTTTTCACAAAGATCCAGTCCCCCGGCACAAACAGTAATATTGTGTATGCTGTTCATTATCAGGAGGGCTGTGATCAGTCTTTCATCGGGGAAACTAAACAGCCACTGGCCAAAAGGATGGCCCAGCACAGAAGATCAACATCATTAGGCCAGGATTCTGCGGTCTACACTCATCTCCAGGCCAGCGCTCACTCTTTCAAGGATGAAGATGTTCACATCCTGAACAGTGTAGTGAACCTGATCTGACCCCAAATCTTGATCAGATGAACAGAGACTGTTATTTCATTGATCTGCATCCAGAAATACAGTTTGAGCCATCTGGTGACTTTCTTTCTTGAATTAATCAAGCAGAAAAGACAATTCTCTATGATCATTACTATTTTACAAATGTTTGATAATCAAATTGTGTTAGTTTACTCAATGTTTACAGGTTGAAGAGAACTACTCATTTTTATTTTACATAAACAGTAAGTAATGATTTTTATTCCTCATTCAAAGAAGAAATCAGGTTAATATGCATTTCTTGATTTTTCTGTCTGCAATGTAAGTATGTTAAAGGTCGGTTCTCGGTCAACTAAAATGTTTACTGAGAAAAAATGTCATGTTTAACTATTTGAGAAGATACAGCAGAGTGAGACTCCACGAAGTCTGGTTTCTGCAATAATCTTTCTGTTAGTTGTTACAGTGTTACAGTCAAACGAAAAACAAGTTGTTATGTTAAAACTGTCATGTTTTAGAATCCTCTCAGACGTAAATAGAGATGTTTTGCACCTGTTTCTTAGGCACGCCAAAACAGAACCCTCTCGGTCTGTGAGAACATTTCTGAGCTGTCCCATAACAATTCTCACTGTCTCTAACCTCTTACGTCACAAAAACACACCCCTTCTGGTCGTTTCTGACCAATGAAAAATCCCAAAAAGTGAACCGGGAAAGAGTCTTTAAAATGTCAGTACTTCCTGGTCTACACAGACTCACAGGTACTCAGAGTGACTTACGACTCACGGAGTTACAGAGTTCACGGAGTTGGAGAGTTGTCAGACTTCTAGAGTTCTGGAGTTCTGATGGAGTGCTGTTGGAGTTCCTGACATGACAACAAAGCTCTTCCGAGTTCCATGGGATTATAACATTTTCCACTGAGGTGAATGTGTGTCGAACAGAGCCTCGCCACTACTTCTGACGGGCTACAGGCATTCTAAGGAGACGCTGGACCGGTAGCGTTAACGGAACACCATATCTGCTGATTATCATCAGAAAGGTAATGGGTCAAGTTTCCTACCAAGCGTACCGAGGCGAGCTGGGCTTCTGATGGAGAGTGTCGGTTCTGGTGACCATTCAATTTCCCTCAAACCCCATCCTTTACTCCCTCTAAACTTCTTTCCATCTTTAAACTTTCCTATGAAGTAGAAATTCTCCCAGATATTTAGAAATGTCTGTGTAAAGTGCTTATTCACATCCGTGTGGGTAAAAGATCATAGTTGTACAGTTTATAAATGTCTGTGGTGCAGCAACGGAAAAATCATGGCCGTATGATTTTTCCTGATTGATTGCTTATATTGTTATTTTCATAATTTGCCAAATTAATGTAAATGTTTGATGTTAAATTTGATTCTGTAAATAAATGACCGCATTCATTTTGATGGGTCAAATTTAAATGACGTCTCACTTTGCATTTCCTTAAATTCAATGCACGTTTTATTCAGTCCAGAAAAATGAGGAACCCGCGTTAAATGATGAATATATCCCAGCATCTGTTCATCTACATTGAACAATCTCATTCTCTGACCTTGACTTTTCATAACACCTTACATCACAAACCGCACCTCTGTTCTGGTCATCGACCAATCAGAAAGCTCTCAAATGACCCGGAAGTCGACCCATTTAAAATGTGGCAACTTCCCAGTTCAGGAGAAGCTGAGACGAGCAGTTGCTGGAGTTTGAGTTGCTGAGTTCTAGCTCAGGAATGAGTTCAAAAAGAGAGTGCTGGAGTCTGAAGTCTGAAGCCAGACGCTGAAGATTAATGGAGCTAAAAAGAGTCTGATGCTGCAGAACTCTGAGAGTTCCACAAAGAGAGTGCTGATGAGTTGATGGAGTTAGAGTTCTTGGATGCAAACGCGTTCAGGATGATCCAAAGACGTTTTGGGATTATAACATCTGTTTGAACAACCTCGTACGACTCTCGAAGGATTTCAGCTGCTCAACGGAGACGCTGAAAGAGTCTGAAGGATTCTATACCGAGCTGATTTATCATCAACCAGGTAACGATCTACTTCAACCGAGTGTACCGTCGCAAGCTGAGATCTGATGGAGCGTGCACGTTTTCTGGTCAAACAGATTAATTCCCTCACAAATCTCTCTGTAAGATAAATCTCCATTTCCATCTTAAACTCTCCTTTCTCCTAAAATCAGTACAGATATTTAGAAATATCTGAAGCTAAGTCCTCAATCACCGCTGTGTGATTGATGTCCATTATTTGTGAAACTTGTCTGTTATTATTTTCATATTTTGCCAAATTAATGTAAATGTTTGATGTTAAACTTTGATTCTGAAAATAAATGACCGCATTCATTTGATGGGTCAAAGATAATAACGTCTCTCGTTACATTTCTGTTAAAATTCAATGCACAACATTTACACAGTCAGAAAGATGAGGAATTCGTGAAAAAGTATGCATATATATCCCTATATGTCATACTACAGTTGGTGGCGTACGTCCGTACGTTACTACTACAACAGAGAGGAACGATGGTTTGAGAAAGGAGTAAAAGAGGCCATCTTTGTGAAAAGAAATCGTCCATCATTAAACAGGGGTGGAAGCCTCCGGGTTCAGCTGTCCCCCTCTTACAATGCTGTGATTGCTAGTATCACTCAACCCCCTGTGAATTGTAAAAAGCCATCAGTGTGCTAATGATCCATTGTTAGGCTGATGGTCCTTCTTGACCATGTGAGCAGCTGGTTTTGGTTGTCAGCAGCAAACTGGTTGATCCACTCTGAGAAGGTGCTATTTAAGAGACTGAGCTGAATACAGCACCTCAGACTGAGGAAGTCTCTCGGATGAGAGATGAAACGTTTCTACATATTTTTTGTTTTGTTTTGTTTTTTTGTTTTGTTGTTTTTTGAATGTCCAGAGGACCAGATTGAACTTTTTTGGATGTAAACTTTATTGAAATGTTGGGGAAATAGGTTTTCTGTTTAATTTTAAAACAAGACCCTGAGTTCTGGTTCCAGAAAACTGGACCGTAATCACTTTGAGCATCTTAGTTGGCTCTGACCTTAAGGGTCAGTCTTAGGTTGGATTCAGTAGGGCTGGACGATATGGCCAAAACTATTATCACAATATATTTATTAATTTCGGTTGATAGCAATATAATTCTGAAATCAATATAAACAATATACAAACCTTAGAAAAACTGTACAAACTGTACAAATAAATTAATTTAAACCTTTTATTTGTATTTAGTCTTCAAAGAAATTTGAAATCACTGTCAAATAAACATAAAACTCAACTTTGTCAGTATTAATAGTTTTAATTTAATTTATTTATTTCTATAGCGCTTTACACAACCATGGTGATGGTGACCAACATGCTTAACAAAAACAGTAATTAACATGACAACAATTTAAAATCAAGAAAAACAACAAAATAACAAAAAGAAAACCTGAAATGTCACCACATATTTAAGTACTAAAAGCCTGTTGGAATGAAAAAAGTCTTAAGCTTCGATTTAAAAAGGGCCAAGTTCAGTAATCTGACGTAGATCAAGTGGGAGCGTATTCCAGAGTCGAGGTGCAGCCGCAGAAAAGACACGGTCACCCCAGCGTTTAAGGTTGGTTTACTTGTTGTGGGTCGTACTCCTATTGGCTTCATCAGATCGTGATCTACAACGTTCACTGGAGCAGTTTGCAGCAGAGTGTGACGCGGCCGGGATGAGGATCAGTTCCTCCAAATCCAAGGTCTTGAGCTGGAAAAGGGTAGAGTGCCCTCTCCGGATCGGGGAGGAGGTCTTGCCCCAAGTGGAGGAGTTTAAGTATCTTGGGGTCTTGTTCACGAATGAGGGAAAAATGGAGCGAGAGATCGATAAGCGGATAGGTGCAGCATCTGCAGTGGAGCGGGAACTGTACCGGTCTGTCGTGGTGAAGAGAGAGCCGAGTCAAAAAGCAAAGCTCTCAATTTACCGGTCGATCTACATTCCTACCCTCATCTATGGTTAGGATGCCTCCTGGACGAGGTGTTCCAGACACGTTCTACTGGGAGGAGACCCAGAGGAAGACCCCAGGACACGCTGGAGGGACTATTGCCCCTTTTCCACTGTCACAGTGCGGATCGATCAGTTCGTGTCGGTTCAGATCGGCTCATGTCTCGTTGCGTTTCCATTTACACTTCTGGACCGGCTCTGTAGGCAGGGACTAGAATCCAACTGGTCTTACCACCTAGTGGCGGTAGTGCTCCCTTAAGCTACTTACTAGCCACCACTAAACATATTAGAAGAAGAACACCCTGAAGGTTTTGTCACACGATGTAGTGGAAGAGATGTTATGCTTTAATGGAGTACCTCATGAGCTGTAACTTTTTTCCATTTTAGTATAGTGTAGTGATCTAAGCCTCAGGTCAAAACCTGACCCTGAGGGCCTTCTTGGGACAGGAACTGTTATTTCATTGATTTGAGTCCAGAAACACAAATTAAGCTCATCCAGAGACTTTCTAAGTGTGTCCTGCACTAATCAATTGAAAGAACACTCTCTTTTTTATTATCATTACTATTTTACCATGTCTTGATAATCAAAAGTGTGTTTAGTTCAAACCATTTTAAATGTTGAAGTGAACTACTCATTTTAAATCAACTGTGAAACAGTATTAATGATTTTTAATCCTCATTCAAAGTAGAAATCAAGTTAAAATGCCTGTTGCAAGTAATTATGCATTTTTGATTTTCTGTCTGAAATGAGCAAGTTTTGATGTCGGTCAAAAGTCAGAGAACGGTCAAAAACATGTTTATCGGAACGAAATGTCATGTTTAACTCTCTCAGATAGATAGAAGGAAACTGGCTCCTGTCTGTCTGTCTGTTTCAAAACATCTTTCTGTTATATTTTTAAACATCTACGCTGTCTCCTTGACATGTAGTGACCCTCTGACGTCTCTAAAAACCACACCCCGGTTGGTTCGTTCAACCAATCAGGAAGTTCCCAGAAGGAACCGGAAGTGACCTCTTTAAAAGGGTCGACACTTCCTAGTTCCAAGGAGAACAACGTTCCAGAGCAGAACAAGAGTTCCAGAGAGAACCAGAGTTCCAGGGAGAACCTCGAACGAGAAGTTCCTGAACGAGAGAAGTTCAGAGGAACAGAAGTTCAGAGCAGTTTCTAATGGAGTGACAAGAGTCCGTCGATGCCACGACGTCTCGCTGTGGCTCTACCCGACGAACGCTCTGAACGATGAGGAAGTCTGTTCTGTGATGATCTCACGACTCCTGAGGTCACAGCTGTTCTTACGGAGACGCTGAAAAGAGTTGAAAGAAAACTCTACACCGAAGCCGAAACTATCGTCTGCAAAGGTAAAAGAGTCGATCTTCAACTGCGAGTGTACCGTGGGTCAAGCTGCGTCTAAAGGAGCGTGTTGTTTCTGGTTATACAGACATTTTCCCTCACACATCTTTTCTCTCCATTTAAACTCCTTCATTCCCCATCTTTAAAACTCTTCTATCTGCCAGTAATTAATCCAGATATTTTCAGAAATGTCTGTTGTATTTCAGTTGCAAGTGAGAAATCATGGCCGTATGATTTCTCATTGTAAAGCTCATTAATTAAGCTGTGTTAATTGTAATCAATCTGCCAATTAATGTAAATGTGTGATGTGTTTTAAATCGTTTAAAATAAACGACCCACTGTTGTTGGTGAGTCAGAAATTTAAACACGTTTCCATCCACATTTAATATTCAAAACACGATATTACTCAGTCCAGAAAAATGAAAGAATCCGTTTAAATTAAGTATAATATCATGTACTTGAACTAGTCCAGATATTATAAAATGTAAGAGAGCACCCCTGAGCTGAAACCATCTCTCTGCTCTCTCACTACAATAAATTTTTACAATAAAGATGTATTAAAAATATCTTCACTTTTATTATTTACAGATATGCACAAGGTTCATGTTAAAATGGCAAAACATCACACTGTGCTGTAATCTTTGAAACTGCTTTTGCAATAAGCTACAGACTTGAAAACAATTAGATTAAATTTTGTCCTTAAATTTTAAGTTTGTCTTTCATTAAATTTAAAAACATAAATTTATTACTTATTAATCTAAAAATGTTAAGTCTGGTCCTCTGGACATTCAAAAAACAAAACGAACAAACAAAAAACATTTATTGCTTGTTTATTATAAACTGTATTCCAAAAAAGTTCAATCTGGTCCTCTGGACCAGAGGACCACATTATACTTTTTTGGATTTTTCTACCTGGATTATTGAGCATGCATCAGGATATTACTTAATAAATAGTCAGTTGGTCTGCAAACACTATGGGGTCCTCCTAGAAGTGTTGACGAGGTGGCTGTTGATGTCTGTGCCTCCCTGGTAAAGATGCTGCTCCCACAACCCTGAAGCAGAAGATGATGGATGGATGGATGGATGGATGGATGGATGGATGGATGGATGGATGGATGGATGGATGGATGGATGGTTGGATGGATGGATGGCGAAGAAGGAGACCATCAAACACAGCAGGAGTGCTCAGTTCAGGTGAACAGCTGCCTGTTTGCTTCAGATCAGCTGTTCAAATCTCTGCAGGTTCAAATAAAAGGTTCACCAGGGCTTTCAGCTGAATCTCTTGGGCCACAGTTGTACGGCCGATAACCGATAACTGTCTTTTCTGAATTTTTGACTTTTTGCCTCACTTCATCCTAGAACCAAAAAATTTATAACATAATAACAGTTGAGCAGATTCTGGTAATCTTTTCTTTTTTTTTTTTTTTTTTGTGATGGCCTCCCTTCTCCCCTTACAGCCATCCTCTCCACACCATTATTATGAAATATTTATTATAGTGACTATCTAGTGTAGGTTTTTTTTTTTGTTTGTTTGTTTTTTTGTTTTTTAATAGGATAGAAAGAAAAAAAAGACAAAGTAAGACTCCAAAATATAAGAAATATACACAAAGAGAGCACACGTCAAAACACCCGGCCACTGTCTGTTCACCTGCAAAGAACATGACAAAACACAGCAACAAAATACATATGTATAAAGAACTTAAAATATTCATGACTTTGCAGTAAGTTTCCATAAATATATATACCCATACCTACGCCTATATACATACATACATACATACATACACATGAATATACACTCACATACATATCTATATATCTACATATAAAGCCTACATAAGCATCCCTGCTTCTATTTGTGTGTGGTTGTGAGCATGCATAAGTGTATAAGGCTTCTCTAATAGAACATTTATTAGTAACTGTGAAGCAGCAGAGACCCGACCCCCAAGACCAGAGGCAGACGAAAAAGGGGGGACCAGAGCCCAAGACCCCAGGAGGGACCCCGATCGCGTAGCCCCCAGAGCCACCCACACAGGACGAACCACTCACCCACCCCCCAGAACGGACCACAGGGGAGAACCGGAAGATCCCCACCAGCAACCACATACAGTGACCCCCCGGGGCCAACAGCGACAAACTCATAGGCCTCCGTCGGCACCCGCCGCAACCGATGTAGGTCCAGGTCCAGGCACCGAGTCCCGGGCACCGAGGACTCACACCACCCAGGCTAAGGCCCGACAGGGCCAGAGGACCCGAGCCCCACCAGGCAGACACCAGGCTGAGCCAACACACGCCCAAGCGCCCAGCCCCCGATACCAAGGGCCCCAAGCGCGCCGGCAGGCAAGGGCACACCCCACCAGGGGGGCGCGCGATAGGGGCGCGATGCCAAGCACCCCCAGTTGTATCAAAGAGGGGGCAGTCCGAGTCTCGGCCTAACAAATACCCATTCATACACAGACACAATCACACAATCCCAACCTCAATCTCACATTCACTCAAAGACATACAATAACGATACATTTCATTCTTATTCCCGATACACACTCTATACCCCCCACCATGAAGAGGACACGCCACCGACCACCCCCACACACCGCCAACAACCAAGCACGCACCCCCAGCCGACCGCCCGCCAGGCCCCGGCAGCCACCCCGGCCAGCGGGCCAACCATGGCACCCAAGAGCCAAGCTCAGGGGGTCCAAACAACCCCAGGGAGAGCACAGCGCCAGCACCGCCCATGGCAACCCCCAGACCCTGAACCCCCACATAGTCCTGGTCAACACCCGATGGCCTGCCCTTCTCCCGGACCCCACCCCCGGAATGGCAGTCAGGGAACTAGGTGGGTAGGAAGAGGAAAAAAAATAAAAATAAAAAATAAGACCCCGACACACTAGATGTGCTGTTGATGTGTGTTGTTGTATAGTGCCATTAAAAAGGAAAGAAGAAGGAGCAAAGGCTGGCATGGTGCCAGTTTCCCCTCCACCCCAACTCTATCCAAACCCTAGTGTCTAAATGCAACCGTTGTAAGTGAGCACAGGCACAGGGGGTGAGAGTAAGGTCATCCCACCACCCATAGCCATGTGCCCACCTCAAGTTCCTATATATGAATGTCATGAGGATGTTATGAATGAATGTCGCCTAAGGTGTACAATAAAATTGAGTCCCAGGTGGCTATGGTCAACAAAGATGTAAAATTGTTGCAGCACACCCGAGCCCAAACAACCCTAAATGTATGGAATTGAAATGAAGAGGGTGGAGGTGCATGGTGAGGGATGGGGAGAAATAACTGTGAGAGCAAATGCTCCCACAGGGAGTCAGCTCCCCCACTGACCCAACAGACCCCCCCCCCCCCCAGCTCCCCAAGGTCCACCCAGGGATTGAGGCCAAGACACCTCTCCATCTGGACCGACCGCCAGGCCCGCTGAGCTCCAGACCAGAGAGGGACAGAGCCCCGAGGGCCGCCAGAAGCTGCACCAGCAGCCTACACACCCGAGGGTCACCAGGACCCCCACAAACCGCAGTCAGCCCGCTACCAGATGGAGCCAAACCCCACCAGGACGACCCGGCCAAGAGCGCCCGTCCAACCGCCGACAGTGCCAGGAAGCACCGGGAGCGAGCCCCCACCACAGGAAAGGGGCCAGCCAGCCGGCCATGCACAGTCCCGGGCCGCCCCCAAGGACATCCACCCCATCCCCACCCCAGAAGAAATACTACACCCACCCCTCATTCGGACATCTCTCAAAACACATAGCACACTAGACACCTAGGCTGGGTCAAACTACCCCCTCTTAGGGGCCACTGGTCACGCCCCCAAACACCCAACCCCCCAGCCCATGAACCCACAACCCACCAGCGAGCCGAAGGCCCCCGCCCAGAACCGGGCACCAGAGCGCAAGCTGGCCCAGAGCCCGGCAACCCGCCCGCCAGAGCCCAAGATCCCCGAACCCCACAGGCCCAAGCCCGGGGGCGACAAGCCCCCAGAACCCCAAGCCCCCGTGCCCACCCCGAACCCACACCAGCACAGCCAGGCTACCAGATCGGTGACCCACGACCGCCGCCACAGACCACCTGAGGGCCTGCATGCAGCCACCAGCAGA
>NC_056504.1:22906105-22923751 GCF_014905685.2 Nematolebias whitei
CTAACAAAGTTTTATTAAGCTTAAATTTCTTTTTTATGATAGACTTAATTTGTTGATATTCTAAGAAGTATTTATTTTCAATGTCAAATTGTATTATTAAATGGAATAAAGTCTACACCTTCATATATGTGTTCCAGACGTGGTAATCTTTTCTTAAGATTCGTTAAAGATCAAATGCAATTGGAAATTTTTCTCAACTTCCAGTATGAATTTAAACAAACACTATGTGCACTTAACATAGTAAAATTTGTTTAGGAAATTTAATGTTCAAGGACACCACTTAAGAAAAAATTTGTTTAATAGGAAAAGTAACAAGTGAAAAATGTACAAAAATAAAAAATACTGCATCCAACTAATGATGGTCTATCTGTCTATCCCTTCTCTCACGGGCTTCATCCAGAAGAAGACACACAAGTGTTGTTCCTGCTGTGTCCAGTTCAGTTCTTCATGCTCATTCAGTGATGAAATAAGACTTTTCTTTACTGGACTCTTCTCTTTCTCTTGTCCAGAAAGAAGAAAAAGGTGACTAATTCAAGCTACATACTGTTTTTGAATAAATGCTTAAAACAAAGAAAGGTGCAGCTAACAGCTAAAATAGATATATTAATAATAATAAACTGATAAAATAAGAAAATGAAAAATAAATTGATTTAAATATAATGAAAATAATATAATGATAACAATGGATATATGAATCAGAAAGTATTATACAGATACAGATATTCTTTATTGTCATTCGCACCACATGTGGTACATGTGGTGGATCAAAATTATGTACACAGGGTCCCAGTTACATCCAACAATAAAATGTAAAAGAAAAACAGTAATAAGATCTAAAATATGAACTAAGAAAAACATCAACTAAAAATATGCTAACCGCTAATAGCATAAAAACAATAAACACAATACGCCAAACAGCAGCACGGACATGAGTCTGTGTGAACAGATGAGCAAAAATGTACACAGCAACATGAAACAGATCAGCAGTAACATGAAACCGATCAGCAGCAACATGAAACAGATCAGCAGCAACATGATGTGATTTTTCAGTTATTATCCTGGTTAAATATTCATAAGGCTGCACAAACTCAAGGTCATGTTGCTGTTTGACGTACTGCTTTGTTCTAGGGCTGAGTACCGAACCGAGGTTCTTTTATGGCACCGACCGAACTGCACCGGTCGGTGTACAGGTCCTTCTAAAAAAATTAGCATATTGTGATAAAGGTCATTATTTTCCATAATGTAATGATAAAAATGAAACTTTCATATATTTCAGTTTAATTGCACACCAACTGAAATACTTCAGGTCTTTAATTGTTTTCATACTGATGATTATGGCATACAGCTCATGAAAACCCAAAATGCCTGTCCCAAAAAATTAGCATATTTCATCCCACCAATGAAAGACAAGTGTTTTTAATACAAAAAACGCCAACCTTCAAATAATCATGTTCAGTTATGCACTCAATACTTGGTCGGGAATCCTTTTGCATGAATGACTGCTTCAATGCGGCGTGGCATGGAGGCAATCAGCCTGTGGCACTGCTGAGGTGTTATGGAGGCCCAGGATGCTTTGATAGCGGCCTTAAGCTCATCCAGAGTGTTGGGTCTTGCGTCTCTCAACTTTCTCTTCACAATATCCCACAGGTTCTCTATGGGGTTCGGGTCAGGAGAGTTGGCAGGCCAATTGAGCACAGTAATACCATGGTCAGTAAACCATTTACCAGTGGTTTTGGCACTGTGAGCAGGTGCCAGGTAGTGCTGAAAAATGAAATCTTCATCTCCATAAAGCTTTTCAGCAGATGGAAGCATGAAGTGCTCCAAAATCTCCTGATAGCTAGCTGCATTGACCCTGCCCTTGATAAAACACAGTGGACCAACACCAGCAGCTGACATGGCACCCCAGACCATCACTGACTGTGGGTGCTTCACACTGGACTTCTGGCATTTTGGCATTTCCTTCTCCCCAGTCTTCCTCCAGACTCTGGCACCTTGATTTTCGAATGACATGCAAAATTTGCTTTCATCCGAAAAAAGTACTTTGGACCACTGAGCAATAGTCCAGTGCTGCTTCTCTGTAGCCCAGGTTAGGCGCTTCTGCCACCGTTTCTGGTTCAAAGGTGGCCTGACCTGGGGAATGCGGCACATGTAGCCCATTTCCTGCACACGCCTGTGCACGGTGGCTCTGGATGTTTCTACTCCAGACTCAGTCCACTGCTTCCGCAGGTCCCCCAAGGTTTGGAATCGGCCCTTCTCCACAATCCTCCTCAGGTCCTGTCACCTCTTCTCATTGTGCAGCGTTTTCTGCCACACTTTTCCCTTCCCACAGACTTCCCACTGAGGTGCCTTGATACAGCACTCTGGGAACAGCCTATCCGTTCAGCAATTTCTTTCTGTGTCTTACCCTCTTGCTTGAGGGTGTCAATATGGCCTTCTGGACAGCAGTCAGGTCAGCAGTCTTACCCATGATTGCGGTTTTGAGTAATGAACAAGGCTGGGAGTTTTTAAAAGCCTCAGGAATCTTTTGCAGGTGTTTAGAGTTCCGTCGTTGATTCAGATGGTTAGGTTAATAGCTTGTTTAGAGAACCTTTTCATGATATGCTAATTTTTTGGGGCAGGCATTTTGGGTTTTCATGAGCTGTATGCCATAATCATCAGTATTAAAACAATTAAAGACCTGAAATATTTCAGTTGGTGTGCAATGAATCTGAAATATATGAAAGTTTCATTTTTATCATTACATTATGGAAAATAATGACCTTTATCACAATATGCTAATTTTTTAAGAAGGACCTGTATGTATTGAAACGTCATTCTTTTTTCGGTGTCAAGTTTCGGTATTGACTGTAAGGTGTCACGTGGTTTCAGCATGCAGGCAGGTAAGACACCAGACATATGACAAACAGACTACGTGTTTACACCCAGAGCTGTATAGAGCTGCCGCACCTATTCTATGTACAATCTATGTCTATGTGCTGGTTACACCGCTCACAGACGGGGTTCACGTGTGCAGCGCGTGTGTTGTCAAACGGATCCGACAACACACGCACAGAAAGTTGCTCCGTGTTTCTCTGCAAGAAGAGAGACTGACAGCAGCTTCCTCCTCCCTCCTCTCAGCGTGTCAGTCTGTGTGTGTGAAACGGACCGAATCAACATTCCAAGCCGGACTCGTCTTCATCAAAAAACTCCGAGGACGGAGCTGTGTCTGTTACAGCTGGTGAGTTTACGTTTGCTAACCTGACTGACCTGACTGAAAAATGTTGGATTTTATACCTAGATTATTGAGCATGGACTTTAAGTTTGTTAATACGTACATCGCAGTGAAATAACGCTAACTTTAACATATTAGTGTGTAAATTTATTTTATCTACGTAGCTAGCTAAACTCAGAAGCTAACTAAAGATTGACAGTAACAGATGAAGCTTAGCTTGTAAAACTGCTCATCCTTCCAGTCAGCTGCTTAAACAGTTCACTAATGTTCACTGTTCATGTTAATGTTCGCCTCACAGGAGGTTCTGACCCAGATGTGAGGACAGACAGAAAAGTGAGGTGGAGGCCACAGGACAATCAGACTTTGTTGTTAAAAGTTTGCCGTCTTTTTCTACAGTGAAGCTGCATGTTGGAGGTAAGTAAACTGTAAAAGATGTTGTTGACCATTTAAGCTTTTATCTCTCAGCCTAGATAATGTTTTTTGAGCAATAATAACACAACCATGTTATTGTTGATGTTTTGTTCTCATTTCAATTAGGGAGATGATCAGAGCCCTAAACCCCAGAGAACCAGAGAGAAGATTCAGGCAGAAACACAGAGGTGCAGAAGTCTGCATCATCCCTACCTCATTGAATCCAGTGACCTGCTGGTTGAATGTGTGGGACAATATGTCAGTGCTGTCAAACTGACATCCAGGTATCTGTGTGTGCAACAAGCATCATCTACAGCCTCAGAGTGAACATTTTCTACTGCTGGAGACACCCATCAGCCAGGAGCAGGCTTGTTTGTGTCCAGAGAAAGCAGACATGTTGTTTCTGAGGAAAAACTGTTAAGTGAAAAGGTCCTCAGTGTGTAGCAGTGAGCATTAGACACTGACGTGTCACTGGTTTGAAACTGTTCTTTTGAACTGGAAATTGTTTGTTTCTATGTAAGAAAACTACTTGGAATGGGAAAAATACCAAAGTTAAAAAATAAAATTCACAATTTGTACTATAATGTGTAACATAATTTTAATCTTTAGAATGAATATTAATTACAAAATTGGTACCGAAAAAAGAACCGTCCAGGAACCGACACCGAAGTGAAGGTACCGACACCGATACCGATTTTTTTTAGAAAGGTACCCAGCCCTAGCTATTAGTTTTTGGTGTATTATTAGATGTTTTTTAGTTGATATTTTTCTTAATTCATATCTTAGATCTTATTACTGTTTTTCTTTTACATTTTGTTGTCTGTAACTGGGACCCTGTATACATAATTTCCTCCCAATTCAGTATTTATTCAACATTTTATTTTTTTACTTTAAAAATAAAATAAAAGCAAGTCCTTATTGGCACAAATAAAGTGATGTGGAACATGTTGCATCTGTTCTTACCAATCACAGAAGGCTGCAGCGTTGTGCTGCTCTGTGAGGTGCAGCTGGGCTGCGATGGAGACCTGTCAGGTGCAGACTCTGCTGATGGAGCAGGGGCAGAAGCCGGGAGGCTTGGAGGGTTTAATGTAAGGTTTAGAGACGAACCGTTGCGCTGAAATACGTTCTGGATAAAATACAGTAAGAAACGGGACCGGAGGACAGTTAGCGTTTATGCAAATTAGCTTAGCATCGTAGCACTGATGTTGTCCTATTATGGCGTCAGCCTCTTTTGTTAGTTAAAAATATGTTCAGAACCGATGGGATGAGTAACTTCAAATATGTTTAAAGTTAGAAAACACTCACCATCTTCTATAAATGATTCAAGTAGAGTAGTAACCGTGTCCAAACCACCCTCCAATCGCTCCATCTAGCTCGCTTTGACTTTTTCGTCGGCCACCAAGCACAACAACACCTGCACTTCTGTATTTGACCACAGCTTTGATATTATTGTTTTTGTATAGCTTCAAAATACTAAAAGATACACTCCTGGAGTTATCGCTAATAGCAAGCGGGAGAGAAAAAATGGCGGATTGGGTTGTTTGGAAAGACTCCACAGACTCCTCCCCCTGACCAATCAGTGACCGACAGTGTTTCTGACGTCACGGCTCGGCTCGCTTGGACCCCTTGAGAAGAATTTAGGGAGGCGAGCCGGTCCCTGGAACCGTGGAAAAGACTTCAAACACGGGCCAAGCCGGAAATATCCGACCCGCGCCGTGACAGTGGAAAAGGGGCATATGTTTCTCGGCTGGCCTGGGAATGCGCCGGGATTTCCCCGGAGGAGCTGGCCCAAGTGACTGGGGAGAGGGAAGTCTGGGCCTCCCTACTTAGGCTGCTACCCCCGTGACCCAACCCCAGTTAAGTGGAAGAAAATGGATGGATGGATGGTTTGTACTCTGGCTACAGTGTTCTGAACGAAGAGTTTTAACTTTAAACAACAACATAACCTATCAACCCATGTGTTTCTCTTTTGATACAGCTGGGGGTGTTGTTTCAGGGACACGTTTGCTTAAACGTTTATTGTGCTTCATCTTCTAACTCATCATATTCTATCGAGTGGGAACTCTTCAGAAGTTAGATGTGTTCCCACCACTAGTTTGTGTCAGAGAGTGTCAGTTTCTTTGTCATACGCAGCATATGTGGTACATGTGGTGGAACGAAATAATGTACACAGGGTGCCAGTTACATCCGACAATAAAATGTAAAAGATAAACAGTAATAAGATCTAAGATATGAACTAAGAAAACCATCAACTAAAAATATACTAAGCACTAATGGAATAAAAACAATACGCCGAATGACTCCTTAACATTTTGCAGCACACTGACTAAAACCTGCAGTTTATTGGATCTTAGATAGCTGAACCACTTCCACACCGCAGAGTTAGTCTTTCCTCTCTTATCAGTTATGTCATCTGCTTTCTCTTCGCTTGTGAAATCTTGTTCAGTCACATTCTGACGGTCATGGACACGCATTTTGAAGCGAAAACTTAACGCGCGTTGGAGATTCTAGAATTGCGCCGCTCAAGGTGGTTGCATGTTGGAGCAGCTCTTTTACTTTCATTCTGAGATTTTACTTTTGGAAACTTTAATTCCTGGTCTTCTGGATGTAAATCACATTTTTTGGATGATTGTTTTCTCTGGTATCAGATGCTGTGCAGCCGGAAGGATTTTTACTGAAACTTTTTTGGTTTTGGACATTTGTTATGATGCGTAACCATGGCAACGAAGCAGTTTTCTACAACAACAGCAGCTGATTTAACATCTCAAAAGCTCAAATAATATCTCAACTATGGCCCCAACTCTAGAATGAGTTGAAAAGGATGTTCTGTGGACGCATTCTCATCTACCTGCCAGCTGTGCTTGAGTGCCTGACCGCTGAGATCCTGGAACTAGCAGGAAACACGGCTCACGACAGCGGATAGACAGGATCGTCCCTCAGCACCTAAAGTTGACTGTCCACAGCTATGAGGAGCTCGGCAGACTGCTGGGAGGAGTGGCCATCACTCTGGGAGGAGTTCTGCCCAGCATTCAAGCGGTCCTACAATCCAGGGGAACCGAGAGGCCAGCCAAGTCTGAGTCGACTGATCGGACGGCATCTGCAACCAGTTTCTTAGGATCCTCTGTGGGATGGACCTTTACAAGAGATTCTTCCTGTCTGCATCCATCAGTATCTATAACATCTCTTAATGAAATGAGGATAACGAGTTACAACAACAAAATAATTTCCCTTTGGGATTAATAAAGTATTATTGAATTGAATTGAATTGATTAGCCTAGCCTGCTACTGCTGACTCCTTCTGGACTAGAGCTCTGTGTGAGGTGTACGTCACCACACACTTTCATAGTTGTGTGTCGCGGCTTTTTCTGTTCAGGTTGAAACTGAAGCGGCC
Source organism: Nematolebias whitei (assembly GCF_014905685.2). Lineage (NCBI taxonomy): Eukaryota > Metazoa > Chordata > Actinopteri > Cyprinodontiformes > Rivulidae > Nematolebias > Nematolebias whitei. The sequence continues at coordinate 22,913,119 of NC_056504.1, forward strand.
GCTTCAACCTGAACAGAAAAAGATGCGTCGGTGAAACGCTGTAATCATATGGAAATATCGAAAATGTGCTTAAAACTCATATCACCATTATTGATTAGAAGTGTATCGTGATATATATCAGTATCGGATTATTGTCCAGCCCTACGATTCAGGGAGATTACCAGCAACAAAGGAGAGAGTCAGGCCTGTTTAAAGCTTTGCAAACAGTAAGAAGTGTTTTTAAATGGATAGTTTGTCTGGAAAGCAACAGAGATGTTGGTTCAGGTCTACCATGCTCAGGTTTACTTGTTGTGGTTCTTACTCTGGCTACAGCATTCTGAACGAACCAAAGTTTTTCTAATGTTTGATATATTTGTCTTGCTTTCGCTCACATAAAGTTGCTTGTGTTGTGTTCAGGTGTACCACAGTCTGTTCTGGCCTCTGGAGTATACGGTGCCCGGCCGTGACAACAACAAATGCTACTCCAAGATCATCTGCAATAAACTTGACAACGTATGTCTGCTCTTACTTTTCCAGTCAAATCAGTGAGCAGCTCAGTCCTTGTTTGTTTGAGTGTTCCCTGCTGTTGTCTGTCAGGATCGAGTTATCGGCTTCCACTACCTGGGCCCTAATGCGGGGGAGGTGACGCAGGGCTTCGGTGCAGCCATGAAATGTGGTGTCACCAAGGAGCAGCTGGACAACACCATTGGCATCCACCCCACCTGTGCTGAGGTAAGAGGACGAGGTTTGTCTGAAGGACGCTGGTTCAGTTGTGAGCTTACATCATTATTGAGAGCAGACTAATGGCTGGGCTTCGTATACTTGTTGTATGTTTCGTGTTCTTGTTTATAACAAGAGTTTGTTCTTGTTTATAACAAGAGTTTGTGAAAATGGGAAAAAATAATCCAAATCAAAGAGATTGTTTTTAATTGTGCAAACATTGAGTCTTGTGTTTATCCAGTGTGACAGCAGTAGGCACCATTTTAAGGGACTCCCTGTCTTATATCATCCGATCGTTAATTATTTGTGAAGATCTTTAGTGGAATTATGGATCAGCTCTAGGGCTGCAACTAACGATTATTTCAATAATCGATGAATCGATCTGCTCTGCTTCCACCTTCCCCCTCGCTCTGTTCAACTCGCGCTGCAGAGGTTTGTTTTGTTTTGTTTTACTTTATTCAGTCAGTCAGTATTGACAACGCACTGCAGCTGAACAAAATGGCTCTGCAGCGCTGTGAAAGACACTTAATCGCACGACACTACGAATCAATAATGTAATTCGTTGCCAACGCTTTTAATCATCGATTTTTATCGATTCATTGTTGCAGCCCTAATCAGCTCTATTTGTTTATTAGCTTTACTAAAATACAGCATCATTCATTCAGTATGGTAATGTCTTCCAAAGCTAATTGCAGCACATTAACAGAGTGTCCGCGGGGTCTTGAAAGTTATTAAAAGTTGATAAATCAAATTTGGGAAAATTAAGGGTCTTGAAAAGTATTAAAAAGTCTTGAAAGCGATTTGATGAGGTATTATTTTTTTTGCTGTTATTCTAGCTTTAAATAATTTGACAGCAAAAAGTATGTATGACTAATATTTGTTTTCCTCACCGCGGAGGATTCGGAAACTGCTTCGCACAAATTTAGAGTGTCAGGTTACAACAGCCTTAACGGCTAGGCCTATCTTGTGCGCATGCGCGGCTGCTTTGAGTCTGTGTGTTCGAGTAAGTTGCCGCGAGACCGTGAGAACAATGGGTAAATGCAAGTTTTCTGACTCCTGGTTGGAGATGCCTGATTTTCAAGAATGGCTGAGGCCTGTCGCCGAGAATAACCGCGAGGCTTATTGTACATTTTGTAAAAAAAAAGATGAGCGTAGCCTCGATGGGCATAAACGCCTTGAAGTCCCATATGACTGGAGCTAGCCACAAAAGTGCAGCTAGCCGCAAAACGCAGATGTCTATCAGCAGTTTCTGTGCTCCACCAGCGACAGCGCTTCCATCTAACCGTGTGCCTGAACCAACCAAGGTTGAGGTTGATCTGCGACAAGGTCAGTGTCTGTGGGGGTGTTCTGCAGGTACCTCTGACCAAGGAGCTGCTGGCTTCTGTTGCCTCTGCAAGGTCAAAGTACAGGATTTACCTGGAACAGCAACGAAAGAAGAAAGAAACTTCCACACAGAGCCTTAAGAGGAAAGCAGCTGGAGCTGAGTTAGAAGAGCTGAAAAAAAAGAGAAAACTTCTACAAGAGGTGTGCGATTCTCTGCAAAAAGATGCAGATCAGTTGGCAGAGCAGGCAGAGGGAAAGTCAGGTTCTTTAATGGCCCAACTGATCACCAAGTCCAATGTCTTGAGAAGGAGACGTAAAGAAAAACTCAGTGAGCTGGTGCAAACTGAAGAGTTGCTGGAATGCAAAGCAACTGCACTGAGGCACATGTAATGATTACTGTGTTTATTTCTTATTCGCCATTGTTCAACCAAGTTACTTTAAAACAACTACGAGTTTTTGTAACCTAAGCTATATTTTCTTAAACCTAGTCGTGGTTCAGTTTCTTCTTTTGAATTTTTTTCTATCCACTGTATCTCAGTTCTGTTGTAGGTTTGAGATTCACGGATTTAATTGAAAACAACAGCAGTTTTGTAAATCAAAGATTTGTTGCTTAATAAAACAAAGTGACGATAAGGTCTTGAATTTATTTTGGAAGGTCTTGAAAAAGTCTTGAAAAGGTATTGAAATTAACTTCATTATTCCTGCATATACCCTGATTAAGCTGCTCAGGTAACTTCAGAGGGATGTCTAACATCACATTAATTTAATTACACTGTTTAATATTCCGTGCTGATGTTTATGAAGCTGTTGACTATAATACCTTAATTTCCATGCAGGAAGGATCTCATTACAGCCTTTGTTCTGAGTTGTTTATTTCAGGTTACCAAGAAGAGCCGAATGAGTGGTTCTGAACCATCCAGGTCTGTTTGAGTCAAGCTTGTGTTGACTGAGTGTGTGTGTGTGTATTTTACAGGTCTTTACTACTTTGGAGGTGACCAAAAGATCTGGAGGAGACATCACCCAGGCTGGCTGCTGAGGTTAAACCCTGCTTGTTTAGCAGGCTGCTCCTTCAGTAGACTCTGATAACATCGTCTTAGTTCTCTGTTTCTTCTTAAGCTTCACGTGACACTTGTTTCTCAGGACAAACCAAACATCACAGCCAGCTTGTAATCCAATGAAAGCACTTGTTTAAGCTTACAGGGAGCCAAGAACCGTGAGTCTGATGAGAGGGCAGCCTGCTGAACGGCGGGGTTACAATGCTGATACTCCTCCTGGGCCCCACCAGTGTGTCCTGCACAGAGGAGCTCCAGCACATACCACCTGTGTGTGTGTTAGGGCTGTCTGTGACGTCCTCGCCCATAACCTTAATTAATGAGGTGGGCAAGGATCGATGCCCCTCTGCAAAGGTACCTGATGGTAGCCCACAATCTTTCGTCCAGACCTCCAACTGTACACATCTGTCTTTCTTCTCCTTCTTTTAGAGTGTGCACATACTTAAAAACACTTGTTTAAATGGGACTCAGTAAAGGCTTGAATGAATGTACAGCTCTGGTGTGTGTGCAGACTACCATCGTCATTGTGCACATTTTCTATCAGGTCTTCATCTGCTTGGGATGTGTACTCGTCACCCAAAATTTCTTTTTATATAAATGGAGTATTGTGTATGTAAGAGAATCTGCAGAACTTGCAAGCTTTTAAATCTTTTGAGTGTTGCGCTACATTAAAGCAACTGAATGATTGTTTCAACCCGTTTCACTCAGTGAAGTGATCCTCTTACTGTATGCTTCATTGTGTGTGTATAAAGATGTATCCAGCCTTCTACACAACAGTGCTGTCAGTGAGTGACACTGGTCATCTGGATCTATGACTTGTTGGGGTCAAACATCTGTAGACTACTTGTTCTCTAGCATTTAATAAAGGATGGATTTACCTTAAACGTTTTCAGACTTTCATTCTCAAAATGCCCTTACAGATTGACCAAAGTGTGTTAGCAAGCACTACGCTGCTGGCAGAAGCTGTGCACATCCCCCTTGCCCTTGAAAATTAACACTAGTACACCTCTGTTCCTCAGAGATCCTCTCATTGTACAATTGTGTTAGCTGTTTAAATTCAATTCAGTTCATTTATATAGCACAAAGTTACAACAGAGGTTGTCTCAGAACACAGAACAAAAACATTCACATACATAAAAAGCCAAGTAGTAAAAGTTCTCTGTCTAATGAAGCCAGCAGATTGTGTTGAATCTTCGTCAGTCTTCCATACTGAGCAAGCACAAAGGAGGCAGTGGAAAGGAAAAATTCCCTTTTAACAGGAAGACCGACTGGGTTGGAGAGGACAGGAAGGAGAAACAAATAGAATGACAGGTCCAGGCGTACTTTCTATTCAACTTATTCCTAGCCTCCATGCTGCCTTGCGTGACTTATGGGCGTGACTTCTGGCGTGGACCAAAACTAGCGTTTATGTGTGTGAACAATACGAGCAAATGTAGTTTCTCTGAGCATTGTGGATTTAATTTAAACATCTAGAAACACCACCTGTCAGATCTCAAACAGGACAATGTAATCATACCGCTGTCTGCTGAGGATGAGGGATGGAGGACGAGCTGAAGAAGTGACTGCAGATTACATCTACTAGCATATTTAGCTACAATCAACATATTTAGCTAAATCTAGCATATTTAGCTACATCTGTTAGCATATTTAGCAATGTCTAACATATTTAGAATAGAATAGAAACAGCCTTTATTGTCCCACGGATGGGAAATTAAAGTGTAACAGCAGCAACAGATTTTAGCTACAACTACAAACCAGATTCCAAAAAAGTTGGGACACTAAACAAAATGTGAATAAAAACTGAATGCAATGATGTGGAGGTGCCAGCATCTAATAATTTATTCAGAGTAGAACACAAATTGCAGATCCAAAGTTTAAACAGAGAATGTATCATTTTAAGGGAAAAATCTGTTGTTTCCAAATTTCATGGCGTCAATGCCAAAAAAGTTGGGACAAGTCCATTTTTACCACTGTGTGGCATCCCCCCTTACAACACTCAACAGATGTCTGGGGACAGAGGAGACCAGTTTCTCAAGTTTAGAAATAGGAATGCTCTCCCATTCATGTCTTTTAATACAGGCCTCTTAACTGCTCAATCATCTTGGGCCTTCTTTGTCGCACCTTCTTCTTTATGATGCGCCAAATGTTCTCTTATAGGTGAAAGATCTGGACTGCAGGCTGGCCATTTCAAGTAGGTATCTCTGCAGGCAAATTCGGAAGGCGTATCTGGGCGATCATATCTGATTGGACTATAAGAAAGTGGGCGTATCTGGGCGGTCATATCTGATTGGACGATAGAAAAAAAGGCTGAATGATGAAATGCCGTAACCACAGACATTATGTCTAAAACCGTTGGTTACGTACTGTAACCCCAGATTCTGTGAGTATAGGCGTAGCCCTTTAAGGCTGTCGCTTAGTGGGTTTATCCCGTTATGCGAAACATCACACTTAAAAAATTAGTCCACGCCCACCTGCTGTGTGGGCCCCACCCGATCCGTATAAGTTACATTAAGAGCGGGTAATCGGCTCCGAAATAGCTTTATTTTTTTCTTCAGCTATCCAGGAGCCAGTGAGGCCTGACGCTTAAAGGGCTACGCCTATACTCATAGAATCTGGGGTTACAGTACGTAACCAACGTTCTATGTCGTGTAGATGAACAGATGCTGGGATATATTCATCATTTAACGCGGGTTCCTCATTTTTCTGGACTGAATAAAACGTGCATTGAATTTAAGGAAATGCAAAGTGAGACGTCATTTATATTTGACCCATCAAAATGAATGCGGTCATTTATTTACAGAATCAAATTTAACATCAAACATTTACATTAATTTGGCAAATTATGAAAATAACAATATAAGCAATCAATCAGGAAAAATCATACGGCCATGATTTTTCCGTTGCTGCACCACAGACATTTATAAAACTGTACAACTATGATCTTTTACCCACACGGATGTGAATAAGCACTTTACACAGACATTTCTAAATATCTGGGAGAATTTCTACTTGATAGAAAGTTAAAGATGAAAGAAGTTAAAGGGAGTAAGATTGAATGGGAAGGGAGGAATGTTCACCAGAACCGACACTCTCCATCAGAAGCCCAGCTCTCCTTCGGTACGCTTGGTAGGAAACTTGATCCATTACCTTTCTGAAGATTTATCAGCAGATATGGAATTCCGTTAACGCTACCTGTCCAGCGTCTCCTGCGGTGGCTGTAGCTCGTCAGAAGTAGTGGCTAGTGAAAGTTATAATCCCATGGAACTCGGAAGAGCCTTTTGTCATGTCAAGATCATCCCGTCTCTAACAGAACTTGAGCAGAACCAGCAGAAAACTCTCCAGCACTCCAGCAACTTCAGAACTCCAGAACTCTAGAAGTCTGACAACTCTCCAACTCTGTAACTCTGAGTCTGTGTCGACCAGGAAGTCCTGACATTTTAAAGACTCTTTCCCGGTTCACTTTTTGGGATTTTTCATTGGTCAGAAACGACCAGACGGGGTGGGTTTTGTGACGCAAGAGGTTAGAGACAGCTAGAATTGTTATGGGACAGCTCAGAAATGTTCTCACAGACCGAGAGGGTTTTGTTTTGGCGTGTTTCAGGAAACAGGTGCAAAACATCTCTACTTACGTCTGAGAGGATTCTAAAACATGACAGTTTTAACATAACAACTTGTTTTTCGTTTGACTGTAACCTTGTAAACGCACACACTTGCTCATTCAAAAGCAGAAATCAGAAAAATGCATAATTACTCTGCAACAGCTTTTAACATGAGTTCTAACTTTTGCATGAGAATAAAAACCATTACTCAGTTAATAAAATTGATTAGTTCACTGCAACATCTAAAATGGTTTGAACTAAGACACTTTGATTATCAACATTTGTAAGATAGTAATGATAATAAAAAGAGAGTGTTCTTTTCACTTGAATCTTCAAGAAAGAAAGTCTCAGGATGGGTGAACCTGTATTTATGGATTCAAATACATGAAATGACAGCTTCTGTCCCACAAGGTTCTAAAGGTCAAGAGTTTTGACCTTAGACTTAGTTTCGACGTAGGCCTAGCCCACTACAGTCCCCCCTTTGGAAATCATCACCTGTCCATGGAGATGAATTCCAACTATCGACTTACGTCGTCGATTGTCCTTGAAGCTTGATGTAATCCAGCAAAGAAACAAGAGTCAAGAGTAATCCAGCAAGGAAAACAAAAGTCAAAAGTAATCCAGCAAGGAAAACAAAAGTCAAGGTAATCCCACAATGTTCTTGGTAATTCCAATGTGTTGATTATAATTCCATATCGTCTCGATAATTCCATTGTAGCAATGCTTTAACCCCTTGGAAACAGAGTCTGTAATCCATTGGAAAAAGTCATATAATCCACAACGGTAAATCCACAACGATTGGAAGTGTTGATTAATCAGCATACAGAGGGGTACCCTTGGATTGAACTGAAGAAGCGGCCACCGGATGAAGAGTGGAGACCAACGTCAGGATTGCAGGTCGCCTCCAGCGAAGGTTGTCTCCAGCGACGTCCAGCCTGTGCCGTTCTGGTTCAATGTGTCATGCAATTATGTGGTTTAAGGTGGGCTTATGAAGGGGATTTTACATAAGGCCTTAAACTATATGCACCTGGTGTGTACGCTATTATGGTTGGGAACAGCTACGACTACCAGTTAAGGGGTGGAGCATGCTGAAAAGGGGTAACTACAGGGGTTTAAGCCTATAGAAAAGGGTTCCAAACTACTTTTCCATTTCTAACTTGGCTTAAGTTAGCTTTACATGGCAAAATATAGTTTGGTTCAAATGTCTGTTGTCTTTTAGACGAACGACTTGAGATTGGGTGTTTGGTTTCCCCATAAATGTTTTGGAAGTCTATGGCGAGACTTATCAAAAAGAATTAGCTATCCCCCCGAATAGAATTGTTCGAGTAGGTTCGGCTTAAGCGTTGTGAGATCAATGTAGATTATGGTACTTAAAGTAGCAATAATATACATTGACTCCGCAAAGATTGCAATTTAATGAATGAACTGCATGTTGGCATGGTCAAAGGCTTCTTAGTCTCTAACTTACTACACACAAGATTCATTCTTACCTCAGAAACAACCAAAATCAACTAAACGTTTCAACACCGACAAGAGTAGTGACTAAGCATCTAGAAACATCGTTTCACTGCTCCTCCTCACCCTGGTTGTCAGTTTCAGTCGCGCTGTCCCGTGTGAGTGGCTTCTTTGCGGACCCGCTTACGCGAGGCATAATCATATCGAGGTGTGCTGCATGGCGATCCACGTCGACTCGGAGTGACGTTTGGCCCCGGAACAGGGATGCGAGTATCCCACACAATACGAGGGTTATCGCCATTAGCAGGGCTATGATTAATGTGTCCGCGCTCGACCACGCATAGTTAATTGGTTGGATCGGGTTCTTAGTTGTGGACCTGAGGGACTTGAGAACTTGGTTTATTGGTTCCACGTCGACGACTTGGGTGCCTTCAAAACGGATCCTTCCCAGAGTCTCTGGATCTATGTCTATAGACATATTTCCTAGGTACTCTGAGTCATCCAGAGTCGCGTCCCATCGTTCCGGATCGAGGTGATAGAGCGTCAAATCACCAATGTGTATGGTTGTTCCCTGGGGAACACTGATCCACATCGTTTTGTCCGGTAACGCCAAAGGTCTATTTGCCCCGGGTTGATCGTAGGCTATGATCGCCTGTCTTTGAGGAGCGTTCACTAGCCAACGAGAGCCAATTATTTCCGCTTTTGCATCTTTAGCCAGGTGTCGAGGCGTTACGGTCGTTGAGCACTTAGAATTTTCCGGAATAGGTGTTAATCCGCATATGCCCGCGGTTTTATTCCACATAAACGGTTTGCTCGGGCACAGATAGTGTATCTCCCGAGTGAGAACACACATCTGCAGGTTTGGAGCTAGGTAAACTGAGGGGTTGTCGTCGTGGTACGCAACCATCCTTGGTGTGTCAATTTGAACATGGTTTTCGCCGTGCCAATTGCCAACATTTACGACGTCCCTGAGTCTATATATGCCGTTTGAGGGAATTATCGGTAGGTTGATAATGAACGCCATTTCAAATGTTTTGTGATTGACGTAGATTGGGATTGCGCTACCGAGAGTGTAAGCCAGGTGTGCCTGTGTTTGCGTAACTTTTTCGTGCGTAGCGGAGCTGAGGATGTCGTTCACCATCTGTAGAGAGACTAGATACGGTGGGATCCTACCGGTGGCTAGTGTATCTACCGACGAACTGATATCTCTAAGCATGTCAGCAAAAATCCTATCCATTAGGTGTGCGACAGCGTAATCCGCTTTAACCTTAAGGGCTAACTCATTTACCGCATGTACGAGGGCTTTGTTTTCTTGGGTGGCACCCAAGAGGGTGAAGATTATCAGGAGTGGTACCATCATTGTCCTATGGAAGCACAAAGAGGTAGGTCTTAGCTTCGTGGCGGTCAAGGGTAGGTCCTGTGAATTTAAACTATGGTTAAGTTTATTATCCATTAGTTATCTTCTGCTTGGATGACCCTTATTCCCACGAGGTCAGATTTTGTGAGATCTTTGTCTCCTGAGGAGTTATTGCACGCCTTGTGTTGTTTAACCTGGTTTCGATGTACCCATTTAACAGTTGGCTCTTTTTGGCCTTTACTGATTTTTATCTGGTAGATAATTGGAGACAGTTTGTCGATTATCAGATGGGGTCCAGTCCATCTGGGCATCAGCTTACGGGCGAGAGTTCCGGTCCCGGACTCTCTTCTCCCAGTTTTGGGTGCAAACGTGTAGTACCAGACCCTGTCTCCCACTTGGAGTTCCTCGTGAGAGGCCTTTTGGTCGTAGTACGCTTTGCGTCCTTCAGCTGATTTTTCCAGGTTTTTCTGTGCGAAAGCAAAAGTGTTTTTAAGGTGTCTTTCCAAGTCTTTCATGTATTGTTGTGTGGTGTAGGCTGTTGCCATGGCAGCATCGCCTGGTTGGTACAACAGGTGCAGAGGGAGAGTCATTTGTCGACCCGTCATCATCTCGAAAGGAGCGATGCCAGTCGACGTGTGTGGAGTGGCCCTTATGGCCATGAGGACCAGAGGGAGTTTCACGTCCCAGTCCTTGTGGTTTGCGGCTACGTATTTTTTCAAAATACTCACCACAGTCCTGTTTGCTCTCTCAACCTGGCCTGAAGCCTGTGGGTGGTAGCCAATATGGAAGTTGGCTTTGACGCCTAGCGTCTTCCACAGTTCCTTCATTACTTCACCTGTGAAGTGTGTACCTTGGTCTGAGTTCACCCTAAGGGGAAGTCCAAACCTTGAAAATACATGATTCATTAACAACATAGCAGTGGTTTGTGCTGTGTCATTAGGGGCTGGTAGACATTCTACCCATTTGGTAAACGCGCAGGTTACCGTGAGAAAATATTTATTTCCTCTAGAGGTCTTAGTGAGTGGTCCGACCCAGTCAATCTGGAGGTCCGACCATGGAAATGCAATGCCTCTACTATGCAGTGGTGCTCTGTGAAGTGGTCTGGATGGTTGAAACTGGCCACAGATCAGGCACCCTTTTATGTAGTC
>NC_056504.1:22923851-22942364 GCF_014905685.2 Nematolebias whitei
TTGTCATACCATTATGCAAGGCAGTCGAAGATGCGATAACCCTGGTCGAGTGTGCTTTGAGGCTGACAGGAGGCTCTAAATCTGATGCTCTGTAGGCTTCAGAAATGGCCTCACACAGCCAGTGTGACAAGCGCTGGGTGGATAACGGGCGACCTGCAGATGCATCTCTATAATGCACAAACAAATGTTGAGTTTGACGCATTGCAGCTGTGCGCGCTATGTAACACGTCAACACCCGCACCGGACAGAGAAGATGGAAAGATGCTTCTTCTTCTGATCTGTGGGGGGGAGGGAAAAACCCCTCCAATGATATCGCTCTTGATTTAAAAGAGCTTGTGATGTTTTTAGGCATAAAAGCTGGGTTTGGTCTTAAAACAGCTGAACTACCGTCAGCCTGAATTCTGAGACATGACGGAGCAACAGAGAGGGCAGATAAATCACTCACCCTCTTAGCAGATGTTAAAGCCAGCAGCAGGGCTGTTTTAAGAGACAAGAATTTAAGTGAAACCTGATCCAGAGGCTCAAAAGGAGCTTTGGTCAGGGCTCGCAGGACCAGCGTTAAATCCCACTGTGGAACAAGTGGGCGTGAAACAGGCCTGCGTCTCTGTACGCCTTTTAGAAACTGCTTCATCAGCGGGTGATTAAAAGCTGTTCTGTCTCCGAACCCTTTGTGGCAGGAAGAGATGGCTGCAGCGTACGTTTTAATCGTTCTGAATGCCAACTTCCTGTCCATCAGCTGTTGTAGAAAAGACAGCACGCTGCCTAATGGGCATGAGGTGGCCTCTACACCTTTACACCAGCGCTGAAAAGCTGTCCACTTTGATGTGTACAGCGCTGTGGTAGATGCAGCACGTGAATCCTGGATTGTGCGCACTACCTCCTGTGGGAGACCCATCCTCTCTAAGCTGGACCGCTCAGCGGCCAGACCCACAGGTGCTGGCCTATTTCTGGGTAACTCCTGATCGCTCCTCCTGCTTTGAGGAGAGCGTCCTCCCTCCACGGCAGTTTCCACGGGTGCCCCGACAGCAGACGTTGCAGGACTGGGAACCATGGTGTGTTCACGCGCTCGGGAGCCACCAGGAGAGCTGTCAATCCCTCCTCCTGAACTCGGTTTAGGAACCGTAAAATCAGAGGATGTGGAGGAAACGCGTACAGAAGCGTTTGGGCCATGGGCTGTGGGCAAACGCATCCACCCCCAGCGGTGGTTCGTCTCGCGGGCTCAGGGAAAACCATTGTTGACACTGAGCGTTCTCTCGTGTCGCAAACAGGTCCACAGCTGCTTTGCCAAATTTCTGCCACGTCTGAGTCATCAGGTCTGGATGGAGAGTCCAGTCCCTGTGACGTGGGCCGCCCCTGGACATCACATCTGCCCCTTTGTTCAGAACACCGGGTATGTAAACTGCTCTGATGGAGAGCAGATTTTGGTGAGCCCAACACAGAAGCTTTCGCGCAATGTGTAACATCTGGGCTGAGCGCACACCCCCCTGTCGGTTTATGTACGCAGCAGTCACCTTGTTGTCTGTGTGAATCAGCACATGTTGATTCTGTAGCACGGGAGCAAAGTGTTGAATCACATTCAGCACCGTGCGACACTCCAAAACATTTATGTGGGCTGATGTGTGATGTGGCCACAGCGCCCCTACTGCTTGAGATAGGCATGTCCCCCCCCCAGCCTGACGGCGACGCGTCCGTGAAGACTGACACGTGTGACGTGGGTCTACTGATGGGAACTCCCTCCGACAGAACAGGGTGTTTCCCCAGTGTCGGAGGTCTTCCCTCACGGAGGGAGGAACAGTGATCATCCGTATCTTTTGTTTTACTGGATCCACGCGCAGACGAGCAAACCACCTCTGGAGGCGTCTCATGTGTAATAAACCCAGCGGGACCACTGTGTGAGCTGATGACATCATTCCTAACGGCTTCATGACGGAGACGGCTGTTACCACTCTGCCAGGTCTTACGTGGCGGAGCTGATATTTTAAAGTGTCGATTCTCATTTGTGATGAACGAGCCTTCATGGTGGTTGAATTTAACTCCACTCCCAGATAAACAATTGTCTGGGCCGGGAAAATCGAGCTTTTCTTCCAATTCATGGCGACTCCCAGATTTAACAGGTGTGATGTCAACACCTGAGCCTGCATCACTGCTTCCTGTCTGGAGCGTGACAGCAGCAGCAGGTCATCCAGGTAAAACAAAACTCTCATCCCTGCTCTGTGTAACGGATGCCGGGCTGTCTCCACATACTTTGAGAACGTACGAGGCGCGAGGGAATACCCGAACGGCAGCCTGTTGTACTGATACTTCATCCCCTGAAAGGAGAAACGCAGGAATTTTCTGTGTTTTGGGATGATCGGTATGTGAAAATAAGCATCTTTTAGGTCGATGGAAACAAACCAGTCGTTTCTCTGGATGTTGTCCAACAGCTGTCTGGTTGTCAACATGTGAAACGGTCTGTCCATGATCGCCTTGTTGAAAGCTGACAGATCCAAAATCGATCTCATCCCTCCGGTCCGTTTGGGAACCAGGAAGTAACGCGAGTAAAACCCTGTGTTTTCCTCTCCGTTGGGAACTCTGGAGATTACGTCTTTTATCAGAAGTTCTTGGACTTCTGCATTTAGGGATGAGATTTGGTCTGGTGATGACAGGACCGTCTCTAAAACTCCTCCGAACGGAGGGAGTCAGGTTGCAAATTGTAGCGTGTAACCTTTGCATAACACCCTGTCCATCCATCTGTCCGGCGAGCATGTTTTTAGCAATTCCGCGTAACGTTCGTGGAGTGGACGTGCGTTTAAGTGATGCGTCATGTTTTGAACAGATGTCATCCAATCCGCCGCCTCGACCGCCGTCATGCGTCGCGGGAATGTTTTCCGCGTGACCCAAGGCAAGGCTTCCTCGAAAGGGCTCTGAACGCGCCCGTGCACTGCGTTCGGACCGCGGACCAACCTTCATGTACAGGTGGGCCGGTGTGTGCTGAGGCGAAGCGTGTGACAGCTGATGACGCCGTGGGGCTGCGCGTTCGACGTCGCTGTGCGAACGTTGAGAGGCGGAGAGCGTGACTTCATCTACGCCGTGCTGTTGGAGTGAAGGCTGCGAGCCCTGCGGGAGCACACGTTTTCTATGGAGGGACGCGCGCCGCTCTCGTTGGAGGCGAGACTCGTCACTGGGTTCGTTCAGCTGTCTCACGCTTATGCTGCCGTGAGCTGCCGAGTGCTGAGACGTGGTGGGTGACGGCTGCCCGCGTTTGATTCGGTGAGGCGTTTGTTGCTCTTGCTGAGAGCGAGGACCTCCACCGGACCCGGCCTGCGGTCCCACATTTATACCGATGTGAGCCGGAGAGCACCGGGCAGCTGTGTGTGCGCCATCATCAACGCAGCGCCGTTTGGATGGAGGCTGTTTGCATCGCACGACTGCGCGTTTGACACCGCTTGGGTGAGGATCATGCAGCTCAGATTGACAACGAGTTATTTCGCTTACCATCGTGTCGTGTGAGCGACTCGTCATGTCTTGGAGCAATGGTGAGTTTAAAAAACCTTTATTTAAGGACACCGGCTCGTTATGTGTGGAGGATGTGTGCGCAGCCGCTGTGAGTTCATCCGAGCTTACAGACTGGCTAGAAACAGACACTTTGATCATTGAAAAATTATTTATTTCAACTTCCGTGTCACCTTTACACACACCCTCCGCAGACCGTCATTTTTTAAATCTTCTCCCCCGTGAGCTCTGCGATTTGTTTGCCCTGAGCGCTGTCTGCAGGCGATCTCTGGGGAAACGCTGAACTGCAGGTTGCCGGGATGAAGAGGGCTGGTCTCTGACGGGCGGGGCTGGTGGTGGAGCTGAGCGAGATGATGCCGCCGCGGCCGTGGAACGTCGTTGTTTTTGCCTCTGCTCACGACGGTCCCTCCAGCAGGCCGGGGGGAGGGATGAGCCGCGCGGCTTGATGAGGTGGCGCACAGCCTCTGACACCTCCTCCGACTGCTTCTAATTCGCCAGCATGGTTTTGAAGCTGCTCCCGAACAGCGCGTCCGCCGTGATGGGGCCCTCCATTAGGTCTTTGTGCAGTTTCTCCGGCAGCGAGGGGGAGTGACGAAGCCAGGTGGATCATTGAATCATCGTCATCCACGCTGTAATCCTGGACAGGCAAACCGTAAAAGAGGCACACATGTTGAGGAAAGCGTCTGCTGCCTTACAGAGGGAGCTCTTGGTCTCCTCAGGCAGATCTGCGGCCTCCAGCCTCTTGGACATGCTATATGCTAGCAGCGCCACATTGTTGCTAGCTGCGGCTGCCTGAAAAGCACATTGATGGGCTCGAATGGAGAGCGTGGTCACCGTCTGGTCATGTTTCCCAGGAGGGACGGGACGCTGCTCCAACCTGGACAGCTTCGCTCCAAAAGCTTCCGCAAGGCTTGGCTCAATGGGGGGTACCGAGGGATAGCCCCGCTCGGTGAACCCCTCCACTCTGGTGATGGGAGCGAAAGTGGAGACGGGCGCTCGCAACTTACCAGGACCGGTTGCGGCCTCGTTCCAATACGACTTCACCGCTGGAAAACGAGGCCAGATTGGATCAGGACGGCGAGCCGGCATGGAGCCAAACCTTCCCGCAAGATTATCCGATCTGGGCGGGGGGGGGGGGGGGGGTAGGGGAACGGAAAGTCCCTTCACGTTAGCAGCTTCCCGGATAATGACGGGCAGCTCCGAGAGGAGTGCGCCGACGGCAGGGAGCGATGTGGCTGTTGAGGCGGGAAACCCCGGAGGGGTCGAGCATCCGCTCGGCCTCCCTCGTTCCAACACTGCGCTCCCCGGGAGGGAGCGAGCATCGGGGCTGCTGCTAACGTCACCAGTCCCAGAGGAATCATCCGATTCGTTCCGAGAGCCGGCGTCAAAGAATCCATGGCGTCGTCCAGCGAACAGTCTCCCGCCACAGACAGGCAGTCCTCGATGGTAGCCTTAAACAAGGCTGCTCTCCTCTGCCTTTCCTCCGGTGGAAGATCGTCACAGAGGCGGCAGGAGGAAGCGCGGGCAACGTGGCGGGGACCCAGGCATCCCTCGCAGGTGTCATGCCGGTCAAAGCTGAGCAAGTAACCAGTCTTGCAGGAAGGACACAAGTGGATGGTGTTGGAGCTGGACATCTTGCTGAAGGTCAGTGTTGTTAGCTTGCTGAAGAAAAATGGGAGCCGATTACCAGCTCTTAATGTAACTTATACGGATCGGGTGGGGCCCACACAGCAGGTGGGCGTGGACTAATTTTTTCAGTGTGATGCTTCGCATAACGGGATAAACCCACTAAGCGACAGCCTTAAAGGGCGAAGCCTATACAACATACAACAAGGCGTTATTGGCAGATTGTGTTAACCACAGGCATATTATGGCTATGGTGTTAACCGGTTCGACATAAGCGGCGTCTCAGGTTCAACACTGGCGGCGTCTCCATACCTTTTTCCGCCTCTCTTAACACAGAACTTCCGGTTACATTTCAAAATAAGAGCAACATAACTGGGTAGTGGGGAGGGCTAAACATTAGGGGTTTTTTTTATACCTAGCCATAACATTAAAAAACAAATTCCATTTTGGTTGTTGAAAAATGTGAAAAAAGTTACAATTGATTCAGAAAGAGAGAAAAATATTAATGATACTTAAACTGGCCTTGGGACAAAGGATGTTTCCTTTAACTTCACATTTTCTTGCTCAACCTGCAGTCACTGCAGATGAGTGATTGTCAGTTTCTGTAAGATTTCTGCAACTGGAGCAGGTATTTCTGTTTACTGGTTAACTTCCTCAGCTGTCTCACATTTTAAAGGTCAACCCTACTCCATGTTTCAGCTCCTTTCATAGATCACATCTTGTAGAAGACACTTCTAAAGAGTAAATTTTGTTTTGAGCTTTTGTTTTGGGCCATTATCTCATCATAGGACTCATGATCTTTAATTGAGACCAGACTTTTTGGACAAATGGGAGCAGGTTTCGCTTCAGATGCTTCATATTTCATTTTACCCAGACCACACTCAAACTAACCTGTGTCAGGTGCAGCCTACAACCCAAGAACTAAAGAGAATCTTCTTGTGTTTGACAGTAGATTTAACGCTGTTTCTTAAAAACCTTCAGTTTTAAAAAAGAGCTGATGTAACTTACTTAAAGAGCCAGTTCTATGTCGTATAAGCTTCGCCCTTTAAGGCTGTCGCTGATGGGTTTATCCCGTTATGCGCAGCATAAGCACTGAAAAAATTTAGTCCACGCCCACCTGCTGTGTGGGCCCCACCCGGTCCGTATAAATTACGTTAAGAGCGGGAAATCGGCTCCCATTTTTTCTTCAGCTAGCTAATATAGCACTGCCAGAAGAACAAAGAAGGAAAATTGTGTAGATGACCAACCTTTGTTAAGGATGCTTGGCCCGGCAGTCGACCTCCGGTCGTCCGGTGAGTACTCCTCCCCGAGGAGAAGATGACGAGTAGTCCTATTCAAGGTAAGCGCCGAGGAATATTTCCCAATGAAAGGTCACTACACGCTGGACAACGCCATCTTGTATTTTTTCCTCTTATCGCCGACCCTCGGAGCGAATCGGATGGTTCCTCCGGGATAGGCGTGCTCAGCTGCAGCCCCCGCTGCTTTTTCCCTCCTGGGGAGCGTAGTGTCGGTGGAGGGGGGCTGAGTGAATGCTTACCCCATCCCACCTCGTTTTCGCATCGACTATCACACCGCTCCCGTCCGATGGCACCCCAGGGGTTGTCTGGCGTAACCCAGGAGGAGGCTGACATGAAAGGACCCTTTTTTACGTCCTACGCCTTTCCCGCCAGTTCGGATGATCCGGCAGGAAGGTTGTTTACTGGGCTCCATTCCGGCTCACCGTCTTGACCCATATGGCCTTGCGCTCCCAACAGGACGTCCTACGGGCGAGGTCACAGACGGGTTCTTTCCTAGTAGATTGGGAGAGTCGGTCCCCAGTCCACACCCATCACCAGAGTGGAGGGGTTCACCGGGCGGGGCTATCCCTCGGTAACCCCCCCGGAGCCGAGCCTCGCGGAAGCTTCGGAGCGAAGCTGTCCAGGTCGGAGCAGCGTCCCGTCCCTCCGGAGAAACACGAACAAGACGTGACCACGCTCTCCAATCGAGCCCATCAATGTGCTTTCAGGCAGCCGCAGCTAGCAACAACGTGGCGCTTCTAGCATGTAGCCTGTCCAAAGGGGCTGAAGGCCGCAGACCTGCCTTGGAGACAAAGAACTCCCTCTGTAAGGCAGCAGACGTTATCTTCAATATGTGTGCCTCTTCTATGGGTTGCCTGTCGACGATTGCAGCGTGAATGACGATGATCTAACGATCCACCTGGTTTCATTACTCTCCCTCGCTGCCGGAGAAACTGCACAAAGACCTGATGGAGGGCCCATCACGGCGGACGCGCTGTTCGAGAGCAGCTTCAAACCATGCTGGCGAGTTGAAGCAGTCGGAGGAGGTGCCAGAGGCTGTGCGCCACCTCATCAAGCCGCGCGGCTCATCCCGGCCCACTGGAGGGACCGTCGCTAGCAAAGCATGGACGTTTCCACGGCCGCGGCTCTCGCTCAGTTCCACCACCAGCCCCGCCCGTCAGAATCCAGCCCTCTTCATTCCGGCAACCTGCAGTTCAGCGTTTTCCCCCAGAGTTCGCCTGCAAGACAGCGCTCTGGGCAAACAAATCGCAGAGCTCAAGAGGGAGAAGCTTTAAAAATTACGGTCTCCGGAGGGTGTGCGTAAAAGTGACACGAAAGTTGAAATAAATCATCATTCAATTATCAAAGTGTCCGTTTTTTAGCCAGTCTGTAAGCTCGGATGAACTCACAGCGGCTGCGCACACATCCTTCACACATAACGAGCCGGTGTCCTTAAATAAAGGTTTTTTAAACTCACCGTCGCTCCAAGACATGACTAGTCAATCACACGACATAATGGTAAGCGAAATATCTCATCATCCAGAGCGGCACGATTCTCACCCAAGCGGTGTCAAACTCGCACTCGTGGGATGAAACAGCCTCCATCCAACGGCGCTGTGTTGATGTGGCACACACACACACAGCTGCCCGGTGCTCTCTGGCTCACATCGGTATAAATGTGGACCGCAGGCTGGGTCAGGTGGAGGTCCTCGCTCTCACAAGAGCGACACTCGCCCCACCGAATCAAACGCGGGCAGCCGTCACCCACCGCGTCGCAGCGTCCGGCGGCTCACGGCAGCATAAAGCGTGAGGCAGCTGAACGATCCCTGGTGACGGTTTCCGCCTCTTTCCAGCGAGAGCGGCGCGCGTCCCTCCAGAGAAAACGTGTGCTCCCGCGGGGCTCGCAGCCTTCACTCCAACAGCACGGTGTAGATGAAGTCACGCCCTCCGCCTCTCAACGTTCGCACAGCGACGTCAAACACGCAGTCCCACAGCGTCATCAGCTGTCACACGCTTTGCCTCAGCACACACCAGCCCACCTGTACATGAAGGTTGGTCCGCGGCCTGAACGCAGCGCACGAGCACGTTCAGAGCCTTTTTTCGAGGAAGCCTCGCCTTGGGTCACGCAGAAAACATTCCCGCGATGCATGACGGCGATTTCGAGGGGCGGACTGCTGACAGCCATACAAGACGTGACGCATCACTTAAACGCACGTTCACTCCATGAACATTACGTAGAGTGGCTAAAACATGCTTGCCGGTCAGATGGATGGACGGGGCGTTGTGCAAATGGTTACAAGTTACAGTTTGCAACCCGACCCCCTCCGTTCGGAGGAGTTATAGAAACGGTCCTGTCATCATCAGTCCAAATTTCATCCCTAAATGCAGAAGTCCAAGTGTTTCTGATAAAAGTAATCTCCAGAGTTCCCCAACAGAGAGAAAACACAGGGTTTTACTCACGTTACTTCCCAGTTCCCAACGGACCGGAGGAATGAGAACGATCGTGGATCTGTCAGTTTTTTTTCAACAAGATGATCATTGACAGACCGTTTTTCACATGTTGACAACCAGACAGCTGTTGTACAACATCCAGAGAAACGCATACCGATCATCCCAAAACACAGAAAATTCCTGCGTTTTTTTCTCCTTTCAGGAGATGAAGTATCTGTTACACAGAGCAGGGATGAGAGTTTTTGTTTTACCTGGATGATCTGCTGCTCCTGTCACTCCAGACAGGAGGCGCTGATGCAGGCTCAGGTGTTGACATCACACCTGTCAAATCTGGTTTTCGCCATAAATTGGAAGAAAAGCTCGATTTTTCCCGGCCCAGACAATTGTTTATCTGGGAGTGGAATTAAATTCAACCACCATGAAGGCTCGTTCATCACAAACGAGGTTCGACACTTTTAAAAGTCAACTCCGCCACGTAAGACCTGGCAAAGTGGTAACAGCTATTTCTGTCTTGAAGCTGTTAGGAATGATGTCATCAGCTCACACAGCGGTTCCGCTGGGTTTGTTACACATGAGACGCCTCCACAGGTGGTTGGCGCGTCTGCGTGTAGATCCAGTAAAACAAAAGAGACGGATGATCACTGCCCCTCCCTCCGTGAGAGCAGACCTCCGACACTGGGGAAACACCCTGGTTCTGTCAGGGGGAGTTTCCGTCAGCAGACCCGCGTCACACGTGTCAGTCTTCACGGACGCTTCGCTGTCAGGCTGGGGGGGGGGGACATACCTATCTCAAGCAGTAGGGGTGCTGTGGCCCCACCACACATCAGCCCACATAAATGTCTTTGGAGTGTTGCACAGTGCTGAATGTGATTCAACACTTTGGTCCCGTGCTACAGAATCAACATGTGCTGATTCACACAGACAACATGATGACTGCTGCGTACATAACCATCAAGGGGGTGTGCGTTCAGCCCAGATGTTACACATTGCGCAAAGCTACTGTGTTCGGCTCACCAAAACCTGCTCTCCATCAGAGCAGTTTACATACCCGGTGTTCTGAACAGAGGGGCAGATGTGATGTCTAGGGGCGGCCCACGTCACGGGGACTGGACTCTCCGTCCAGACCTGACGGTTCAGACGTGGCAGAAGTTTGGCAAAGCAGCTGTGGACCTGTTTGCGACAAGAGAGAACGCTCAGTGTCAATTATGGTTTTCCCCTGAGCCCGCGAGACGATCCACCGCTGGGGGTGGATGCATTTGTTCACAGCCTATGGCCCAAAACGCTTCTGTACGCGTTTCCCCCACTTCCTCTGATTTTACGGTTCCTGAACCGAGTTCAGGAGGAGGGATTGACAGCTCTTCTGGTGGCTCCCGAGCGCGTGAACGCACCATGGTTCCCAGTTCTGTAACGTCTGTTGTTTGGTCATCCGTGGAAACTGCCGTAGAGGGAGGTCACTCTCCTTCAAGCAGGAGGAGCGATCAGGAATTACTCAGAAATAGGTCAGCACCTGTGGGTCTGGCCGCTGAGCGGTCCCGCTTAGAGAGGATGGGTCTCCCGCAGGAGGTAGTGTGCACAATCCAAGATTCATGTGCTGCATTTACCACAGCTCTGTACACATCAAAGTGGACGGCCTTTCAGCGCTGGTGTACAGAGAAAGGTGTAGAGGCCACCTCATGCCCATTAGGCGGCGTGTTGTCTTTTCTACAACAGCTGATGGGTAGGTAGTTGGCATTCAGCACGATTAAAACGTACGCTGCAGCCATCTCTTCCTGCCATGAAAGGTTCGGAGACAGAACGGCTTTTAATCACCCGCTGATGGAGCGGTTTCTAAAAGGTGTTCAGAGACGCAGGCCTGCTTCACATTCACTTGCTCCACAGTGGGATTTAACGCTGGTCCTGCGAGCCCTGATCAAGCTCCATTTGAGCCTCTGGATCAGGTTTCACTTAATTATTGTCTCTTAAAACAGCCCTGCTGCTGGCTTTAACATCCGTTAAGAGGGTGAGTGATTTATCTGCCTTCTATGTCGCTCCGTCATGTCTCAGAATTCAGGCTGACGGTAATTCAGCTGATTTAAGACCAAACCCAGCTTTTATGCCTAAAATCATCACGAGCTCTTTTAAATCAAGAGCGATATCGTTGGAGGGGTTTTCTCCCTCCCCACCCCCCACAGATCAGAAGAAGAAGCATCTTTCCATCTTCTCTGTCTGGTGCGGGCGTTGACGTGTTACATAGCACGCACAGCTGTAATACGTCAAACTCAACACCTGTTTGTGCATTATAGAGATGCATCTGCAGGTCGCCCGTTATCCACCCAGCGTTTGTCACACTGGCTGTGTGAGGCCATTTCTGAAGCCTACAAGCATCAGATTTAGAGCCTCCTGTCAACCTCAAGCACACTCGACCAGGGTTATCGCATCTTCGACTGCTCTGCATAATGGTATGTCAATGCAGGACATTTGCACTGTGGCTGCGTGGTCAACACCCTGCTCATTCATTCACTTTTATTTACGTGATGTGACGGCTCATTCCATGACACATTCTGTCCTTAGTGCTCTAACAGAATGAATATTGTTGTTTTTCATGGAACTCAGTTTAAGCTCACTTCTGTCTGCATGCATTACAGTGTGAGATGTTGTTATCAGTCACAAGTTGTGTCTGTGATTTTGGTTCTATTGTCATTAATCAGTTCATGACTATTGTTTCCAATCAGTTCATTTGATCAATAATCAGTTCATTGTTTGATCTGTTTATACTACTCAGCCATGAAACAGTTGGTTCATGCCCCCCCTCCCCCCCTCTTCTTTTCAACATCCTTTCCCCGTTGAAAATTTTCCGGGGAGTTCATGTTTTTGTCAGTACGCATAGTTACACAACATGCGTCTGTGCATGGCACATAATTACGCAACGCGTAGTTATGCACACGGGGAGCTGAGTGAAAATACGTTTTTTTTGGGCAAGCTTCCGCGTCATACTGTGTTCGAATGGACCCAGTGAGGCGAGGACCACATCCGCTTCGCCCTTAACCCATCAGCGACAGCCTTAAAGGGCAAAGCTTATACGACATAGAATGTTGGTTACGTACTGTAACCCCAGATTCTATGAGTATAAGAGTAGCCCTTTAAGCGTCGGGCCTCACTGGCTCCTAAATGGCTGAAGAAAAAGCTATTTTGGGAGCCGATTTCCCGCTCTTAACGTAATTTATATGGACCGGGTGGGGCCCACACAGCAGGTGGGCGTGGACTAAATTTTTTCAGTGCTTATGCTGCGCATAACGGGATAAACCCATCAGCGACAGCCTTAAAGGGCTACGCTTATACTCATAGAATCTGGGGTTACAGTACGTAACCAACGTTTTATCTCATTTGTTAATGTGACAATGTTTCAGATTTGCCCACATTAGAGAAAGGAGCAGCAAAAAAACAAACATAAAAGTAGAAAACAAGCACATTTAGGAGGCAGTACATAACCAGGCTCTCACATCTATACCCAGTTGCTTATGCTGCATGATATCAGATTTATCCATATTTTAGAAATTACATTTAGCTTAGTCGACAAAACGATACAAATGAAGACTGTCTGTCTTAAAAAAAACTCTTGGTTTTGCAGTAAGCAGCCTATTTCAAACTGACATCTTGGCCAAAGGTAAAATAAAAATCTTAGTGTTCTCAGAAAAGTTGTTTCAGGACCTCCAATAAACTTATGTACACATCAAAGCACACAAGACAGATTTAGGATTTATCTTTGTTTTCCAGATTTCACATTTGTTATTACCTTAAAACAAACTCAGGCAACATTTGATGTATCATTGAATTTTTTTATTGTGTTTATTGGGACATCCATTTTTAGAAGTCATCGTAGCATCTATTGGAAACACAAAACATAGTACAGTTAGGGTGTTGCTAGTAGTTACTTATTGTAATGTGTGGGCATCACAGTACAAAAGCTAGACTACAACCCTGCATCCATTGCACAAAAGTGGGTGCAGTACTCAGGAGTAATGGTTTCTCTGTAGAAGGACCTCAGCTATCCTCTTTTGCCACTGCCTCAGAAACCTGCATCACAATCTTTAAATTCTTCTCCACAGCTTAAGCAGACAGAAATTACATAAGGCTTTCTGTGCTCAGCCTGAAATTCTTCAGAATATTTCCTCCAGTTCACAACACCTGAAGTTGTAACAAAAATATGATTAGATCACCAAGCACAACATTTTTACAAAATAGCAGTTCTACATGGCCTGGGCTGTTTTCCTTCCCCAATCTATTCAAAATGAATAGCAAAAGTTAATTTTGATTTTTTTTTTCACAAGGAAAAAAAAAAAGTTGATTTCCTAAAGTTTAACTATAAATGAAGGAATTTGTGCATTCAGGTAATTGAAAATTAAGTAATTTCTCTAACATCCAACCCATTTTAGCCACTGAGCCATACCAAACACCCATAATCTATTCTTGAATGAATTATTGACTATTATTGACAAATTACAGACTTATTATTGAATAAGTTATTACTCATTATTGAATCATTGACAAATTACACTCATGTTTGTGTTAACTCATGTTGCAACAAGGTCAGCAACTTTTGGTTGACTATTACTATGAACTATGTTAAACTTTGGAGATGATTTATTTTGAAAGTCAACATCAGATGTTGGTCAAAGTTTTTGGGCAACATCTTGGGGTCTTCTAGAGTCAACCTGAAGTGAGAGTGGTTCCTGACATGGCAGAAAGACATAGATATACTTAACAGCTTTTATTTATTTATTTTTCAGCTAATAACAACTTTTATTTATTTGTTTTTCATATTTTTCAGTTATACACAGCTTTTAAATATTTATTTTTCAAGTATTAAAAACTTTTATTTTCAGCTTTTATTTTGAAAAGCAACACACAATTGTCGTAAACGTGCACGCCAGTGAGGGCTGCCGGAGCCAAATGGAGGCTCACTTTACCTCAGTGTGTTACTTGCATGGGAATTCCCCACCATGTTTTTGCATGAGCTAAACTTCTAAATCACGACAACAATGAGAGAAAGGTCGAAACTATCGTGACCTACAATAAACGTACTTCAATAATATGCATAAGTGAAAACATAACATGCTTTATAAGTACAATAAATCATATTTCTTTGTCAAACATCGCAAAGACACGTTACTTCATCAATAATCCTCGGGACTTTGAGGGTTACCCATAGCCAATCAGTGTTCGTCACCCACAAACGCCTATTAAATACGGTTAGCCAATTAGTGTTCGGCCACCCACAAACGCCTATTTGCCAGAAACGCCCACTTTTGGTCTGCAGAGAACCCCTTCTCACTGTAGTGAAGCAGGTCTCGGCTGTGTCGACCAAGAGAACTGATGTCAAAACATTTCCATACTGTGATGAATACATTTGTTTGGTCATTCTCTTTGTGGTTAACCAACTAAAAGTTTGGTGTACATCATCAGATCTTCCTCTAAAGTAATCCTGTGCTGCTTCACACATACAGAACCATATGTCATCACTTCATGGTCCTGAGCCTTAAAACCATCAAACCTTTTCATCCATCAGTCATGATGATGATTGGGTAAAGATGATGTATCATCATCATCTTCCTATCTGGGGCGTAGGAAGTCGCTGGTGTCCATGCCCAGCAGTCACTGTATAAGCTCTTGAGGCAGGGGACATCCTGCATGTCCATCACAGGGACACATGGAGACAAATAACCACACTCTCACTCAGGGACAATTTAGAGTTGCCAATCAGTCTAATATGTTAAGTTTTTGGTCTGTGGGAGGAAACCAGAATAAACCCACACATGCACAGAGAGAACATGTAAACCACCCAGGAAGGTTCCCTGTATGGATTTGATCCACCAACCTCACTAAGATTCGACGGCTCCACCTCCGTGCTGCCTTACTTTTTTACATGCCGACCAGGAATGTTCTGTTACCACTTGGCGGCACAAAGTTACACTGGGAGGGTTAGCATCAACCTCGTTGCTGTTCTTTCCATTCAGAAATCACATTGATGTGTCCAGAAGACATTCACTGTTTTAGCCTTAGCTTGAAGCTCGAAGTGCCTCATGTGTCAGGCTGTCATCGAGTTGGGAGGGTGTGTAGACCGGTCCTGGTTCTGCTGCACAGTCAGTGTAGCAGCACTCCAAAAAAAAACAAAACATTTTGTACAATGAACATTAATGCAGTCTCTTCATCCTTCTTTGTGTTGATGGTTACAGAAAGCTTGAGGCCTTCTTCAGCAGCCAGTGAGCATGAAGCAGGGTTCACCCTAGACAGGTCACTGGGTCATTGCAGGGTCAACACCCACACCAAAGTCTAGTTCAAGTTGCTGCTTAACCTGTGTTAGGAAGAAACAAGAACCTTGAGACAACTCAAGCATGCACATGACCAGGAAAATTCAACACAAAGTTACTTATTATATTCTATATCTTGCACATTTCATAGACCTGCAGACACCCTCCCCCACAACACACAGAAATGCATATTAAAATAAAGACCTATCCTTCCTTGAAGGAATGTACATGGCCTGTCCTTCCTATTGCCAACGTTTTAAACAAATATGACCTTTATTCTAAAACACCTATTGGGTTAAATGAGTAAAAACACTGTATGATCATCACACAGTATAAACTCTCTCTGTTAGCTCTGAAGAACGACTCAGATACTGTCACATCGTCGTAGTCGTAGATGTTGAGTCGTAGCTCAACATCAGTTACATTTTTTTTAAGTGAGTTGAAGACGAGACGTTCACTGCGGTTGTTTTTTTTCCTGCACAGCTTCTCATTAGCATGGAGAGATGGACAGAGAGTTTGTAGACCCGGAAAAAGCTGGAATATGTCAGGAGAAAAATCGTCTCAGCAACAGGCGGCGAGGATTGACATAAACTGAGGCTTTCATCAGCCAGCGTTCTTTTCAAGCTCACGTTTGACTTGATCAGTGGACTTAAAATCCATCCAGTGATTCAAGAGATATTTTTCTAACATGACAAACAAACAAGCATGCATCCTGACTTCTTCACCTTCTTCTTTCAGCTTTTCCCTCTTCAGGGGTCTCCACAGTGAGTCATCCTCCTCCATCTCTGTCCTTTGCATACTCTGTCCTCACTCCAACTACCATGTCCTCTCTAACTGCATAATATATCTACTCTTTGTCTTTTTCCTGTCAGCTGCATTTCTAACATCATTCTACCAATATACTCACTGTCCCTCTGGACATGTCCAAACCACTGTCCCTCCTCTGGACATGTCCAAACCATCTCAGTCCAGCATGTACACAAACACAGACAAAAACACTTGTCTTTCAGCAGTGATGATGAAGAGATGATGTGGGAGTACTGTGCACAGCTGAACTGGGTCAGAATGATGTCATTAAAGTGTGCAGCCTTTTCACACCACCAACATCAGAGAGCTTGAGAAAAGAATACCATCATTTCCTCTTTTTCTGTGGGACTATTCAGCCTCTGGAAGTGGTGCTCTTCATCAATAGTGACTGGGTTGGTGTGAAGCTTTTGTTGGCCTCAGATGCTCACATCTGAAAGCTGTGCCCCTGCATGGGCTGCCATGACAATGTGCACTTTGATGACATTATTTAGATGAAGGGTGTTCAATTGAGGACAGTCTCTCAGTAATTGGTGAATGATTCTCTGGTGTTTGTTGTGCAAACTCAAAGACTGAGGCCTGTTCATGTCTGTGAAGCTGTGTCTCCTGTCTGAGCTGCAGCTACCAGCAAAATGCTCGAGTTATTAGAATTATTCTTCTATAACTCCTTTGGTAATCTGTAAATAATTTCATCACGTAAACCTAAAGAAAAGTTCAAAAAAGTTCAATCTGGTCCTCTGGACATTCAAAAAAAACTAAAAACAAAACAAAGCAAAAAAATCTAGAAACGTTTCGTCTCTCATCCAAGAGACTTCCTCAGTCTGAGGTGCTGTTTTCAGCTCAGTCTCTTAAATAGCACCTTCTCAGAGTGGATCAACCAGTTTTCTGCTGACAACCAAAACCAGCTGATCACATGCTCAAGAAGGACCATCAGCCTAACAATGGATCATTAGCACACTGATGGCTGTTTACTATTCACAGAGGGCTGAGTGATACTAGCAATCACAGCATTGTAAGAGGGGGACAGTTGAACCCGGAGGCCTCCACCCCTGTTTAATGATGGACAATTTCTTTTCACAAAGATGGCCTCCTTTACTCCTCTCTCAAACCATCGTTCCTCTCTGTCCAGGATGTGAACATCTTCATCCTTGAAAGAGTGACCGCTGGCCTGGAGATGAGTGTAGACCGCAGAATCCTGGCCTGATGATGTTGATCTTCTGTGCTGGGCCATCCTTTTGGCCAGTGGCTGTTTAGTTTCCCCGATGTAAGACTGATCACAGCCTTCCTGACACTGAACAGCATACACAATATTATTCTGTTTGTGCCGGGGGACTGGATCTTTGGGATGAACCAGTCTTTGCCGTAATGTATTTTGGGGTTTAAAAGCCACTGGGACGTTATGTTTAGAAAATAAACATCTCAGTTTCTCTGATACTCCCTCAACATACGGAATGACCACTGGTCTGGGTCTGGGTTCCTCCTTTTCACCTGAAGGCTGACTGGAGTCCTGTTTGGGTTTCTTCTCTGCTTTCAGGAAGGCCCAGTTAGGATATCCACATTGCTCTAGAGCCTGTTTTGTGTAGGATTTCTCCTTCTGCCTGGCTCCCGAGTTAGTGGGGATGCTGTCTGCTCTTTGATACAGAGTCCTGATGACTCCTAACTTGTGCTCCAAAGGGTGATGGGAGTCAAACTGCAAATACTGGTCTGTGTGGGTGGGTTTGCGGTACACCTTGGTTTGCAAATGTCCTCTATCCGAGACTGAGACCTCACAGTCCAAGAAAGCCAACTTGCCATTTTTTACATCTTCTCGTGTGAACTTGATGTATTTATCCACAGAGTTGATGTGGTCAGTAAAATGTTGGACTTCCTGAGATTTAATTTTAACCCAGGTGTCGTCAACATACCTGAACCAATGACTTGGTGGTGTCCCTGAAAAGGACGTCAAGGCTCTCTTTTCTACCTCCTCAATGTACAGGTTGGCAACAATAGGAGAAACTGGAGACCCCATAGCACACCCATTTTCTGCCTATAATATTGCTCCCCATATGTGAAGTAGGTTGACTGCAGGCACAGTTTCAAGATTTGACACAGTTGTTCTGTGGAAAGCGTGGTCCTGCTGCTCAGAGTGGTGTCTGATTTTAATCTTAAACTGACCACCTCTACTGCATCATCAACAGGAATGCACGTAAAGAGTGATGTGACATCAAAAGAGACCATTGTTTCATCAGTCTCCATGATGACATCCCTCACCTTGTCCACAAAGTCCATGGTGTTCTGTATGTGGTGTTCTGAGCTGCCATCTAAAGGGATGAGTACAGACGCCAGATATTTGGAAACATTGTAAGTGACAGAGTTAATCATGCTAACAATAGGTCTTAAAGGTACACCTTGTTTGTGGATTTTTGGTAAAACATACAGACTAGGTGTGGCCTCCCCTGGGTACAGTCTGTGGTACAGAATACGGTCAATAGCCTTGTCCTGCTCCAAATTTTTCAGGCAATCTATTAACTTCTTCTTGTAACCACTTCCTGGATCTCTTTTCAGAGGTTCATAAGTGGTTAAGTCACTAAGGAGTG
>NC_056504.1:22942464-22960306 GCF_014905685.2 Nematolebias whitei
CTGATGGTCCTTCTTGAGCATGTGATCAGCTGGTTTTGGTTGTCAGCAGCAAACTGGTTGATCCACTCTGAGAAGGTGCTATTTAAGAGACTGAGCTGAAAACAGCACCTCAGACTGAGGAAGTCTCTTGGATGAGAGACAAAACGTTTTTAGATTTTTTTTGCTTTGTTTTGTTTTTTGGTTTTTTTGAATGTCCAGAGGACCAGATTGAACTTTTTTGGACTTTAATTTAACCATTAATCATAGATGTAATTATGACAGAAAATGGAGGATTTACCTGCAGTTACCTTCGTACAGATGAACATGTGATACTTCCTGCTTATTACTGTTGTATTCAGCTGCTCATGAGGTCAGCTGGAGGGCTTTATCCATCTTTTACATTTTTCCAGACTCTGTTTAGGCTTTGGAAATGTAACAAACTGTATTCACCCTCTATCCAACTAAACTGCTCAGGGGGCCACAGTTACTGAAAGTCAACTGCTCAGGGGCCGGACATCCACCAATTAATGTCATTATGTAAATAAACCAAGTATTACAATGATCTGTTAACTTTCATATTGTTTGTTTTGTTGCATTGAATCATAAATGCAATAAACAGAACCCAAACCCAGAACACCACGCCCCCATTTTTTTTTAACTTTATTTTTCATGGGTGCTGAATTAGAATTTAAGGGTGCTTGAGCACCCTCCCCAAAAAGAGGCTAAAATCACCACTGCTCTAGGTCTTGAGATATTTTGCTGACATACATAAGTGAGTCCAGTGGTAATGTTTTAAATTCATATATTGTGTGATCTGTTAGTGCTCAGAGTGTTGGGAATAACTCTCAGCTACTACCACACCAATATTTTAGCTCTCGTTTTGTAATTAACACCGAGTCATTTTGATAAAGTGGATTAGCAGCAGCAGCCATCTTCAAAGGGGCTGACACTAAAGTTATTCACTCACAGTTGTTCATGTGATTACTTTCATTAAAATCAATTCTGTGATTTGTGAGATATTTTGCTAACAGAAAAGAAAACACGTGCACATACATGCGCAAAATCTTTATTCGCCAGATGGTGATGATACGTTCCAGATTGACTAAATACGGCCGGGGAGGGGGGATACTTTGCCTCCTCTCTCGTAGACTCAGCTGATGGTTGACAGCCACCAGAGAGCAGCAGCATCTCACAGTGTGCCTCCTCTCACCTCTGAACACTATATCATCCTGAAGATGAACTATTGCTACTTTATCCAAAAAAGTTAAATCTGGTCCTCTGGACATTCAAAAAAAAAAAAAAACACAAAGCAAAACAAAAAAAATGTAGAAACGTTTCGTCTTCCATCCGACTTCCATCCGACTGAGGAAGTCAGGTTTTACCTTACGTAGACAAAAAGTGTGTGGGCTAATGATTAAATGGTGAAGAAAAATAAAGCATGTATTAAGAAATTTGGTGTAAAAAATAAGTAAACAAAAATTTAGGAAGCTTAGTTCATTTTGTTTAACAATTTTGTTTACATTAGAGGACCAGATTTAACTTTTTTGGATTTTTCTAACTGGATTATTGAGCATGCATCAGGATATTGCTACTTTAGTTTGGATGTCAACAGTCCTCAGACGCCTGCAGTGTGGAGAGAAACCGATAGTTTGCATTAAAACTATAAGCTGCATAACAAATAACTCAAAAGATTCAGTTTAACAGGACAGAGTCTTTCTTTTTCTGACCTTATGCTACAAGAAGTTCTCAATAAATCAGCATGAGCTGCTCCTCCTCCTCTTTTTGTGCAAACAGTGTAGAGGGATATGGGGCTGGATATATATTGTAAATGATCAGTTATGAGTTAAGCTCATAAGATATACATTTATTATGCAAATAACCTCGTTGTTTGGGCACCATCTCTGTTTAGAGGAAAAATCAGTCTCTAACCTCAAATTAAATGTAAACTGAAACGTGAGTTCTTTCTCGTGTTTAAAGGGCATCAAATCAGTTAATACACACAGATATGCCGAAATAATCACAAATTCAGTTGATTTTATGTATTTTATTATAAAAATAATAATCTGTGATATATGTGATGATAAATTATGCATAACAAACAAATGAATAACAAATAGCTTTGTATCAAAGGTCTAATTGATTATTCAAATCAGTGCAACTTGAAAAAGGCAGATTTTGGACTGTTTTTTGGTTATGTTTGTGGAGTAGTTAAAATTGTGTCTAAAGTGAGCTGTACTTTGTCTGATAAGATTATTGTGATGTATGATCACCAGAAAGTGCATTGAAGAGTCTCTCGCACCAGAACGAGATGTCAGAATGTTCCACAGCTGCTTAACATGATACCAGCAAGGCCTGAGAGGCTGATTTTCCTCAAAGTTCACCTATCATCGGCTGGAGGGACGAAGGTCCGGCCACTGGCTCTGAAGTCAGCTGGGATTTACCACTCTGCAGTGTGATGGTTCTGGTTCGGTCAGGTTCTCTCATCCTGAGACGTCTGCAGAAAGGCTGATTGTCTACTCAAATCTCTTCCTAGGATGTCTCTCTAGGAGGATGCGTCTTTCTCTGAAGTTTGCTCGAAGTCCAGTTGAAGTGTATTGAGTCGTTGATGAAGAAGTAGGAGTGCAGAAGTGCTTGTATAAGAAGTGATTCAAGAAGACAAAGTGAAACTTAACTGTATGTGTGTTTCAGATTGACTTTAGTCCACCTCTCGGAAGAGGGATGGTCCTATCTCCTGTCATGTTTTATAAAATCTAAAGTCCATTTTCTCTATCTGCCTTTAAAAGTTATTCTTTCAAAAGAGACAAATAAGACAAATGATTATCTTAAAGAGAGATTACCTAAAACACACATTTTCATAAATAAACATTCAGTTATAAAGATAAAACAGAAAATGACATTTTGGGGTTAATAGCAGGCAGTGTTTTTCCAAAAGGTGTCGCTGTCCATCATCTGAAAAGTAAATTTCATTAAACAAAGGGGTTCTCATGGTGTTATCTTCATAGGAACCCATCCTGGGAGTAATACTCATTTTTGATAAAGGTAAAATTGTGGAATTGTGGAAATGAAAACATTAATACCAGTTTATTTTGTTCATCAATTTTATTTTATTTCATTTTCAATTTTATTATCATCACTCTTATTATTCATTTACCTTATATCACACTCTGTTAAAGCTTATCTAAACTATAGCAGTTGCATCTCTTCAGCATCAGTGTGTGAAACTTTTTAACTTCCGTTTCTCAAAGACTGCCAGTACGGGACCCCAGCTCCAGAACCAGTCACATGGACCACAAACGTATTGTCTATTTTTTACCCTGATAAGATTGACACTGACCACAAACGTACTGTCTGTTTTTACTCTAAGATTGCAAATGAGCACCTGTTGTGTCAAAACATGTTACACGTGAAGGTGTATAAATTAAGCCGCACTGCTCATGTTTTTTGAGAACACACACAACTCACTGAGCTGCGTTTTTTTTTTCATGTGTTCTCCCTTGTACAGAAGAGAAATAAACTTTGCTACGTGTTTTTAACAAAAGTTCTCAGTCTTCTAAATTTTATTGAACAAAAGTTTGATAAAACTCCACAATTTGGCGTCACGAATAGAATTCTTCACTGGTACGTCCGCTCGGCGGACCCAGGATGGGGGTTGATCACCAGGAATCGCAGGATTCTTCCCTAAACCTCTACTAGTCTTTGAGAGCGAGGGGACATTCTGGTTTTCCATCGGGATGGTTCGACCTCGACAGAATTCGAACCAGACAGACAACAAAAACAACTACTTAAGGTAAACTGAAAAACTTTTTAATATATAACAAAGTAGGTTTTAAAAATAAAACTGAGGTAGATTTGTATAACACAAATCGAAGTAGGTCCTGATAAGGGACTGAGAAATATATAGAACAAAAGTACGTTTTAAAAATAAAACCGAGGTAGATTTTGTATAAAATTGAAGTAGGTTCCTGATAAGGGACTGAGAAATAAATAGTGGATAATTAAACAAGGAAGCACCAGGAAAAATTAAACAAAAATGGGTGCAGGGAAAAGCAAAGAAGAGGATTATATTCCTTGCGGACCATATGCATAGATTACATGGATTTGTGTCTGTTTTATTTCACAGTGGCATTCTAAATTTAATTTTCCAAAAAATGGTTCTTTTGACCCCAAAGAATTTCAAAAATTACAAGAACAGTTGTTAAGACAGAAACAAAAAATGTGTAATATGAAGAAAATACCACAGGATATTTTTGTAGCAATGCACAATCATGAGCAAGCATTTAAATTATGGAAAAACCAGTCCAAATCCCTAACACAAAAACCAGCGTCTAGAATGTACCAGATGACTCAAAAAGTTGAGAAGATGACCAAATTGGCTCTAAAAAATGAGAAAATGACAAATTCACACAAAATATAAGCAGAAAATAAAAAGAAATTGCTTAAGGACAAATTAAATGTGTCTTTCTCTTCTCTCCATCATATACCGGAGTCCTATGGACCTCTGTCTCCCGTGGCACCGCTGTACCCCTCTCTGGCTGGTTTCACCAACCCACCATCGTACGCCCCACCTGTAACGGCAAAGAAAAAGAAGGAAAAATCACAAAAACTACCCATTAAAGGTCAAGCTCATCTGCTCCCACCACCAAAACCCACTTGGGCCCTCGACTCTGATGATGAATTTCAAGGATATGCACCAGCATCTGATTCAGAGGAAGAAGATGATGAAACCCCACCAGTATCCTCGCTGAAGACCCCAGCTGATACTAAAGGTCCTGTCGCTGGAACCAGTACTAAAGTCGTCACAAGACAAATGGGAAAAATTAAGGCCCTTGAAGAAAAGGCTGAAGCTATAAAAAAAGGAAATTGACGACGTTAAACAGCAAAGCCTAAAGAAAAAAGAAGAAAAAAACGCAGATCATCATTATCTGACCTTCCCTAAGCAGCAGATGGAGTGGACGATCCTGCAGACCTGCTCACCAACCCAATGCTGGAGGTTGGAGGACCGACTGTCCCCCAACTGGTGTACCGTACATGGCCAAAGGCGACCCTGATCGAGATGGCGAGCCAGCACTTGCCTGACCTGGCACAAGGAGGAGCTGCTGTAGCTACTGACATGATGGACATCGAATTGTCAACGTTCAGGAAGATCACAAGGACAACCAACAGTTCTTCACACATGTGGAAAGGATCACAGAGCACATCACTGCAGCGTATCCTCAGACCCCAAGCTTCACCACCATCACAGACACTGTTCAGAGACCAGATGAAGCCCCACAAGACTATGCTAACAGACTGCTGCCCATCTTCAGAACCCACTCTGGTATTCCCATCGATAATGATGATTGGCGAGAAGCCCCTCAAGCAACGTCTTTTGAGATTATTTTCGGCCAATCTCTGATGACTGGACTTCTCCCACCAATCCGCAAAGCTGTCCAAACCACCTACAGTATATCGGATGGAAAACTGGCGTCCGCCTGAATGAGCTTCTCAGACACGCCAGACACGCCTGGGATCAACACACAGCAGAGCAGACCTCCACTCAAAAGAAAAAGCAGAGACAAACTGAAGAGGCCCAGCTCACGCTGCTACAAGCAGCCACACAGATGACGTTAAATACAGCTGCTGTCCAGCCACCTCACCCACCAAGACCTCAACAGCAACCGGTCCAGCCTTATCAATACCAGAACGACCCAGCTGGACTTCGTCCTTGTTATCTGTGTGGAAGACTTGACCATTGGATCAGAGATTGCCCACACAAAAGGAATCAGTGGCGTGGCAGAGGTCGCCTGCCATACCAGTCCAGACCACAGGGCCCGAGGCCTCAGCAGCATGGCCCAGGCCAACAGCAGCCACAAAATGGACAGAACTTTTTACCCAAGCCCATACCGACATGGTGAATGTAGTTTTGGACATCTAGGGGGCAGAGGCCGGAGAGGAGGTTATTCCACCTGACTAGTGCCGGGAGACCAGGACCCAGGACTCTGCACTGCAAGTATCAGCACACACACACCTGTTTTTCCATCAGACACAGGCGAGATCATTCTAACATATTACAAATACACTCAGTCAGCGTATCTGAAATTACCTATGTTGACAGTGTTAGTTCAAGACAAACCAATTAAATTTCTTGTTGACTCAGGAGCGACACAATCACTGATTATGAAAAAATGTTTTCCTGACGCTCCTCTCTCAGGCAAAATAGTACATTCTACAGGAGTGTACGGTCAGGCTGTTCCTGAAGCTGTTACAGCCCCTCTAAAAACTACTGATCCTTTTGATCACATTATACATGACCATCAATTTCTGCTGTCAGACCTCCTGCCCAGTTAATCTGCTGGCCAGGGACTTTATACTGAAATTCAGATTAACTCTCAGCTGTGGCACTGAAGGTCTGCTCGTCTCAAAACAAGCAGACAACCCAGAGACTCTTGTCTCCCTTACACCAGATTTATTGTATGTTTTTGAATGGCTCTTGCTGGATCCTACTCAACAGCAGTCTCTCCTTCAAATGGCCAGAGCCAGACTCCCACCCACAACTTGTTTCATGTCTGAACAACGTTTACACTGCACTGCTCATGTGACTTCAGATCCTGCTGACCAACTAGGAGACTCGTTTTTGATGACCCCTGAGACACAACTGACCACTTCGTCCCTCTGTTGGACCTCAGACTCTTGTTTTGTCTCAATTACACTCAAAGACAACATGACTCCTCAGACGTTGTATTTTACTACAGCAGACTCCTTCCTTCACATTTCTCTGACAAAACCACCTGACTAGCAGTGGCGTTCTTTGGGTTCCCTAGCACTAAAAGCCCACCAGACTTCAGACTGGGAACCCCATGACAGCTTTTTCTATTCACCCTCTCTCAACATGTACAGACACGATTTTTGTCATCTGCTGACTGTACGCCCCACAAAAGAAGTGATTGACAATAACAAATGACTAACAATGTCCACCTTGTCTCAGGACGACCCAGAATTGGCAGCAGTCCCAACACATCTATGGGCACAGACTAAATATTATGTATGACTCATAAAAGGCCAAAAACTCATTCAAGTTACACCTAAATCCTCATATCGACCCAAAATCCCTCAGTACCCCCTAAAACCTGACGCAGAAAGAGGCATTACTCCTGTTTTTCACTCTTTGCTTAAAGCCGGAGTAATTATTCACCGTCCATCCCTCCCTTTTAGTGTGCCCATACATCCAGACAGCCAATTTTGGTTTGCTTTTCAATTTCAAGGAAAGTCTTACACTTTCACCCCCCTGTGTCAAGGTTACTGTGAGTCACCCACCATTTTCCACCAAGCACTGAATAACAGTTTAACAGGTTTCTCACTTCCTTTTGACTGTGCATTGTTACAATATGTTGATGATCTTCTACTAGCCACTCCTTCAGAGCGGTCATGCAGAGAAAACACTGTCTGTCTGCTTCAATATTCAGCAGACCAGGGCCACAAGGCCTCGTTGTCTAAACTGCAGTTTGTACAAACCACTGTGACATTTCTGGGCCATCGAATCTCAGCAGCATGTAGGGAAATTGCAGACACTCACGTTAAAGCAATAGTGAAACTGCCATTTCCCGAGACTAAGAAGCAGTTGATGTCCTTTGTAGGACTTTGTGGTTATTGCAGGCATTTTATACCTAACTATGCTGAAATGGAGACTCCTCTACATGTCATATGTCATGAAAAAGGCTTACTGATGAGCTCTAAATTGATATAGTCTAATGAGGCACTGCAGGCGTTTGAAGCGCTGAAAAAACAACTGCAGCAAGCCCCCACTCTTGGCATTCCAGATCCCACAATACCTTTTATTCAGGCTGTGGATGAGCGCGGTGGCTGTATGACTTCTGTATTGTTCCAAAAACATGGCGACAGATTGAAACCGGTTGCCTATTTTTCTGCCAAATTGGACTCTGTAGCAGCAGGCCTGCCCCTCTGTTTGCGCGCTGTGGCAGCTGCTGACAAAGCAGTCCTAGCTAGCAGAGACATTGTGAGTTATTCTGATCTGACCCTCCTCATTCCCCACTCTGTCACCCAAATAAAAAAAACACACAAAAAAACTGTTGCTTCCCACTGTGACTCCTGCCTTGTGTGTGCAACTCACAATGTCTCCAAAATAGCAAAAATATCAGCACCAGGTGCTCACAGAACTGTTACAGCACCATTTCAACATCTGATGATTGATTTCATTGAACTAACACCAGTCCAAAACAAAAAATACTGTCTGGTAATAGTGGACATGTTCTCCAAATGGGTTCAAGCATTTCCCACAAAACATGCCACAGCAAATACAGTTGCAAAAATTCTCCTACAGGAGGTGGTCTCAAGATGGGGTATTCCACAACGAATCTCCAGTGATAATGGACCACATTTTGCAAATCAGATTATTCAAGAAGTATCAACCACACTGAACTTTGACCTGACTAAACAATGTGCGTACCACCCACAGAATGGAGGCGCAGTGGAAAGAGAAAATGGGACATTAAAAAAACAAACTGAAAAAAATCTGTGATGAGACAAAACTCAACTGGGTTACATGCTTACCCATCTCACTGATGTACATGCGCATGCGCAGAAGGGCTAAACATACCTTAGCCCTTTTGAAATCTTGTTTGCATCGCCACCCAACCTGGGAGTGGGACCCACAACTAACCTGACTAATGACCTGAAACACTGTGACCATAACATGCTAACCTATTGCATTGAACTAACAAATAACTTAAGGTCCCTGAGAGCCCAGGTCCAAGGAGGGCTCTCAGGCCCAGCACAGGAACAATTGCATGCCATAATCCCAGGAGATTTTGTTATGATTAAATCTTTCAGAAGGAAAAGGTGGAACTCCCCCAGGTGGACAGGACCGTTCCAAGTACTATTAACAACCCACACAGCTGTCAAGGTGGCTGAGCAAGCTACCTGGATCCACGCATCCCACTGTAAGCTGTTCAGAGGGACCAATCCACCATCAGAGGGAGGACAAGAAGAAGCCAAATCCCCATAAGTTCACTCAGTGCCATCGGGCAGCTGAGGCAGCAGCTTATTTTAGACTTTGAGTCTAAATAAGCTAGGACAGTTCACTCGCTAGGTTCTTCCCAAACCTAGGTGAGGTGGCTCACTCACTGGGTCTCAAACCCAGGTGAGGCACCCCCCCCCCCCCCCCAGGTTACCAAACCAGCCCCTGTTTCGCTGCACCTCATCCATTGATCCATAAAGAACTCTCCACTCTTCATCAGACTTTTTACAGGCTCTCCCCCCAAGAAAAGACACTGCAAAAATGGGCCTACTACAACATCCATGGAAAACCACCCTAGCACTGGGCCTACGGCTTCATATGGAAAGCCGTTGACAAACAGACTGGGGAGATCGTGGCAGTGAAGAAAATCTTTGATGCTTTCAGAAACAGAACAGATGCCCAGCGAACATACAGAGAAATCATGTTCCTCTAGGAGTTTGGGGATCACGTCAACATTGTCAAGCTTTTCAACATCATCCAAGCACAAAATGATAAAGACATTTACCTCATCTTTGAATACATGGATACGGACCTGCATGCTGTGATAAAGAAATGCTCTCTTCTGTAGGATATTCACAAGCGTTACGTCATGTACCAGCTCTTCAAAGCTATCAAATATCTCCATAGGAGTTTGTTTAGCCATTCTAATAACTTGTGGTTGCTGTTGTATACCTTGTATTCGCTCATTGTCCACATGTCTGATCTCGACTGCCCTCACTCCTGAATGCCTGGCAGAAACCTATGCCCTGTTACATAACAATGTCAATCCTGATTCCAATAAGTGTAACCCACCCACCCACTCTACTGTTTTTGTCCTGACCAACAAGAAGACAACCATTATGTAAATATTTTGTTTTATTATGTTTTTGCTTCTCACAATTTTGTCATTTTATTTTTATGATTTCTTTTACTTTTCGCTTGCTCTCATTACAGGGGTCTGTCCCCCACAAAAACAGCCTTAGTAGATTTCTAACTGATGTTTATGATAGCCATATGTTAAACCATACTCCGTATGACACATGTGCCTTGAAGTTTCTGTTAATCAGTGTCTATATCTCTATCTGTACATATTTGTGTTATTGTTGTTCCTATGGGAACAAAAGGGAGGAATTGTGGAATTGTGGAAATGAAAACATTAATACCAGTTTATTTTGTTCATCAATTTTATTTTATTTCATTTTCAATTTTATTATCATCACTCTTATTATTCATTTATCTTATATCACACTGTTAAAGATTATCTAAACTGTAGCAGTTGCATCTCTTCAGCATCAGTGTGTGAAGCTTTTTAACTTCTGTTTCTCACAGACTGCCGGTACGGAACCCCAGCTCCAGAACCAGTCACACGGACTACAAACGTACTGTCTGTTTTTATTCTGATAAGATTGCAAATGAGCGCTTGTTGTGTCAAAACATGTTACGTGTGAAGGTGTATAAATGAAGCCGTACTGCTCATGTTTTTTGAGAACACACACAACTGACTGAGCTGTGTTTTCGTTTCATGTGTTCTCCCTTCTGCAGAAGAGAAATAAACTTTGCTACATGTTTTTAACAAAAGTTCTCAGTCTTCTAAATTTTACTGAACAACAAGTTTGATAAAACTCCACAAAGTCTCAGCATATGTTTCAACTTCGAGTTCAGTTGAACCAAAATTTATTAAAACGATCTGTCCGTTTCATGGGAAATGAGTTCATATTGGCAGTGAAGTTAACACAGTAACAGATTTTTTAAAATTACATTTACATTAGTGTCAACTAAGAAGTTAGTGAGCTGAGATGAACACCTGTAAAACAAAGTCTGTTTGTTCCCAAGGGAATAGATACATCTTATTTGAAACAGTTTCAAACACAAAACACATGAATGATGTTTGTTTGAGATGAGGTGAACTCTTTTTCTGTTTTAGCTGAGATGAACTGTTTTCCGAGATGAGGTGTTCTTTTCTGAGGTGGTGAACTATTTCTGAGGTGGTGTTCCCCTACATATTTCCCCACTTTTCGATTTTCAACCCCGATGGTTGTGAATTGAAAACTCGTCGTCCACACCTCAGGAATGTTCCAAGAACATCGTAGTAGATTCCCAAAAGTCAAAGTCTATAATTCCATGGAAGGAAAACAAAGTTAAAGTTATCCCATATTAAGTCAGAAGGAATAATTCTAGGTAGGGAAAGGATCAATGTTCTAGGTTATTCCCAGTGTGTTCAAAAGGGTTAATTCCAGGTGTTCAAAGGGTTAATTCCACAACGTGAAACAGGAAAGGCAAAGGTATTCCATTTGAGTTCAAAGTGATAATTCCACAGAAAGGAAAAAGAAACTCAAGGGTATTCCATGTGAAGGCCATGTGGTCCTCTGGAAGGCATGGTGATGTCTGTTAGGTATTTTCTCTCGTACCCAACAGAAAAAAAGAGAACATCACACAGGACGGAGTAAGGTTTTTGGCCAGTGCTCCCTGCAGGGAAGAAAATCCACCTCTGGTCTGGAACCAGAGGTGAACTCCAAAGCCTTGCTGTTAGAACTGGCTTTTATTTGGTAAGAGTGACACATAAGTGTTTGGCTTGGAAACACTCTTTGATCAGAACAAAACATCATGTAAAGGTTCAGTTTATTAAATGCTTATTGTAATGAGTTTCTGACACCATCTGTATCAGTTGAAATCAGTTTAAGGGTGAGGAGAAAAACAATGACACTGCTGGAATACTAGTTGATACATTTTGACATGTTTGGTTTTTAACAAACAGTTCTAAGTAAAAACAGCTTATGTAAATACAGGGAATTACTATCAGCTTGGATGTGGACTGATAGTATCAGAAACTTTTTGCTTTGTATGCACAGAAGTACAAGAGTCATAAAGCAGTTTAAAATGATAACATGAAAAACTCTTACATTTCCCTTCTGTTTATCAGTTTAAACTCATTGAAATCATAAATCATGAAAAGAATTTTTTTTTAACACACGTTAACACCCTAACCCTACAGAACTGTGAGAGGATTCCTGCCCAGTCATTAGATTTGGAAGGGACGAGAGCTTCAGCTCCCCCTCCCAAAAAAGGTGAGAGGAAACGAGGTTTCCCAGCAGCCAAACCACAACAGGTGAGTGCCCCCTGGTCCAGACAAGATCCTAAAAGGTTTCCCAAGAAACCAGAGGATGAACGAATGTGCCAGAAGGGGGGCGCACGCCCTATGGGTAAAAAGTATGGCACCAAAGGTGACCCATACAACCAGGGATCCCACTGGGAACCCCAGAGGAGGGGACCTGCTCCCCCACCACGTAGACCTGAACAGCCTGAGATGAAAAAGAAACGGCAGCGGATCCAGAAAGAGAGCCCCAGACCTCTGAGCTCGGACGAGACAGAGAGTGTGCGTCGGTTCTTAGAAATATTGAAAGGTGTTGCGACGGACAAACAACCTGACGCGTTGTGTGGCAATATCATTGCTGATAAGTCAGAGCACACAGACAACACCATTACTCCTGTCACAGACAGTCACCATGATGTTGTTGTTGTAAACTCTGACAGGCCCTCACCAGAAAAAGGGGGGGTACAATCACATGTCACCGACGGTGACCCGTCACAAACTGAAACCTCAGAAACAGCAACAGCTGTGCTAACGATTCAGTTAAATCAGGGTGACACAAACAACAACGTTGCCTCTGTCACGGACAGCCACCAGGACCTTGTTGTTACAAACAATGAGAGCCCCTCAACACACAGTGAGCGGGTGATCTCATACATCAATGACGGAGGCTCGTCAAAAACCGAACTCTCAGGAGCAGCAGCAACTGCACCAACGGTTCGGATAAACCAGGATTACACAGGCAAAGGTAAACGTAAGAAGAAACGTTGGCCAAAACTTACAAGGTTCCTGTGTAACCTGATCAGAAAGGGGGTCGCTAAAAAAGCTTAC
This sequence comes from Nematolebias whitei, assembly GCF_014905685.2. Classification (NCBI taxonomy): domain Eukaryota; kingdom Metazoa; phylum Chordata; class Actinopteri; order Cyprinodontiformes; family Rivulidae; genus Nematolebias; species Nematolebias whitei. Next base: position 22,955,355 of record NC_056504.1, read on the forward strand.
CTGTCGATCGCACTTGAAGGGGTCCTCACACATGAAGCCCTACTGGACGGTGGAGCCGACAAAACTATTATGTCAGCCAGACTGTTCCAGGAGCTCAGGACCGCCGCTAACGGTGTTCACAGGGAAATCCCTCTCATAGAACGTGCTATAGAACTGCAGGGCCTCGCAGAGACGAGGACAACCCTAACCGCTATAGCTATGGTTCACATGCAGGTTGGCGAGATGACACTATACCACCCGGTACATGTGTCTATGGTTGACTCATTCCCATTTTTGATCGGCCAGGATTTTATAAATCGCTTTGAGGCGATTATAGATTATGGTGAACAGACAATGTGGGCCCGAGTGAGCAAACCCCTGCCAATACTCATGCCTCCCGAGACAGTCACAGACTGCCCAACAGCAGGCACCGCAGAAGGCACCGAGGACCTCTCAGCAGAGAACACAGTCCCGGTAAGTAAGCCTTCAAAAGCATGTGAAACCAAAGACACCCAACCGGTGGACCCAACTCTGACTGAACAAGAAAGCCTCCTCTGCGAGCTGAGACAGTCAGAGCCCACCGGACACTACCTACCATTGGTAGTTAAAGGTGTAGTGATCCAAGGATCCCACACCAAAGATGCTGTACTGTCGCTGTGGACAGATAAATCAGCTATTAACCAAGCTTTCTACGAAACATTGGTTAAAAAACGTTTGGGTCCAGTTCTGATCAGGAAAGCTTTCCGCTTTCCATTGTATCCCAACAGTTCACGAGTGATGACTGCGAAATGAGACATTAACCTGAAACTGATCTGGAACCAACGGGAACTGGTACACCCATTCCTCGTGGTCCAAGACTTACCACATGCAACCTACATGGGCTCTGACATCTTGGAAAAATTAGGTGTCCGAGTGGACACCAGCCACAATGTACTGTGGTCACTAAAACCAGCCAAAAAGGATCCTCCTGTGCTAAACACAGCAAACCTTATGGCTGGACAGACCATTCCAGAGGTCTGCCAGGACGGTACACAAGAGGTACCTGCCACCCATCTGCCAGCTGCGGATAAACCCTCAGTAAGTGATGACCCGAATCACCACTACTTTGATAACAATATCCGCAAAGATATGACAACACTGATTAAACCATCTACGGACAGTACCTCTGTCACATGGCTGTAAGTAGCTCGAAAAAGAGAGAACCCGTTATTTTAAATATGACTGTAGTGAAGCTCTGAAGCTAACCTAGCCCTTTAGAACACTACATGCGTGTGTGTGCTTTCAGCATCTGCTTCCCATTAACTTAGCCTGGAAACTTGGGTACTTTCCACACAGGCCCAAAACAAGAATATGTCTAGGCATGTTTCTGGGAGCTGACTGACTTCCACTACAAGCAGCCCTTATTGACACTACCCATCATTCTATTCCTGTCAAGTTTTTCTGAAATGAGTCATCACATTTAGCATTTTATCAGCAACACTTATGGTTTTTCTTCACGCACCAAATTTCACAAGTCATTATAAGTGTTATACATTACCCTAAAATGCTGTCTTAAATCATGCTAGTAGTTGTTAGAATTCATTATTATATATTTTCTTTTAGTATCTGTTAAGAAGAATTAAAAAATAAGTAAAAACTAGTGTATTCCAACTCAGCACTTGTAAAAATCTTACCTGAGATAAAAACATCTATAGATTTGATTTAATCTGCCTGTAACTCTGGCACTGAACATTTTAAGTGATTTAGAAGTCAAATATCTAGCAAAGTTTTTGATCCTTATATTATATACAATAAGCCAGCCTAATTTATCATCCAAAACAACTTCTATAATTTAGCTCATCTCATTATAGAAAAATCAATAGTCATTACTTAAAATCATGAATTGTGTCTTTCCTGATTATCAATATTTATTTGTATTCAGTCATCCATAACACTGATACCTCACTGGTTGTCCCATCTGTCCAGTTTACAGTTATAGATTCTCAATTCTCCTTATGGCATCTCCTGTAGAGAGAAAAAATGGGGGGGGGGGGGGGGTGTACAGTATCCATCCCTGCTGAAGCAATTTATAATTAACAGTTCTAAAAAGCATTCACAGTAGTTATTTTAGTTCAGCACTGCTCCAGAGACCTGTGAAGGGTTATTGTTGTTTTAGATATACAAATCACATCATTTAAATAATCCTCAAAGATAATCTTTGTTTAAGCAGTAATTTTTTTAAGGGACAGGCACCGTTAAAATGAAAATTTCTTTTGAAAACATGAAATTACCAATTTTTATCTGCATTTCTTTAATTTAACACTAAGACTGTATCTTAAACTGCAGGGCACTTGCTGTGAGATAATTCCAGCTCTCATCATGACTCCTTCAATCCATTCTGTAAAGTCCCGTAGTTATATCGGCTTGTATTAACATTTAAAACTTTCCATAATTTAAAGGTGGATCCATTTATCTGTCAATTAATCTGTGTGTGTGTGTGCATATATGTATGTATGTGTATATATATATATATATATATATATATATATATATATATATATGTATATATATATATATATATATATATGTATATATATATGTATATATATATATATATGTGTGTGCACATGTGTGTTTGCTATTTAACCAGGCAAATACCTTTGTAGGTCACCAGACGTCCTCAGCAATGGAGGCCTATCTTTGCTAAGGAGGCCCTTGTAGTGAGTGTGGGGGACAGCTTAACTGTCGCTTCACTACTAATTAATTATTCTTAAAGCTAGTTCAAGCACGAAGAATATTAATTATTTAAATACAACGGATTCTTTCTTTTTCGAGTTAAATTAATGCCATGTGACGAGATAACTGTGAGGATTGTTTAATCAGTGACATGAGACGCCATTTTTCTTTGACCCATCAGAATAAATGCGGTCATTTATTTAACAGAATCAAAATTTAACATCAAAACATGTACACATTGATTTGTTGATCTGGTTCTGATTAATAAAAACTTGGCACGTTTTGCTAACAAGACAACAGAACATTTCTGAAGACATCTAGATTACTGGTAAAATAAAGTTTAAAGGAAGGAATGGATAAGTTTAAAGGAAGAAGGATGAAGGAAAGATGTATGTTTGTTGACCAGAATTAGCACGCTTCTTTCAACACCAGCTCAAACCCCCGGTACACTCGGTGCGTGACGACTCGTTACCTTTGCAGAAGATAAATCAACTCCGGTACAGAGGTCCATTTCAACGCTATCTTTCCAGCGTCTCCGGTCAGGGTCTCTGGCATCGTCAGAAGTCGTGACGATTTACTCCGTCCAACAGACAAGCTTCCTTCGAAGTTGTAGGGCGTTACACCCGGGTGAGTTCACAGCGAGACGCTGTGTCTCCAGCTAGGATGGACTGACCCTCGTCTCACGGTCAAATCCATCAGCTATTGATTAAATCTGAAAGTTCCTTAGGAACTCTCAGGAACATCAGTCAGCGATTCGACTCAGAAGTAGAATACTCCATAGAATACTGAGTTAGACTCCAGGAAGACTCCGGTCAACGACTGAATAGTTCTAGGAAGTCTTGACTTTTAAAGAGTCCTCACTTCCGTTCACTTGGTACTTCCTGATTGGTTGAAACAACCAACAGGGGCGTGTTTCAGTGATGTCAGAGGGTTATTAAAAGTCAAAAGAGGCTGCAGGAATGTTTAGGAACGTTTAGTACAGACAGAGAAATGTTTTGAAGAAGTGAGAGGAAGCAGGTGCCAGTTGCTTCTTTTTTCACCGTCTGCTAGGTTTAAAAACAAGACAGTTCGTTCTAATAACTTGTTTTCTGACTGTCTCTGACTTTTGACCGACATCACTATTTCTCATTCAGACAGAAGATCAAAATGCATATTTACTTTGTAAATAGACATTTAACTTGATTTCTAATTTAAATGAGGTTTAAAAATCATTAATACTGTTTCACAGTTGATTTAAAATGAGTGGTTCACTTCAACATTTAGAAATGGTATGAACTAAACCCACTTTGATTATCAAGATATTCTAAAATAGTAATGATAATGTAAAAAGAAGAGTGTTCTTTCAATTGATTAATTCAAGATACAATTAAACAGTCTCTTGATGAGCTAATTTGTATTTCTGGATTCAAATCAATGAAATAACAGTTCCTGTCCCATGAAGGTCTTCAGAGACAGATTGTTGTCAGAGGCCTAGTTTACTACAGTCCCCCCTTTGGAAATCATCGCCTGTCCATGGGGATGAATTCCAACATGAATTTATGCCTCCGAATGTCCTTGATCTTGATGTAATCCAGCAAGAGGAAAACAAAAGTCAAAGAAGGTAATCCCACAACGGTTTAGGTAATTCCACAATGTTGTTGGTAATTCCATTGTGTTGTTGGTAATTCCATTGTAGCAATGCTTTAACCCCTTGGAAACAAAGTCTGTAATCCATTGGAAAAAGTCATATAATCCACAACAATAAATCCACAACGATTGGAAGTGTTGATTGATCAGCATGCAGAGGGGTTCCCTCGATTGAACTGCAGAGGCGACTACTGGAGGGAGTTTGGAGACCCACGTTGGAGTTGTAGGTCCCTTCAGCGAAGGTTGCTGCTGGTGGTTCCCAGTAGGTGCCATTCTGGTTCTATGTGTTATGCATTTATGTGGTTTTAGTTGGGCTTATGAGTGGGATTTTACATAAGACCTTAACCTATATGCACCTGGTGCGTAGGCTATCATGGTTTAGATCAGCTACAGTTACCAGTTTAAAGGGTGGGTCATGCTACAAAATTTATATAGAGAGTTATACCTATAGAAGGGCATTCCAAACTATTTTTCCATTCCTAACTTGGTTTAAGTTAGATTTACATGGCAAAATATAATTTGGTTCAATTGTCTGTTGTCCTTTTAGACGAACGACTTGAGGTTTGGTTTTTGGTTTTCCCCTAAATGTTTTTGGCGTCTATGGCGAGACTCAACTGAAGGATTAGCTAGAA
>NC_056504.1:22960406-22963683 GCF_014905685.2 Nematolebias whitei
AGGATTGTTCGAGTAGGTTCGGCTTGAGCGTCGTGAGACCAATGTAGGTTATGGTACTTAAGGTAGCATTAATCTACATTGACTCCTCAAAGATTGAATTTTTAACAAATGAACTGCATGTTGGCATGGTTAAAGTCCTCTTAGTCTCTAACTAAAGTACACACAAAATTCATTCTTGCTGGGGGTGTTCAGAAACAATACCAAAAACCAATTAAACGACGTCTCAACATTGTAGTGATGTAGGGTTAGTTAGCGTAGGAGCTCCACTACAATCAATATTTAATGACGGGTTCTCTCTTTTTCGAGCTACTTGACAGATATGTGAGAGAGATATTGTGTTTAGAAGTACTGTGACGTGAGACGTTAATTTTCTTTGACCCATCAAAATGAATGTGGTCATTTATTAACAGAATCAAAATTTAACATCAAACATTGTACACTTGATTATTCTGATTGAACGCAATAACACAGCTTAATTAATGAGCTTTACAATGAGAAATCGTACGGCCATGATTTCTCACTTGCAACTTATTACAACAGACATATCCTTAGATCTTAAATCAATATCTGCAGACTTTTAGCTTATCTTTTACTGGCGAGATAGAAGAGATGGAGTAAAGTTTAAGGAGGGAAAGTGGATACTTAGGGTTAACTAAGATAATAAAGAAAAGATGGGGAGTTATCTTGTTTGAAACCAGATAGCACGTTTCCCAGTGATTTCGGCTAGATGTACCCGAGCGTCGACCATTTACCTTGGTGGGGTTTCAGAGAGGTCTTCTCCTGGCGTCTAGCAAAGCTGAGTCTTTTTACCTCCAGGGATTTATCCGCGTCTCATCAACTTGGGATGACGTATCTGACTGGCCCAGCTTCCAAAATAAACTTCCCCGAAAGATAGGATTAAGTTAAGTGGAATTTCAGCAAACATGCTGAACTCCTCCTCAGCAGAACTCTCTGTTCTCCATGGAACTTCTGTTCATTCTCCAGAACTTTGGTTCAAGTGTAGAACTCCGAACTGGCTGGAACTAGGAAGTGTCGACTTTTAAAGAGTTCTGTTTCCGGTCCCATTTGGGAAGTCCTGATTGGTTGAAAGAACCAACAGGGGTGTGGTTTTAGTGATGTAAGAGGGTTATTACAAGTCAGAAAAACAGTGAAATGTTTAGGAACAGACAGAGAAATGTTTAGGAGCAGACAGAGAAATGTTTTGGCGAAATGACAGACCACAGGTGCCAGCTTCTCTGTTTCTGTCTGAGAGGTTTAAAAACATGACAGTTCGTTCCAATAAACTTGTTTGCGACTGTCTCTGACTTTTGACCGACATCACTCCTTCTCATTTCAGACAGAAGATCAAAAAATGCATAATTACTTTGTAACAGACATCTAACGATTTCTACTTTGAATGAGGATTAAAAATCATTAATACTGTTTCACAGTTGATTTAAAATGAGTAGTTCACTTCAACATTTAAAATGGTTTGAACTAAACACACTTTTGGATTATCAAGACATTATAAAAATAGTAATAAAAAAGAGAGTGTTCTTTCAATTGATTAGTGCAGGATACAATTAGAAAGTCTCTGGATGAGCTTAATTTGCATTTCTGGATTCAAATCAATGAAATAACAGTTTCTGTCCCATGAAGGTCTTCAGGGTCAGGTTTTGACCTGAGGCTTAGTTCACTACAACATTGACAAAAGTAGTGATTAAGCAACCAGAAAAACAAGATTTCAACATTAACAAAAGTGGTGATTAAGCAACTAGAAAACGAAGTTTCGGTGCGTCACTCACTCTGACTGTCAGATTTGATCACGTTATCGTATCTGGTAACATCACCCTAACTAACATCACCCCCCTGTGGTCATGGGGGACCACGAACACGGGTGAGGACGTCGGTCCATGAGCAAAAGTTGGGATGCCCTTGAGTAGTTTTAGCTGTTTGCGCAGCTGAAAGAGGACTTTAAAGTCTGGATTGGAATCCAGGTCGGCTTCGGACGGAGTGTTTTTCTCTGGGTCAGTCAAGTACAGCATAATTAAGTTTATCGCAGGATCCAACTTCTGAAGTTGGATGATGTCTGGGTCAGCCAGCACAGGTTGTACAGAGACTGTGTTGTCAGCCGGCATGGCTGCAGCGTGTGCACATGTGACTGCCATTACCTCGTCTGTAGGTTGTACTGACAGAGTTGCGAGCAGCCCGGAGGGGTCAGAGGACCTCTGAGGGCCGTCCATGGCTTCGTCCTTGATAGCCGGTTTATCTGTCCCCGGAGACTGTACAGCATCTTTGGTGTGGGATCCTTGGATCTCTACACCTTTAACTACCAATGGTAGGTAGTATCCGGTGGGCTCTGACTGTCTCAGCTCGCAGAGGAGGCTTTCTTGTTCAGTCAGAGTTGGGTTCACTGGTTGGATCTCTTCGGTTTCATATGCTTTTGAAGGCGTACTTACCGGGACTGTATTCTCTGCTGAGAGGTCCTCGGTGCCTTCCGCAGTGCCTGCTGTTGGGCAGTCTGTGACTGTCTCAGGAGGCATGAGTATTGGCAGGGGTTTGCTCACTCTGGCCCACATTGTCTGTTCACCATAATCTATAATCGCCTCAAAGCGATTTATAAAATCCTGGCCGATCAAAAATGGGAATGAGTCAACCGGAGACACATGTACCAGGTGGACTAGTGTCATCTCGCCAACCTGCATGTGAACCATAGCTATAGCTGTTAGGGTTGTCCTCGTCTCTGCGAGGCCCTGCAGCCCTATAGCACATTCTATGAGAGGTATTTCCCTGTGAACACCGTTAGCGGCAGTCCTGAGCTCCTCAAACAGTTTGGCTGACATAATAGTTATGTCGGCTCCACCATCCAGTAGGGCTTCATGTGTGACGACCCCTTCAAGTGTGATCGACAAGTAAGCTTTTTTAGCGACCCCCTTTCTGATCAGGTTATACAGGAACCTTGTAGGTTTTGGCCGACGTTTCTTCTTACGTTTACCTTTACCTGTGTAATCCCAGTTTTTCCGAACCGTTGGTGCAGTTGCTGCTGCTCCTGGGAGTTCGGCTTTTGACGGGCCTCCGTCATTGATGTATGAGATCACCCGCTCACCGTGTGTTGAGAGGCTCTCATTGTTTGTAACAACAAGATCCTGGTGGCTGTCCATGACAGTGGCAACGTTGTTGTTTGTGTCACCCTGTTTTGACTGAACCATTAGCAAAGCTGTTGCTGTTTCTGAGGTTTCAGTTTGTGACATGTCACCGTCGGTGACGTGTGATTGTACCCCCCCTTTTTCAGGTGAGG
>NC_056504.1:22963783-22966799 GCF_014905685.2 Nematolebias whitei
TTGCTCACTCTGGCCCACATTGTCTGTTCACCATAATCTATAATCGCCTCAAAGCGATTTATAAAATCCTGGCCGATCAAAAATGGGAATGAGTCAACCGGAGACACATGTACCAGGTGGACTAGTGTCATCTCGCCAACCTGCATGTGAACCATAGCTATAGCTGTTAGGGTTGTCCTCGTCTCTGCGAGGCCCTGCAGCCCTATAGCACATTCTATGAGAGGTATTTCCCTGTGAACACCGTTAGCGGCAGTCCTGAGCTCCTCAAACAGTTTGGCTGACATAATAGTTATGTCGGCTCCACCATCCAGTAGGGCTTCATGTGTGACGACCCCTTCAAGTGTGATCGACAAGTAAGCTTTTTTAGCGACCCCCTTTCTGATCAGGTTATACAGGAACCTTGTAGGTTTTGGCCGACGTTTCTTCTTACGTTTACCTTTACCTGTGTAATCCCAGTTTTTCCGAACCGTTGGTGCAGTTGCTGCTGCTCCTGGGAGTTCGGCTTTTGACGGGCCTCCGTCATTGATGTATGAGATCACCCGCTCACCGTGTGTTGAGAGGCTCTCATTGTTTGTAACAACAAGATCCTGGTGGCTGTCCATGACAGTGGCAACGTTGTTGTTTGTGTCACCCTGTTTTGACTGAACCATTAGCAAAGCTGTTGCTGTTTCTGAGGTTTCAGTTTGTGACATGTCACCGTCGGTGACGTGTGATTGTACCCCCCCTTTTTCAGGTGAGGGCGTGTCAGAGTTTACAACAACAGCGTCATATTGACTGTCTGTGACAGCAGTAACAGTGTTGTTTGTGTGCTCTGACTTATCAGCAACGATATTGCCAAACAACGCGTTAGGTTGTTTGTCCGTGGCAACACCTTTCAACAATTCCAAGAACCGACGCACACTGTCTGCCTCGTCCGAGCTCAGAGGTCTGGGGCTCTCTTTCTGGACCTGCTGCTGTTTCTTTTTCGTCTCAGGCCGACGTGGTGGGGAAGTAGGTCCCCTCCTCTTGGGGTTCCCAGTGGGATCCCTGGTTGTATGGGCCACTTTTGGTGCCATACTTTTTACCCTTAGGGCGTTCGCCCCCATTCTGATACATTCGTTCATCCTCTGGTGTCTTGGGAAACCATTTAGGATCTCGTCTGGACCAGGGGGCACTCACCTGTTGTGGTTTGGCTGCTGGGAAACCTCGTTTCCTCTCACCTTTTTTGGGAGGGGGAGCTCAAGCTCTCGTCTCTTCCAATTCTAATGACTGGGCAGGAATCCTCTCACCTGGGAACACCTCAATGGGTGTTTTGGCCTGTGAACGGGCTTCAAATACATTCACAGCACAACTTTTTATCTCACTGATGGATTTCTCTTTGAAATTAGCCATCATTTGCACCGACATCCTTATGTCAGGGTGGAGATTTTTGCTGAAAATGAACTTAAACGCTTCCTCCTCCTCCATGCCGGTCTCGTTCCTGTAACCAAAATAAGCCTGCAAAATCCTGGAATAATATGCCCGGGGGTGCTCATTCTTACCTTGCATGACCTTGTCGGCGGCTGGATAACCGCCAGGTCCCGCGCAAGGGGAATACTCTTTCATAAGAGCAGCACATAACAGGCGGTAATCCTTTCTTGGGGCATCAGGTTGACGCTCTATGAAGGAAAACACCGTCCTGGTTGAAGTAAACCTGATCAAACCTACTTTATCCTCAACTGTAGCATTGGGATAGCTTCTTAATTGGAAGTCAAGGTCGTTCAGATAGGCCTTAGTGTCGGTTGAACCCAACGGCCCTGGCTCAAAACGTTGTACATATTTTGCAATTTTGTGCAAATCCGAAATGGAGAGCAGCGGCTGTATAATTGGTGTCGTAGGAACCAAAATAGCACGTGGAAGTGAGTCACTAGACTCACTTGGAGGTGACAGAAGGGGATTAAGTGCAGAAGGTACAGCAAAATCCTTCTGAGGTGGTGGTGGGTGACCTGGACTCTGACTCTTTTCGTCTTTGAGTTCCAGACAACCTTGCCCCACGTCAGAAATCTCATTTGTTGCTGCGGCAATTTTTGCCTCACAGGCTTTTAAGCGTTCCTGTGATGTATGACACTCACTTTGTAAACGCACGCCTTGTTGGACTAACGCCGTGTTTTCCAAACTGCACTCGTTCAGAGCTTTTGATGTGAGCTACACCTTTCGTTGTAGAGTATCATTGTCTGAACACAGTGCTTGGTACTTAATCTCTCCTTCACTTAGCTTCACCTCATATGAGTGAGCTTGTAACGACAGTTGAGCTTGTGAGAGCTCTTTCTCACGTTTTAATTCATTTGCCCAGGTCTCCTTATCAAATTTAGACTGTGCCATGAGTCTTAGATACTCCTCTGTTTCGCTGTTTAACATTATTGCAAGGTCGTCAGCCTTGTTGGCCTCCCTATAAAATTTAGCTTGTAGCAAGAGTGATAATTTAGCCACATGTTCATAGCTTGACTTTGTTATGTCTGCAGAAGTCACACTTTCTGCAACTTCCTTCAGCTCGTCCAATAACTCTGTTGAGCTCATGCTGTCCACCTGTTCACCATATGGATGTAAGGATTCTGTTAGCAGCATTAACACTCTTTCTAACCAGTCCTTCTCATCACATGGAAAAATATTAGCTTCTGTCACATCTGCCATGGTAATCCACTGTTCAGCAAACCTATCTGGTGAAATAGTTGCAAACTTAGAGTTTTTAACAGATAAATATTTTATTTAAGTGAGCAGTGAGATTCACAAACTAGTTTAGCTCTGTGGGTCAATCAACAGTACTGTCATAAGCCAACTTTTCAATAAATGGGCCCCTTCTCTGGGTCTTACCCCATAAATATTGTAAGTAAATGCCTTCTTAGCTAGTTACTTACTGTGCTTATTTTGTAACAGATACAATGAACCAGGCCATTTCAGTGTTATTTTACTCAAGTGCACTTAAAATTAATAAACCTGTCACAATCCTCACAGTTGGAACCCATTTGCAGGGAGGCGAGCGAGGCAGGAGTTTAAATAA
>NC_056504.1:22966809-22967350 GCF_014905685.2 Nematolebias whitei
CTGGGCAGGTGGCTGATGAGGGACAGGTGTGAATGATAAAGACTGAGGAGTGGAGAGGCAGACTGAGGAGTGAGTGGAAAACACAAACAGAAACAGGAAATGGTACAATCCTTACAAAACCTGTAATTTTTCTAAAAGTCTCATGGCAACTTTAGTTTTCAAATGCTTTCTAAGCGGTTTTAATTTACCAAAGTTTGCTATTTAAACAATACAACACGATTCCAACACGTGGAGACCGCACGCTGGACCGTGTTTACACGAACGTAAAAGATGCATACAAAGCCGAACCCCGCCCCCACCTAGGACTGTCAGACTACATCTCAATCTTCCTGGCTCCTGCTTACATGCCCCCGCTGAGACGCTCCAGACCGGTCCAAAAGGAAGTTAAATGTTGGAGCCAGGACAGTGGACCCATACTGAGAGATTGTTTTGATCGAACAGACTGGCAGGTTTTCAGAGAAGCTGCTGAAAATGGAGGTTCACTTGATCTTGACCAATACACATCCTCAGTTCTGGGTTACATTAGTACATGTACTGACAC
>NC_056504.1:22967450-22968311 GCF_014905685.2 Nematolebias whitei
TTGATGTGTACAGAACTGTGGTAGATGCAGCACGTGAATCTTGAATTGTGCACACTATCTCCTGAGGGAGACCCATCCTCTAAGTGGGACCGCTCAGCAGTCAGACCCACAGGTGTTGACCTATTTCTGGGTAATTCTTGGTCGCTCCTCCTGCCTGAAGGAGAGCATCCTCCCTCCATGACAGTTCCACGGCGACCCGACAACAGACGTTGCAGGCCTGGGAACCATGGTGCGTTCACACGCCGGGAGCCACCAGGAGAGCTGTCAATCCCTCCTCCTGAACTCGGTTCAGGAACCGTAAAAAAACAGAGGAGGTGGGAAAAAAGAAACGCGTATAAAAGCGTTTTGGGCCACCGGCTGTGAGCAAATGCGTCCCCCCCAGCGATGGGTCGTCTCGCGGACTCAGGGAAAACCATAGTTGACACTGAGCGTTCTTCTCGCGTCGCAAACAGGTCCACAGCTGTTTTGCCAACTTCTGCTGCGTCTGAAAAACATCAGGTCTGGATGGAGGGTCCGGTCCACGTGACGTGGGCCGCCCCTGGACGTCACATCTGCCCCTCTGTTCAGAACACCGGATATGTAAACCGCTCTAATAAAGAGCAGGTTTTGATTAACCCAACACAGTAGCTTTCGCACAATGTGTAACATCTGGGCTGAACGCACACCCTTGATGGTTATGTACGCAGCAGTCATCATGTTGTCTGTGTGAATCAACACGTGTTGATTCTGTAGCACGGGAGCAAAGTGTTGAATCACATTCAGTACTGTGCGACACTCCAAAACATTGATGTGGGCTGATGTGTAGTGGGGCCACAGCGCCCCTACTGCTTGAGATAGGCATGTCCCCCCCCCCCCCCCCCC
>NC_056504.1:22968411-22973148 GCF_014905685.2 Nematolebias whitei
GTCTGCTCTCACAGAGGAAGGGACAATGATCATCCGTCGTTTGTTTTACTGGATCCACATGCAGACGTGCAAAACACCTCTGGAGGCGTCTCATGTGAAACAAACCAGTGGAAAACACTGTGTGAGTGACATCATTTCCAACAGCTTCATGACGGAGACAGCTGTTATAACTTGCCAGGTCTTACGTGGCTGAGTTGACTTTTTAAAAGTGTCGAATCTAGTTTGTGATAAAAGAGTTTTCATGGTGGTTGAATTTAATTCCACTCCCAGAAACAAATGTCTTGGCCGGAAAAATCGAGCTTCCTTCCAATTTATGGCGAAGCCCAGATTTAACAGGTGTGATGTCAACACCTGATCCTGCATCAGCGCCTCCTGTCTGAATTGACAGGAGCAGCAGATCATCCAGGTAAAACAAAAACTCTCGTCTCTGTGTTAGGATGATCGGTATGCGTTCTCTGGATGTTAAACAACAGATCCAAGAACGGTCTCACCCCTCCAATCCGTGAGTAAAAACCTTGTGTTTTCTCTCCCTTGGGGAACTCTGTAGATTACTTTTATCAGAAAACACTTGGATTTCTGCATTTAGGGATGAGATTTAGTCTGATGATGACGGGGCCGTTTTTTATAACTCCTCTGAATGGAGGGGTTCGGGTTGCAAACTGTAACTTGTACCATTTGCATAAAACCTTGTCCATCCATCTGAAAAAACGGCGAGCATGTTTTAGCCACTCTACGTAACGTTCGTAGGGTGAACGTGCGTTAAGTGATGTGTCATGTTTTGTACGGCTGTCAGCCGTCCGCCCCTCAACCGCCGTCATGCGTCGCGGGAATGTTTTCTGTGTGATCCCGGGCGAGACTTGTGCTGAGGCGAAGCGTGTGACAGCTGATGACGCGGTGGGGCTGCGCGTTTGACGTCGCTGTGCGAACGTTGAAAAGGCGCAGGGCGTGACTTCGTTTACGCCGTGCTGTTGGAGTGAAGGCTGCTAGCCCCGCGGGAGCACCCGTTGTTCTCTGGAGGGACGCGCGCCGCTCTCGCTGGAGGGGCGCGCGCTGGAGGGAGGCAGGACTCATTACCGGGTTCTTCAGCTGCTTCACGTTTAGCTGCGGTGAGCTGCCGAAAGCTGAGACGCGGTGGTGACGGCTGCCCGCGTTGATTCGTCGAGACGGGTGTCGTTTCTTGTGAGAGAGAAGGGCCCCCACCCGAACCAGCCTGCGGACCACATTTATACCGATGTGAGCTGGTTAGCGCCGGCAGCTGTGTGTGTGCGCCAGCATCAACGCAGCGCCGTTGGATGGAGGCTGTTCATCTTAGTGATCGACTCGTCATGTCAAGAGCGGCGGTGAGTTAAAACCCTGTTTAAGGACACCGGCTCATGTGGAGGCTGTTCCATTCCACGAGTGCGAGTTGACACCGCTTGAGTGAGGATCGTGCAGTTCTAGTTGGTAATGAGTTATTTTCGCTTACCGTTGTGCCGTGATCGACTCGTCATGTCTAGAGCGACGGTGAGTTTAAAAACCTTTAATTAAGGACACCGGCTCATGTGTGGAGGCTGTTCTGTGATCGACCCGTCATGTCTTAGAGCGACGGTGAGTTTAAAAACCTTTATTTAAGGACACCGGCTCGTGTGTGGGGCTGTTTCATCCCACGAGTGCGAGTTGACATCGCTTGGGTGAAAAACGTGCAGCCCGGGATTATAACGAGTTATTTTCACTTACCATCGTGCCCTGTAAGCGACTAGTAATGTCTTGGAGCGGCGGTGAGTTTAAAAAGCCTTATAAAGGACACCGGCTCTTATGTGTGCGGCCGCTGTGAGCTCATCCGGGCTTACAGACTGGCTAAAAAACAGACACTTTGATCATTAATGATGATTTATTTCAACTTTCGTGTCACTTTTACACACACCCTCCGGAGACCGTCATTTTGAGAGCTTTCTCTCTCATGAGCTCTGCGATTGTTTGCCCAGAGCGCTGTCTTGCAGGCGAACTCTGGGGAAACGCTGAGCTGCAGGCTGCCGGAGTGAAGAGGGCTGGATTCTGACGGGCGGGGCTGGTGGTGGAACTCAGCGAGAGCCGCGGCTGTGGAAAAGTCGAAGCTTGCTCGCGACGGTCCCTCCAGCGGGGACAGGGTGGGCCGCGCGGCTTGATGAGGTGGCGCACAGCCTCTGGCACCTCCTCCGACTGTTTCACTTCGCCAGCATGGTTTGAAGCTGCTCTGAACAGCGCGTCCGCGATGGCTTCATCAGGTCTTGTGCAGATTCTCCGGCAGCGAGGGGAGTAACGAAGCCAGGTGGATCGTTGGATCATCGTCATCCGCGCTGCAGTCCTCGACAGGCAAACCGTGGGAGAGGCACACATGTTGAGCTGGCATCAGCTGCCTTACAGAGGGAGTTCTTCGTCTCCAAGGCAGGTCTGCGGCCTTCAATCCCTTGGACATGCTATATGCTAGCAGCGCACGTTGTTGCTAGCTGCGGCTGCCTGAAAACACGTCGGTGGGCTCGATTGGAGAGCGTGGTCGCCGTCTGGTTCCTCCGGAGGGACGGGACGCTGCTCCGACCTGGGCAGCTTTGCTCCGGAAGCTTCTGCGAGGCTTGGCTCCAGGGGGGGGTTACCGAGGAATAGCCCCGCTCGGTGAATCCCTCAACTCTGGTGATGGGAGCGGACTGGGGACCGACTCCTCTAATCTACCAGGAAAGAACCGTCTGCGGCCTCGCCCGTCGAACGTCCTGTTGGAACGTGAGGCCGTATGGATCAAGACGGTGAGCCACAGTGGAGCCCAGTGAAAAACAGCCTTTCCGCCGATCATCCGAACTGGCGGGAAAAAGGCGAGGGACGTAGAAAAAAGGGGTCCCTTATGTCAGCCTCCTCCTGGGTTCCGCCGGGCAACCCCTGAGGGCGCTGTCGGCCGGGAGCGGTGTGGTCGCCGATGCGAAACGAGGTGGGATGGGGTGAGCATTCACTCAGCCCCCCTCCACCTACACTACGCTCCCCAGGAGGGAATGAGCAGCGGGGGCTGCAGCTGAGCACGCCTTGCCCCGGAGGAACCATCCGGTTCGCCCCGAGGGTCGCCGATAAGAGGAAAAAACACAAGATGGCGTTGTCCAGCGTGTAGTGACCTGTCACTGGGAAATGTTCCCCGATGCTTACCTTGGAATAAGACTGCTGTCATCTTCTCCTCGGGGAGGAGAACTCACCGGACGACCGGAGGTCGACTGCCGGGCCAAGCATCCTTCACAAAGGTTGGTCATTTACACAATTTATCTTCTTTGTTCTTCTGACAGTGCTATATTAGCTCGCTGAAGAAAAAATGGGAGCCGATTTCCCGCTCTTAACGTAATTTATACGGACCGGGTGGGGCCCACACAGCAGGTGGGCGTGGACTAAATTTTTTCAGTGCTTATGCTCTGCATAACGGGATAAACCCATCAGCGACAGCCTTAAAGGGCGAAGCCTATATGAAATAGAACAAATGTCATTTCAGAAAGGCATTATTATGTTTTTTGGGTCATGTCATGACAGCAGATGGCATTCTCCCAGACAAAGAGCATGTTGATGCTGTTTTGAATGCTCCTCCACCTACTGATGCTGCTGCATTGAGATCCTTTCTGGGGTTGGTGTCTTGGTACTCCAAGTTCTTGCCCAATTTTGCAACTATAGTGGCTCCAATGCGGTCTTGTGGAAGTACAACAAGCAACTATGCATGGACTACAGAAGCACAGACGAGCTTTGAAGAAATTAAACAGCTTCTGGTGAATAGCCCTGCTCTTGCGCTGTTCAATCCAAACCTATGCATTGTGATATCCACTGATGCCAGTGATTACGGACTAGGTGCTGTCTTTGCCCAAGTTCAGTCTGATGGAACAGAGAAGCCTGTGGCCTTTGCTTCCCGCACACTTTCTGTGACCGAACAAAAGTATTCTACCGTCGAGAAGGAGGTGCTAGCATGTGTGTGGGCTACAGAGAAATGGAGAACATACTTATGGGGTCGACGCTTCCTCCGAACGGACCATCAAGCTCTGACCACACTTCTGAGCACAAAAGGAATGAATAGAGCTGGAATGCACATTGCACGATGGTCAGCTCGCCTGCTATGTTTTGATTATGATGTCATCTACCGACCGGGTTCTCAAAACTACACAGCGGATTGCCTCTCACGTCTGCCTCTGCCTGTGACTTCAGATCCTGTACCAGACGTGGATCCAGAAATGGTGGCTCAGATTTCTGCTACTCTGTCTGCACTTCCTGTTTCTGACTTTGATTCAGCTTGCTCCTCATGCCCTGAGCTAACAGATCTACGTGTACAAATGGAAAAAGGATGGCGTGCTTCCATTAAATCAGTCAGTGATACACTTGCTCCTTACTACAAGATCAGAGATGAACTCTCCACCTACAGTAACTACATTCTCAGAGGTACGAGACTCATCGCACCACCTTCTGTCAGACATACACTGATTACACTAGCACATGAAAGCCATCAAGGAATTGTACGCACGAAACAGCGCTTGAGAGACCTCTACTGGTGGCCAAAAATGGACTCACAAGTTCTGGATGACATAACACAGGGGTGCCCAACCTTTTTTGAACCAAGAGCTACTTTTGAAGTCGGCAATTTGCCGAGAGCTACTCGTCCAGTCTCATTATCAACAAACATAATTTTTCATCAATCCCTACTCCTCACTTCTTTAAAGTAAACAAAACAGAACGTGATGTGTCTATAGGAGACAACTTTTTATGCAAGCT
>NC_056504.1:22973248-22979129 GCF_014905685.2 Nematolebias whitei
AATAATCACTGTGAAAAACCATATCATGTTGCTGCTGATCTGTTTCAATGTTGATGTGTTCATGCGTGCACATCTGCTCACAGACTCATGTTCATGTTTGTGGTGATGTTCAATGTTTTATGTTATGAGTGCTTAGTGTATATTTAGTTGATGTTTTTCTTAGTTCATATCTTAGATGTTATTACTGTTTTTCTTATACATTTTATTGTTGGATGTAACTGGGACCCTGTGTACATAATTTCGCTCCACCACATGTACCACATGAGGTGCGAATGACAATAAAGAAACTCTGACTCTGACTCTGACTCTGAATACACAGAAACCAGGCTTGATTAACAAAAAAAAAAAAAAAAAAATTAATGAAAAGCAATGTTCAGCTTTCTTTCAGGAAAACTGTTATACTCCTTTTTCAACAGCAGGTGGCAGTGTAAGCTTACTTTTACTGGTAGGAGTCTTATGACAACTTCCTGTGAACCGTCCTGTTGACATCCGGTCGTTAGCCGTTAGCTCCAATGTAGCAACGGTCGAACACGGTTCAAATCAATATTTATGGATGGATTTAAAGCTTTTAACGTGGCTTCTCTCAACAAGCATGCTTTATCTGCATGACAACATGAGTTTAGGAACAGTGTCAGGCTTTATTTAGCATTTTTAAACACAAAGGAGGACTTGGTTAAAAAGAGCTTCATTTCCGGGGTCACGTGACTGTTCAGACATGTACACATTGGAGGTGGGTTTTACAGTCTGACATCAGAGGGAGTAGACGCACAGAAATACGTCACCAGCTTCTCAGCAAATCAGAACGACCCAAACAGCGATTCTCAACCAATCACAGCCCGTGTTTACCTGCTCCAAGCTAGTAGTTAGCATCAACAGTCCGGTCAAATTATCGCCCATTAAAACTTCAAAAATGCACATTTTACTGTTAAAAATGTAACGAATCAGCATAAAACAGCATCTGAGGCGGCGCTCAGCTCCAAACAGCGTCTCATCCATTCAAAACACGACTCGTTCGAGTCCAAGAATCAGAACCGGGTCGGACAGCAGAACCTCCCGGCCATGAAAGAGTTTTACAGAATGAAGCGTCTTTCTCACTGCATCTAGCTTAGTTACACAAACAGATTTACACCTTTCCAGCTTTAAAATTGACACATTGACATAATCTGCAGCTTTCTGACCACCAAAAGCATGAATGATCATTTCCTTTCAAGTTCAAAACACAGACTTTTTATGCGCCAACATGCAACGTCATTTCAACAGCATAGATACTTGTGTCACACATAATTGTACCTCTTTAGAAACCTGTTCGGCCACCAAAATGTAGAAGGTGGGGGTTTAAAGAGGAGATGGAGGAATTTAAATCTTTAGAGACCCGTACGGAGCCACCAATATGTAGTGTGTCAAGATCAGCTTTGCTGTACCTTCACTACTAATTATTTAAATATAACGGGTTCTCTCTTTTTCGAGTTAAATTTCTACCATGTGACCAAGATAACTGTGAGTGGAGTGTTTAAATCAGTGACATGAGACGTTAATTTCCTTTGACCCATCAGAATAAATGTGGTCATTTATTTAACAGAGTCAAAATTTAACATCAAAACATGTACATGTGATTAGCTGATCTGGTTCTGAGTAATAAAACTTGGCATGCTTTACTAATAAGACAACAAGACATTTCTGAAGGCATCTAGGTTACTGGCAAAATAGAAGAGTTGAAAGGAAGGATTGAAGGAGTTTAAATGGGTGAAGGGAAGTGTCTGTTCGCTACAGGATGGCATGCTTCTTCCAACACCAGCTCAAACCTCTGGTACACTTAGCGCGTCACGACTCGTTACCTTAGCAGGAGATAAATCAGCTCCGGTGTCGGGTCCATTTCAACGCTACCTTCTAGCGTCTCCGGTAAGAGCGGCTGGCCATCATCAGAAGTCGTGTTGACTTACTCTTTTCAACAAACAGGATCAGCTCCCTTCGAAATTGGAGGCATTACGCCCAGGTGGATTCACAGTAAACATCTGTGAGTCCGTCAGAGATCCCACATAGCAGTGGAAGACTCCACAAAGCGGAGTAGACTCAGTAGTCTGCAGAAGACCCAGTAGACTGGAAGACTAGACTCGACTAGACTCGACTTGACTGAGTAGTTCCAGGAAGTGTGGACTTTTAAAGAGTTCTCACTTCCGGTCACTCAGGACTTCCTGATTGGTTGAAACAACCAAGAGGGGGTGTGTTTCAGAGATGTCAGAGGGTTATTAAAAGTCAAAAAGACAGCA
Organism: Nematolebias whitei; assembly: GCF_014905685.2. Lineage (NCBI taxonomy): Eukaryota > Metazoa > Chordata > Actinopteri > Cyprinodontiformes > Rivulidae > Nematolebias > Nematolebias whitei. The sequence goes on from NC_056504.1 coordinate 22,975,516, forward strand.
GGAATGTTTAGGAACGTTTAGTACAGACAGAGAAATGTTTTGAAGAAGTGAGAGCAAGCAGGTGCCAGATGCTTCTTTTTTACCGTCTGCTAGGTTTAAAAACAACACAGCCTGTTCTAATAACTTCCCTCTGACTGTCTCCAACGTTTGACCGACATCACTACTTCTCCTTTAGACAGAAAATCAAAATGCATAATTACTTTGTAAATAGACATTTAACTTGATTTCTAACTTAAATGAGGATTAAAAAAAATCATTAATACTGTTTCACAGTTTATTTAAAATGAGTGGTTCACTTCAACATTTAGAAATGATATGAACTAAACACACTTTGATTATCAAGATATTGTAAAATAGCAATGATAATATAAAAAGAAGAGTGTTCTTTCAATTGATTACTTCAGGATACAATTAGACAGTCTCTGGATGAGCTAATTTGTATTTCTGGATTCAAATCAATGAAATAACAGTTCCTGTCCCATGAAGGTCTTCAGAGGCAGGTTTTGGTCAGAGGCCGAGTTCACTACACAGCTCCCCTGAAAACTATAGATCCATTTGACCAATCATCACATGATCATCAATTTTTGCTGTCAGGCTCCTGCCCAGTAAATTTACTGGCTAGAGACTTGATTCTAAAATTTAGATTGACACTCAGCTGTGGATCTGAAGGTCTACTCATGTCAAAACAGGAAGACAATCCAAACACTCTTGTTTCTCTTACTCCTGATTTGTTGTACATTTTTGAATGGTTGTTAACCAACCAAGATCAACAAAATTCTCTGCTCACTATGGCCAGAGACAGACTCCCACCCACAACTTGTTTCATGTCTGAACAACGCCTCCACTGCACTGCTCATGTAACTTCAGAGCCTGCTGATCATTTAGGAGACTCATTTCTGATGACACCCGACACACAACTCACCACTTCGTCCCTCTGCTGGACACATGACTATTGTTTTGTTTTGCTGACCCTCAATGACAAGGTGACACCCCAAACACCCTTTTTCACAGTGACTAACTCTTTTCCCCACATTTCACTGGCAAAACCACCTGATTCACAGTGGCGTTCTCTGGGCCCCTTGGCACTCAGAGCACACAATGCCTCAGACTGGGAACCACGTGACAGCTGTTTTTTCTCACCCTCTCTCAACATGTACAGACAAGATTTTTGTCATATGTTGACAGCTTGACCTACAAAGGAAGTGATTGACAATAATGCATGACTAACAATGTCCATGTTGTCTCTGGACAGTCCTGAATTGGCAGCCGTCCCTCTACATCTGTGAGCTCAAACTAAGTATGATGTAGGACTAATTAAAGGCCAGGAGCTCATTGAAATCACACCAAAATCTTCTTACAGGCCTAAAATACCTCAATACCCATTCAAACCTCATGTAGAAAAGGGAATTACTCCTGTTTTTCACTCTTTGCTGGAAGCTGGAATAATTGTCTCCTGTCCATCATCACCTGTCAGATAATCTATTTTTCCTGTGAAGAAAATCAGACCCAAGCCTCCAGATGAATGGCGTTTTGTTCAAGATTTAAGAGCTGTGAACTCTGTGGTACAGGCTCGTGCCCCCAATGTTCCAAATCCTTATGTAATTTTGTCACAAATCCCATCTGGCTCCACCCATTTTTCTGTCATTGACCTGGCCAATGCATTTTTTAGTGTGCCCGTCCATCCAGACAGCCAATTTTGGTTTGCTTTTCAATTTCAAGGAAAGTCTTATACTTTCACCCGCTTGTGTCAAGGTGAGTCACCCACCATTTTTCATCAAGCACTGAATGACAGTCTTGTTGGTTTTACACTTCCTTCTGATTGTGCTTTGTTACAATACGTGGATGACCTTCTGTTGGCAACGCCCTCAGAACAGTCTTGTAGAGAAAATACTGTCTGTCTGCTCCAACACTTGGCTGAGCAGGGACACAAAGCATCATTGTCTAAGCTGCAGTTTGTGCAAACTACTGTGACATTTCTAGGCCATAGAATCTCAGCAGCAGGTAGGGAAATTGCAGACACTCGCCTTAAAGCAATAGTGAAACTGCCACTTCCCGAGACTAATGCCCCTTTTCCATTAGTACCGGTACGGGCCGACTCGACCCTACTTGGCCCGGTTCTGAGGCTTTTCCATTAGTACCGGTACTTAGCACCTGTTACTATTTTCAGTACCCTTGGCTCTGTGGTTCTAACCGGTACAAAGAGGTACAAAAACGTGACGTCAGAACACTGTCGGTCACTGATTGGTCGGGGGCGGAGTCGGGGGCGGAGTCACTGGATCCTTCAGAAACGTTTCAAAACAATAATCCGCCATTTGCAATTTCTCGGACTGGAGCAGCGGCTGGACTTATTTTAAAGATTTTAAAAACAATACTGACAACATCTTGGTCTAATGCTGATGTGCTGGCATTTTTTGTGCTTGGTGGCCGACAACATAATTCAGAGCAAGCTGGATGGAGCTCTGCTGGTGTACCCCGATCCTCCCTCCAGAGCCTCCGAGCGCCGGGCAGGGCGTCATCTCCCCGGCTCCAAGTTCAGCTGGTCACCGCGGAAGATCCTTCGATGTGCCGACTCGGAGGCTCGGGTTCCGGATACCAGCCTTGTGTGCTCAGAGCTCCGCAGGTCACTGCAAAGCTGGAGATGGGGACTCGCAGATGGACGTTGCCAGACCGCGACCGCGCGTAATCATGAAGGCTGAATCCCGATCCCACCCGGCAGTCAGGCGGACTGTACAGTCTGGGACGGACGGTGGAAGCGATTTTTAAATAAAATAATATTTTGTTTTTATACAAAAAATGTTTTAAAAAATTGCTGAAGCGATTTAAAATGATTATTATTTTTTTACACGTAAAATGTTTTTTAAAATCGCTTCCACCGTTCGTCCTTATGGACTCGCCTCCGCTCCCTCAGCTTTTCAAAAAATGATCGCTGAGATTCTCCAAGATCTTCCAGGTGTCCAGAATTACCTGGATGACCTCATCATCTACGGTAAAACTCCTGCTGAGCATGACAGCAACCTGAAAGCAGTCCTCCAAAAGCTCAAAACTGCTGGCCTTATGCTAAATGAAAACGTTGGTTACGTACTGTAACCCCAGATTCTATGAATATAGGCGTAGCCCTTTAAGGCTGTCGCTGATGGGTTTATCCCGTTATGCAGAGCATAAGCACTGAAAAAATTTAGTCCACGCCCACCTGCTGTGTGGGCCCCACCCGGTCCGTATAAATTACATTAAGAGCGGGAAATCGGCTCCCAAAATAGCTTTTTTCTTCAGCCATTTAGGAGCCAGTGAGGCCCGACGCTTAAAGGGCTACGCCTATATTCATAGAATCTGGGGTTACAGTACGTAACCAACGTTCTATTTCATATAGGCTTCGCCCTTTAAGGCTGTCGCTGATGGGTTAAGGGCGAAGCGGATGTGGTCCTCGCCTCACTGGGTCCATTCGAACACAGTAAGAAGCGGAAGCTTGCCCAAAAAACGTCTTGTCACTCAGCTCCCCGTGTGCATAACTACGCATCGCGTAATTATGTGCCATGCACAGACGCATGTTGAGTAACTATGCGTTCTGACAAGCATGAATGCCCCGGAAAACTTTCAACGGGAAGAAGAAGTTGAAA
>NC_056504.1:22979229-22979977 GCF_014905685.2 Nematolebias whitei
GGGGGGGGGGGGGGGGGCATGAACCAACTGGTTCATGGCTGAACAGTATAAACAGATTAATGTCCATGAATTGATTATTGATCAAATGAACTGATTGGTAACAATAGTCATGAACTGATTAGTGACAATAAAACCAAAATCACAGACACGACTTGTGACTGATAACAACATCTCACACTGTAATGCATGCAGACAGAAGTGAGCTTAAACAGAGTTCCATGAGAACAATAATATTCATTCTGTTAGAGCACTAAGGACAGAATGTGTCATGGAACGAGCCGTTACATCACGTAGGTAAAAGCGAATAAATGAGCAGGGTGTTGACCATGCAGCCGCAGTGCAAATGTCCTGCATTGACATACCATTATGCAGAGCAGTCGAAGATGCGATACCCCTGGTGGAGTGTGCTTAGAGGTTGACAGGAGGCCCTAAATCTGATGCTCTGTAGGCTTCAGAAAAGGCCTCACACAGCCAGTGTGACAAGCGCTGGATGGATAACGGCGACCTGCAGAAGCATCTCTATAATGCACAAACAATTGTTGAGTTTGAAACGCATTGCAGCTGTGCGCGTTATGTAACACGTCAACGCCCGCACCGGGCAGAGAAGATGAAAAGATGCTTCCTCTTCTGATCTGTGGGGGGGAAAAGACCCCTCCAACGATATCACTCTTGATTTAAAAGAGCTCGTGATGTTTTAGGCATAAAAGCTGGGTTGGTCTTAAATCAGCTGAGCTGCCCGTCAGCCTAA
>NC_056504.1:22980077-22988826 GCF_014905685.2 Nematolebias whitei
AGCACACAGTTTTCATGGCAACATCCATCACTTCCTTCATGTTTAAAATCTTCCCACACAGGGCCTGTTGGTGGATGATGCAGTGATAGTGCAAAATGTCTGGGAAAGCATAATTCTGCTTGCAGAGTGCAACAAATCCACTGGTGTGACCAGTCATTGCTGGAGCGCCATCAGTTGTTATAGAAATTAGTTTAAAGAGGGGCAAGTTGCTTTTATTAACAAACTCCATAAACGCATTAAAAATATCTTCTCCGCTTGTGTGTCCCTTCAAAGGCAAGATGGTGAGCAGCTCCTCTTTTGCACTCATGTCTGCAAAGGCCATTCTGATAAAAACACACAGCTGGGCTACTTCCACCATGTCTGTCGACTCATCAAACTGAAGAGAGAAACACTCACATTGTTCCACGTCCTTTTTTAGCTGCTCCTCCACATCCACAGCCATTCCCTCACATCGCCGTGTCACTGTTTGTCTGGACAACTGCATGTCTTTAATAGCAGCTACGATCTCACTTTTATTTTTAAAATCATGAAAAAGCACATCTGCAGCCTCAATAAACGCTTCTTTCATAACTTGTCCATCGCTGAAAGACTTCTTATGTTGAGCCAGGATGCGGCTAACACGGTAGGAAGCTATAGTAGCAGCTTTACCTTTTGTGCTGGGCCGAGTGAAGACTGATTGCTGGGCTGCAAGCTTGTTTTTTAGCTCCCGCACTTTCTGAGTCCGTAAAGAACTTTTAAGAGGGAAATCTGTCTCAAACCGTTTGTGCATCATCTTGAAATGCCGCTCCAAGTTACACTTTTTGGGTAAGGCAACGCTCGAATTACAGATGAGGCAAATGGACTTCGAATTAGAATAAACAAAAAATTACTCCTCCTCTCACTCTGTGTGAAAATAATAAGTTTTCATTTGCTTGTTCGCTAGTTTTCCATCCATGTTTTCTGCGCACCGACATTACTCCACTACTGAGCCTAAAGTCTCGTGAGAGCGCTGTGTCACCGCACCCAAAACTCGCGAGACTATGTCTGTGAGAATACAAGTCAAGGTTTCGCTCCGCGAGCGACTGGTTGGGCACACCAGCCATAACATCAATTGTCATGTGTCAGTCCAATGACAAAACTGTCCAAACACGCCCTGCTCCACTTCAGCCGGTACCGCTGCCCGATGGACCATGGAAAAAGCTTGTTCTTGATATTGTAGGACCATTTGACACAGCTATTCCTTCTTGCAGATTTGCCATTACATTGACTGATTACTATTGTAAATGGCCTGAAATTGCTTTCTCACATACTGTCACTACGAACGATGTTATTCAATTTTTATCAGCTGTTTTCAGTCGTCATGGCAACCCTGTGAACATTGTGACAGACAATGGCACTCAGTTTACATCAGAAGCCTTCGCATCATTTCTCCAAAATAGAGGAATATCTCACGCTAGAACATCTGTCTACTATCCAGCTGCCAACGGAGCCGTTGAAAGGTTTCATCGTGCCCTCCACACCTGCATTCAAACTGCAATCCAACAGTCTACACCATGGAAAGACACAGTGTCAGAATGGCTTCAAGTATACCGTGCAACGCCTCATGCAACTACCTCCACCTCTCCGTATGAACTTCTCTTTGGCAGGAAGATGCACACTAAACTGAACATACTCCCTTTGCCTCCTGTCACATCTACACTGCATGACAGGGCACAACGTGAAGTTCTGAAAAATCAAAACAAAATGAAACGTTACACTGATGCCAAACGCAGTGCAAGGGTGCCTTCATTCCGGTTAGGAGAGAGGGTGAGGATACGGAATCCATTACACGTTCCAAAAGGTCAGCCTAGGTTTACCCAGAGCCCTGTAAAGAGAGAGTTGCGACACTCCCATAGACTCCCATAGAAAGAATGGAATGCGGAAGTCACGTGGGTCATGAAGCGGCAAAAAGTTCCAAACAGCAGCGGGTTCAGCATTGAACGTAGTTCATTCTTTTTGTTTTTCCGGTAAGTTGATGAAAATGCGACACTTTTTTGCCGTTGTGAAGCGTTATCTGACTGTTCTGTACCACAAGTTATCAACATTAATACTTCATGTCGCCAGTTTTAGTTAATGAAACATGTTAAATTGTTAGTTGTGTTTTAACTGCAGCTGCTCTGCAACATGACGGTTTAAATGGGTCTATCTAATTCAACATTTTAAAATATCCATTACTGCTTAAATTTTGAAAGGTGGTCTTTTTTTAATTTATGGTAATTCCAGTTACTGAACTCAACTAGAAAATATTTGGTCTTTTTTCCTGAGAGATTCATTCAACCTTTATTTCTACAGTTAATCCCATTGAGCCTCGAGGACTCATTTACAAGAGAGACCTGATTTCAACAAAGAATGATGACAACATGACAACAAGATTGATATAATTTAGTTCAAGTTATAGATCATTTGTCAAAGACTGCAACATAAATTGTGACATTATAATTAAAGAAAAAACGTGATTGTGGAGATGAGTCAATTTTTTTCATGTTTTCCAGGTAAACCACAGGAGAATGACTTCATGAACTGAATGTTGCATTCAAAGTATCACAAAGGTACAAGATCTCATTTTCTGTCTTCCTAAATCAATAACAGCTTAATCAAGATGTTTGAATAAAATTACTTTAACACCATAACCTTCACAAAGTTGGTATTTACTGCAGGACTGTTAAATTACATTAGTTTTATATTATTAGTTTAGTGTTTGGTAATCATGGGTCAAGTTGAGATGAGACTCTTTCAAGACAGAACAAGAAATAAGAATTATTACCAAGAATATATCAGCATCAATAAACTGTAGGACAGTAACAAAAAACTTATTAAACCATCACAGGTACATTGAGATAGAGCTAGAAGTTATTCTTCATGCCATTTGTCTTCATCTGATCTTTTGTAAAAATATGTCAGAATTTATTTTCCATTAACATTTTTCTTCGCAGGACTGATTTAATTTTCTTGTCTGTGAGTTTCTTCTGTCCTGCTTATATATTTTTTTGTTCTAATTGTTCCTCAGGTTGTTCATCTCTGTTCCCTGACTGCCTGTTGATCCATCCTCCTGGTCCTGTTGATCCTGGATCATCAGATCCTGACATGTCCCCGTCCTCCGAGGACACATTTTCATCTTTCCCTCATCTCACTCGCCTCATTTCTGTTTCTTCCTCAGTCTCTGAAATTACAACGTCACTGTTAGAATGAAGATTATTGTTCAATAAAAAATATGACATGTCTTATTTAACACTGTTTGTACCAAAGTTTAATTTAGAACAACATGTGTGATCACTGGTCAGATCACTGGTCAGATCACTGGTCAGGTCACTGGTCAGATCACTGGTCAGTGGAAGTTCTGCTGTTCTTCTCATTTGGTTCTGGTCCATGAACAAATGGTTGAACCTCCTTCAGTCTCACACGTCCTCACTGTGTCTCTGTGAACTGTCCTCTCTCTAAATGTGCCTGTAGAGTGACATTAGTTTATTTTCTTGCACATTTCTTTGACAGTTAAACATTTTGAGCCCTGATTGAAAATGTTTGTGCAGATTAAATTTACAGCTCTCACTTTGTGATGATGATGATGGTGCTGCTGCTGACTTGAGATGATGTCATTAATAAACAGTATAAATGTCAGTAAAAGTACTTTATGTTGTTTTACATTTTACATATTTTATAATAAATTGTTTGGAGATTTATTTTTGCACAATTAACACTTATTTTGTCATCTGTTATGATTTTAAGTACAAACAGTTTCATTTAAATTAACATTTTAATCAATGAATTACAATTTTACAATAGTTGTCAGGCTACAATCAACAAAGTTCTTGGTTGACATAAAAAAACAACAAATACAACAATTATATTCAGGTCTCTCTTGTAAATGAGTCCTTGTGGCTCAATGGGACGAACCTGTTTAAATAAAGGTTGAATTAATATCTTTTATAGAAATCAAGAATTCATCCAGATGATCTAAGGTAAGCTGGAGCAGATCTGAACTGCTGCATGGAGGACAAGGTGGAGCATTCTCATGCAGAGAACATCAGAAATAACTTTATAACAGGTGTTACTCTGATCTTTTTTTAATGTGTGTAACGTTATAAAACACTGACATGGCTATATTGATCACTGTATTGCATATACATTTTTTTTTCTAACAAATATGTGTTTGCAGTCTCGTTTCCTTCTAAAATTTAATGATAAATGTATCAGCCGCTTCTAAAAATGCTTTGATAAAATGCATAGTCTGTGAAATAATCAGTAATCAGTTAAGTAATCAGTTCGTTACTGCTCAATAATTACTGAAAGACACAGGTAAAGTAAGAAAAGTCGATTTTTGTGTTATGTTGCACCAGCAGCCGCTCAAACTGACTGACAGCGATGAACTGTTTTGAACTATTGAGCGCTGCATGAACCACGTGACCGCGTATCGGCGAGTTCAAAGAGTGTCGCAACTCTCTCTTTACAGGGCTCTGGGTTTACCTCTCCTGCAACCATCAAAAAGGTTAAAGGTAAACACACCTTCATGCTGAGTGGCGGAAGGAATTGGAATGCATCCCATCTTGCACGCTGTGCTCCAGTTGCTGGACAAGACTCTACTGCTACAGGACTGGAAAAGGCCCAGCCTGATCCACTTCCTATTAGGAAGCCTCCACGTGCAAAATATAAACCCAGTTGGCACAGAGACTTTGTCATGTCATAAACGTTATGCAGAAATGTAACTGTTACCTAAGGTTATAGAAGGGTTGACAAAAGGTCATTACAGCTACTGGTTTAGTAAAGTCTTCTTTAAGTATTAACATGGGTAATTTGTTTTATTACAGGAATAATTTTCAAGGAAAATTTAGTTAAATTTACAGGTTTACTTAATCGTTATTAGTACCTTTGGTTTACAATTCTGTTGCTAGAAATATGCAGATAATTTTCAAATGCATTTCTAATGGTTTAGCCTCTTTAAAAAATTCTGTTCAAGTATTCTTTGGAGGAAGTTTAAACCTTAAGAAGGAAGGAGATGTTGTGTTGTGTAATGCTTTGTCATTCACGCCACTAGGTAGGGCTGCAGGATAAGAAGTGAAGATGAGAAGGGTAGAAAGAGTGAGGATGATGATAATGATGAAGAAACCTGATGAAAACGTGCTTTTGGTGTATTGTAGTTCGGGTCTGATGTGCTACGTTAAATAAATGCACTGAGTTCAACAAGAACTTGTTTTAATTTGTCACACCACTACAGTCGACCTGTTAGCTTAGCTTAGCTTCTCAGCTTAGCTGCTATTACCAATCCAAAAACACAGTTTTGGATGGTTTACAAACTGATTTTTTGCCGTTAAATTTTCACTATAAAGACGCGACTCTGTCGGTTTGCCTTAGTGAATCCGATTAGGACTTTTTACAGTTTAAAGTGTCATTAAACGGGCCGTTAGCTATTAATTAGATACGCTAATGCTAACAAATTCCATTCTGATATTTTAGATTTACCGTTTGTTGCGGCTTAAAATCTAAAATATTGGAATTAAAATTTTGAAACAGGATTGTTCAGATCCTTAAACCATTTTAGGTTGATTCGGCTTCACTCAATTGGTTATAAAATGCATGCAAAATATTTATTTTAAATGGAGAACCAGACGCGGTCTGAGAAGAGTGGCCCCCACCTTTTCAAACGGGAGACACACGCAGACATGAAGGACACAGCTTAGAGCAGATGGAGCACAGAGGAAAAAATGCAGCTTTAACACTTTTTATGCTCAAAAATTCAACAAACCAGCGTAGAAAGTGTTGAAAGGTATGAACACCTTTCTCTGGGTTGTTTGGATCGGGCAGGTACACCAAGACAGTTTAAGAGCGTTTTAATACACACCACAGTTAAAGTATTACATAAACAAAGTACTGAAATATGCTGGTGAAGATTCTCAGTTATCCAGGACAACTCAATTGAGAAAGCTCCTCGGATGAGGAGCGAAACGTCTTCTGTTACAAATAAAGTCCAGTTGTTTTTGTATTGAACGCTTTTTGAAAGTACTGAAATGCATTTCAGGAGACAATGGAGGTGTACTTCACCTTAGAAGTTGCTCTGCTCTCAAGATTGTCTGACGCTACTTACTGTTTTAGGATAATTTAGAGCTTTAGAGTGTGAAGTCACTTGTCCGTGGCGCAGCGGCTGATGGGATAGAATTGGGCCACATCCGCCATTTTTATTGCCCTCCATATTAACTGTCGAAAACAAGCTTTCTCGCTGACTTTAAAAAACAAACAATCTAAGTAGTTTAAAACAGTTTAACGATGGTCAGAAATTGCTGCGTTATTGGATGTAATATCCGGTCACACGACTGGAATTGTAAAAAGATCGAAAACTGACTTTTTTTTTATAGATTCTCCACCAGGAAACAACGTGAGGAGCTCGTGTGTAGGATGTAACAAAAAGGAGATGGTGAGACATCCTGATAACTTTCTCCAGCTTCCCAAGAGACCTGCTAGTTTGTTCCAGACATTCTGGTGAGTGTCTAAATTCAGTTTGTTGGTGTTGTGCCATAAATTTGTGCCATGGTTTTGTCCGGGTGTTCTCATGTTTAGCTCATGTTCATAGAAGTGGGTCAACCTGGTTTAGGTCGGGTTTATACTTTGTATTTTGCATGTAACTTAGTCTGACTTTAGACAGAGTGGACATCTGTGTTATTGTGAAATAAACTATTTAAAGGTTCTAGAGTTGTCAATTTTACTGTAGTAATACTGATCTGTGTTCTGATATGTCCTCTTCAAGACAAACCTTCAGATGAAGTGGATGAAACTCCAGGAGAGGAGCTCAGTGAGGCTGCAGTTGACAGAGAGGAGGAACATGAACCAGCAACAAAAAGGTACAAATACAATGTGTGAACAAAGAAGAACAGAAATAAACCATCTGTTACAGGAGAACAGGGAGCTCAGGTCAGAGCTGAATAAAAAACAGCTGGACAAATAATTTTTATAGTATTAAATATTATACAGGACTGCATTGCTTTGCCATCTTGTTGTCATTGTTTAACACTGTTAGGCATTTTCTGCCAGCATAAAAAACCTCACAATTTCAATGGTTCCACTAACGCTAATGCATTTGGTCAGCATCTTTGCCATCTTTTTAAGGTGTCACATAAAAATCTGTCTAATACCTGTGTCTTTCTTTTCTTTCCAAGGGATGGACGTCTGTCAGACAAGCTCATAACAAAGCTGTGGCCTTTTCTCCAGATTATTACCCTGGGACGTTGTGTTATGACAGAGGCTTTGATATTAAAGACAGTGTGGGAGTCAAGGTCAAGGTTCTTTATTGTCATTCACATCGCATGTTGTACATGAGATGGAACAAAACCGTGTACACAGGGTCCCAGTTACATCCAACAAAAGTATAAATGAATGATGTGCTGAGGTTCAAATCCCATCATTCACTAAATGGAGATGTGAACTTGATGCTAAGGATGTTGAATACACACAAGCACACCTTAGAAATCATGTGGAAAGAGTGATTGGTTGCATGAGAAACAAATATACAATGTTACACAGAAATATACCAGTTAACTGTACTGGTGCTTACATGTGAGGGTGAAGAGGTGACACTTCTTAACATTGTGTGTGTGCTGTAGTTTAGTAAATATTTGTTCTATTGTGGTTGTAAATGTAATACTAACGAAACCTGCACATGCTGCTACTGATAAATGTATTTGCTGCACTAAATTTTTGAAATATATTTACAGTTGAATAATAACATAAGTGGTTGTTTTTTATCATTTAATAAAAATTCATGTGGTAAACATTCATGAAACATTTGATTCATCACTTCAGGGAACATGTAAACATGATGAAATTGATCACATTTGTAGTAAATATTTGATGTATTAACATATTTCAGGTAAGAAATAAACATGTAATGAAACATCCTATTTTGAAGTAAACATTTGATGTAATTAAACGTTTCTAGTAACAAACATGATGAACATTGTGTGAGGTAATACATTTCATAGAAAATTGCTACACAAAATGTTCAAATATAAGTTAATAGCATGATTTACATATTTATGTCTCCCTTGAAGCTGCAGTACAAACGTACTCTGAGAAATATCTTTAAGAAGCTTTGTGCTTTCTGGAGACAAGCTTCACACAATTCCTGTTCTGGAGACACAAGGACGACAGCCATGTCTTTCTGGGTCCACACAAGGTCACAGTGATTTGATTATGTACCTGTCCATAGTATGGATGATGTTTCTTCAGTTGAAGTTCACTGCCTGCCTCCATGGCCTGCTGGATGCTGCATGTCCTATATTTGTAAGGAAACTTTCTCCAAGCAACAGCAATCACATATTGAGTCCATCAGGAGATGCTCCAAGTTCAGGGATGTTGGTGTTTATGATGAAACCACATTTAACTTTTAGATTTTTTGTACGGCTAGATGTAATTTTAATGTAGGCCTTTTGAGCATCATCCTCATGATTCACACTCCATTTTGTTTGCACTGAGTAGACACAGTGTTGCTCAGCATGACCCACGGTGTTCTGGTGGCTCAGAGTCTGAGAGTGCAGAACCTGTGAACACGGAATTAAAATGATGAATGAAAAGACCGAAGCATCAATTATAATATATCTATATTTTAACACACACACACACACACACACACACACACACACACACACACACACACACACACACACACACACACACACACACACACACACACACACACACACACACACACACACACACACACACACACACACACACACACATATATACA
>NC_056504.1:22988926-22997127 GCF_014905685.2 Nematolebias whitei
ACACACACACACACACACACACACACACACACACACACACATATATATATATACACATATGTATATATATATAAAATAAAGTAATCTAATCAAGATTTGAAGTCAACATGTGATTAGATGAGCTCAAGTCATTAAAAATAAGGTAATTAACCATTTCAACTTGGAGCTTTGTAAATCAGTTAAAAACATACTTTAAAAATCAACTGTTCACAATTTTCTAATATAACATACAGAAGGTTGATTGATTCTAAAATAATGCACATTAATAATTTATGTAAAATTAAGGAGCCAAGAACAACGTACCTTTTGTTCAAACCACAACACATTCTCAATCCGGGGTTTTAAAAATGTCCAAATCATCCACCCAGCCCTTCATAGATTGGACCAGTGCTTCCAGTAACTTGTAATTCTTTAAATTATTTGCGGTGACAAACACCAGGTCTGCTGGGAATGTCGGTGGAGTCAAATATTACTCCGGGTCTCTGCTCCATTTTTATTTTTTCAAAGGGGCGACATTTCCAATTTTATCTATTTTTTCCATGTACCGTTTTTAATCATCTGGGAGAAGTTTGTCACGATATAGTCCACTTTGTTTTGAGCTGCTTTTCAGCGTTATGAAAGAGGAGACAGCGGTGACACCGCAGATAAACTGTAAGGAACTCTCGTGAGGGTTTGGACCAAGATCACAACACAACAGACTGACGATAAATAATAAGTGTTTATTGTTTCTAGGAGGGAAGTGACAGCTGGTCTTGGTGCTGGTCTGGGTTCTGGTTCTGGTGTCGGTTAATGGCAGGAGCAATCTAAGAAGCAGAGAACGGTTAGTGGTCGTGCTGATTACCAGAACGTGGAGAACAGTCAATAAGGAAAAACCACTAACCGTCTCAGATGATCTCAAGGGTCCTGAAGGGTGGAAGTGTTCAGATCTGCAGCTGCTGGAAGGGCTGAGTCCGGTGAAGGACGACAGTCGGCCGCAGCTGTCTGCGTGTCCAGAGTCCGTGATCCAAAAGGGGTGGTCAGGCTTTCCAAGGTCCAGTAACGTGAAGCAGATGTCAGGCAGTACCAGAGGAGCAGGCAGATCGGTGGTCGTGCAGGCGTGGGTCGGTACCAAGAGCAGATGCAGAAACAAATCCAAAAGGGCAATCCAAAGAGACGTGGTCGAGGCAGGCAGAGGGTCAAGGAACCAAGAGATCAGGCCAAACAAGAAGGGGAGGACAACCAGAAAGAGGGACAGGTAGCGTGGTGGGCAAGACAAGGAGCGAGGACTTGAACAGGGACAAGAGAGGGGAACAAGGACTACAGGCATGAACGCGAGATATCTAATAACTACTAAGAGTGTTCAACTATCGGGCACCGAAGAGTTGACAGGTTGCTGCTTATAAAGGGTGGAGAGAACAGGTGCAGCCAGTCAGAGATAATCAGGCCAGCTGGCTGCAGTGCAGACAATTAGTGCAGTCAGCCTTCACCAACATGCAGAGTGGACAGACTGGTTCTCCACATACACACACACACATGAGAACCAGGTAGAAGAAGATAAGGAGTGAGGATGAAAAGAACAGAACAGAACTGAGAAACCAGAGCTAGTGAACAGAGTGATAAAGATCTAAATACAGGGACGTGATTCATGACAATAAACACCTGTTTTTTTTCTTTTTCTGAGTGCTGTAAACATGGCGGTGAGACGGGAACGCCCCGCCCCCAACACAGTGGCGTACGTTCCAAAGCTATATAAGCTCTTCATGAACCCGCCTCCCGCCTGGAGGGGGATCTTCTCCTATTGGCTGACCATCTAGTCAATCTAAGGTTACCTTGGCAACCATGCAGTCATATTTCTTATCTTTCAAGGAAAAACTAGTTTTAACTGGATTTTCTGTACCAGTCTCGAAAGTTATTTTTCTTTGTTCTGTCTGCAGACGATTCGGCCCCTCCTTCATGCTCAGTGCTGTACGAAAACAAGTTTTTCACCTCTATGTGATAAAATGTGTGAACAGTTTATAACACACAAAAATGGATATGATGTGAATAAAGTATAACCTATAAAATATGGAAAAAGTGAACACAGTATAAAATGTCCAATATGTGTGAACACACTGTGTATAATTTACATAAGAACACTCTTTAACGAGCCAAACATGGCAGGCACCAATAATGTAGAGGGATATGGGGCTGGATATATATTGTAAATGATCAGTTATGAGTTAAGCTCATAAGATATGCATTTATTATGCAAATATGTAACGAGTCTGTATGGATCAGCGCAACACCTGACTCAGGACAATATACAAAAAAAAGGTTTTATTTATTAAAGGCGTTTGTCTGGGGAGGATCCAAGCCTCGGTTCTGGTCCAATCTTCTGTGGCAGGAGCAGGGCTGAGACAGAGAATGTTGGAGGGCTGGGCAGGAAACAGAATCCAGGAACATAGCAGGAGTCGAGAGCCAGGAGCTGTGTTAACAGGCAAAAGGATGATCCGTAGTCGTGGTCAAAGAGGAGAGCAAGGTTGTACCGTGCAGGCCAAGAGCGTGGTATCCAGACAGGGGCAAAGTCAAAGCGAGGAGTCAAGAGTGAAGCTGTGGTCAAAAATGAAGAAACTAGGAACAAGAGAATGCTGGATAATTTACTGGCTGTGAGGCTTTCAATAATCTGGCACCTTGCAGAGGCAAGAGCTGAGTTTATATAGGGCTGGCACCAGGTGTAGAGCATCAACACTGATTACTGTGATCAGGGAGAATCAGGTAGGCAGGCTTTGCAGGGGTGATTGACAGGCAGCTAGAAATGACAGAGGGAGAGTAGCCAGAGTGACAGGAGCTGAATGAATGAGAGGGTAATTCAAAACTGAAGCAGGAAAAAACGTGAATGATCTTAAAACAGGGGCTGTTATATGAGGAGCAGAGGCTTGAACAGATGGGGGGGCAGCGGGGGCCGCTGAGCGTGACATAGTCCCCCCTTTAAGGTCTGGCATCCTGACGGACCACCAAAGAAAAAGAACTAACAAGGACCAGGCGGGTGGAGGGGGCACTGGAGATGGGCAAAAAGGCTGGTTGGAGATCCAAAGTGACCTCCAGAGATGCCCCAAAACTCTGGTGGATGGCCCGGCCACTGTCCAAAAAGTGGCAAAGTCCAGGTGAGATGGCCATGTAAGCCTTGCTGGGGCCATATCAAAGGCAAGACCAGGACCAGTGCTGCACCAGGCAGGAGGATCCGAGCTGCAGCCCACATGGATGTCCTGGAGGGCCGAGGAACTTCAGTAGTCGACATGGAGGGCCGAGGAGCTGCTGAAGCCGACATGGAGGGCCAAGGAGCTTGTAGTGAACTAAGCCTCAGGTCAAATTGAGGGCCTTCCTGGGACAAGAACTGTATTTCATTGATTTGAGTCCAGAAACACAAGATTAAGTTCATCCAAAGACTTCCTAAGTGTCCTGCACTGATCAATCGAAAGAACACTCTCTTTTCTATCATCATTACTATTTTACAAATGTTTTGATAATCAAAGTGTGTTTAGTTCAAACCATTTTCAAATGTTGAAGTGAACTACTCATTTTGAATCAACTGTGAAACAGTATTAATGATTTTTAATCCTCATTCAAAGTAGAAATCAAGTGAGAATGTGTTACAGAGTAATGATTCATCTTCTTGATCTTCTGTCTGAAATGAGCAAGTTGTGATGTTGGTCAAAGGTCAAGTTTCGGTCAACTGTAAGTTTACTGAAAAGAAATGTCATGTTTAACTTTTACAGAAAGATATTAGAGAAATGACTCCACGAAGTCTGGGTCCTTCAAAAACATTTTCTGTCTGTTCTTAAACAAACTTAATCTTTTTCCTTGACTTTTAATAACCTCTTACATCACTAAAACACACCCCTGTTCGGTCAATCGACCAATCAGGAAGTTCTCAAATGAACCAGAAGTGACCTCTTTAAAAGGTGCAACACTTCCTAGTTCACTAGAGAGTTCAGAGAGAATGCAAAGAGAACACTGGGAGAACGCTGAGAGAATGCTGTGAGTTAGTTCCGAGAGCAGCAGAGTTCAGAATGCTGGAATGCTGAATGCTGGAGAACAACTGCGACTAAGCTGGACGAGAGAAGTTCAGAGGAACTATGAAATGTCTGTTCTGGGATGATCTCATGACTCCGAACGGTTCCCTACTATCCTTACGGAGACGCTGGAGAGCGTTTGAAGAGAACTCTACACCGAAGTCGGAATTATCCTCTGCCAAGGTAAAAGAGTCGATCTTCAACCGCAAAGTGTACCGTTGGTTAAGCTGGGTCCAGAAGGAGCGTGTTGTTCTGGTTATAACAGACAAATTCCCTCACCCATCTCTCTCAAGATAAACTTCATTTTCCATCTTTAAACTCTTCTATTTTGCTAGTAATTAATCCAGATATTTTCAGAAATGTCTGTTGTAAAGCTTGAACCCAGATACCATGGCTTATGGTCTCTGAAAGCTTGCTAATTAATTATGTTGTGTTGAAATCAATCTGCCAAATTAATGTAAATGTTTGATGTTAAACTTTGATTCTGTTAATAAATGACCGCATTCATTTGATGGGTCAAAGAAAATTAACGTCTCACGTTACATTTATTAAATTCAATGCACGATATTATTCAGTCCAGAAAAATGAATGAATCCGTTTAATTTATGGATAATATATCACAGATATATGTTCCTTTACATCTGGTGGCCTTGTACGGGTCTCTAAAGAGCTCTACATCTGGTGGCCTCGTACGGTTCATGAATGGACTGTTATTCGTGTAACAATTGAATTATCATGTTGGCATGAAATGAAAAGTGCAGATTGCTGTGTGAAACGCAGCGTTGTGGCAGCTGCGATGCTCGGAGAAAATACAGCAATGTTTGCAGCTGTGGTGATCTGAAAGCTGAAAATAAAGTCAATGGTTCGTTTAAAAGCTGAATTTGTACATCTGTTGTGTAACTGAAGCTGATGAGCTGTGAAAAAACGTGGATTCTGTTTAGACGGACGGAGGTTCTGTTCGACCCGGTTCTGGTCCGGCTCGGTTCTGATAAGTTCGAACGAGTGTTTTAAATGGATGGAGAGACGTTTTTAAGAACGGAGCGCCGTCTCCGTGAGCTTTGAGAGTTTATTCGTTACATTTTTAACAGAAAATAGTACATTTTGACAGTTTAAAAGACGAAAAGTTGACCAGAATGTTCATGCTAAATGCTAACACGCTAGCTGGAAAAACGATCCGTCATTGGCTGAAAACCGCTGTGTGGTACGCCCTGATTCGCTGAGAAATGAGTGACGTGTCTGCGTCACTTCCTCTGAGTCAGCGATATAAAACCCACCCCCGCTGTTTGTCTCTGTGATTGGTTGAAAACGGCCGTGTGGAACACTCTGATACGCTGAGAAATGAGTGACGTATCTGTTCGTCACTTCCTCTGATGTCAGGTTGTAAAACCCACCCCCGTTGCTGTTATGATTGGTTGATTCAGTCACGTGACCCGGAAATGTGTCTCGGTTCAACCAAAGCCTTTTCTGTGCTTAAAATCACTAAATGGAGCTGCCACATGTCCCCAAAACTCATGTTTCATGCAAAAAAGTCGTGCTTGTTTAAACAACGCCACGTTTAAGCTTTAAATCCGTTCAGAAATGTTGATTTAACCGAGTTTAGCCGATGCTAATTTTAAGCTAAGCGGCTAACAACAGGATGTCAACGAACGATCCATAGGAAGTTGTCAGACTCCTGCTGGTATAAATAAGCTTACACCACCACCTGCTGTTGAAAGAGGTATATAACAGTTTTCCTGAAGGGGAGACTGATAATTCCTCAACATTTTTTTTCTTTTTCTTTTCACCCGACCTGGTGAATGACTGTTTAAAATAGCGAATTTCTGGAAAAAAATGGCTTAAGGAAGCGTTTAAAAACTGAAGTTGCTTTAAACTTTTAGAAAAATTGCAGGTTTATTTAATGTAAAGTGCTTTAGAGTAAATATCACTGAGAGCCTGGTTCTTGTATCTGTTAAAAATAAGCACATTAAAAAGTAACACTGCAGAGAAGCATTTACTTAAGAATATTCATGAATTGGGGTAAAACCTACGAATTGGTGCCCATTCCTCTGAATAAGTTGACTTATAACAGTACTTTTGTGTAAACCCAGAGCTTAAAAAGTGTGTGAAACTCACTGCTCACTTGAATACAAATATTTACCTGTTGAAATATCTGAAGCTGGCAACTGTTTTAACCAGATAAAGTGCTGAACAGTGAATGACCATGGCTGATGGAACAGAAAAGAAAATTGAGACCAAAATGGAATGGTTAGAGAAAGCGTTAGCACTGCTGACGGAATCTTTAGTTCCATATGATAAACAGGTGGTGAGCATGAACGACAAAGAGTTATTGGAAGAGCTGATGAAAGTCGCAGAGAGTGTGACCTCTACTGATATAACAATATCAAGTTATAATCAGCTGGCTAAAATTGTGCTTTTGTTGAAAGCAACATTATATGCCACGGTAAAAAAAGCTGACGACCTTGAGATAAGGTTAAACGGCAAAAAAGAGTTGGTTCGGGAAATTGATGCATGCTTCCTTGAATTTGAATGTGAACAAGTGCTCCTCATGAACAAACATCTTGAACGGATGTTTCAGTCACAGAAAGATGCACGTGCAGAAATTGATTCACTGAATAGCAAAATACAGTTACTTAATGCATCACTATCTGAAGCCAGGGATGCTAAAGAGCTGTTGTCCAGAGAATACTTTGCATTAAGACGGGATCACGACGAGAAAATGTCACAAGTTTCCCGCTGCAAAGCTGAGATAGATGTGCTTAAAGCACAACTTTGCCATGCAGAAAAGAAAAATGGTGAGTGTCATGAACTGAATGTGGGGACGTGCTGGGCTCTAGACCCGATTCTCCCTACATCACACACACCTCCATCCTTACCTAAAGTGGGAGGAGTAGACCTGAACAGGTCTCCTCTACCGACCATGCAAGAGAGACCGTTGATACTTCCTCCTTCAATAGATGATTTGCAAAAAATCTCAAAATATGTACAACGCTTTGTACCTGGACCGATGGGTTCAACTGGAACAAAAGCGTACCTGAAAGACCTTGAATTCAGACTGGGTGGTTATTCTAATGCTACGGTTGAGGATAAAATCAGTCTGATAAGGCTCACTTCGGACAGAAAGGTGTTCACCTTCATCGAGCGTCTACCTGATGCAATGAGAAGGGATTACAACCTTCTGTGTGAAGCTTTGATCAGAGAGTACAACCCCTCATCGGAAGAAAGGGGGGTGAACTCATACACAAATGATGATGAGTCATCGCAAGCTGAACACTCAGAAACTGATTTTCATGATTTTGAACTAGGCATTCCATTTCTGGGAGGACTCCCAGATAACCTGGTACCGAGTCAAGAAACTGGGCCAGTATGGTTCACAAAACCAACACAGGCCATAGCTCTTTTCTCAACCGATGATGTCGACCAAGGGCCTCAAACCTATGGTGTCTTACCCATAGACAGGTCCGACGACTCAGAAAGGGATTCGTTGGAGCTCCCCAAGGAGCAAGAACCCTTATCAGTCTCATCACAGATTGATCAGGTGGTCGCCCAAGCCGACGCTCTGACATCTGATGAAGAAAGAGACAAACTTCGCCAAGTTCTTTTAAAATATGAAAAGTCATTTTCAACTGACTCAACAGATTGTGGGTTGACCTCACTCCACACAGTGAGAATCCCAACCCCACCTAACGCACCGCCAACATTTGTCAGACAATACAAGATCCCTCTGGCAGCACACCAGCCTGTCCAGGAGATCATTGATGACCTATTGGTCAAAGGTATAATCAGACAATGTAATAGCACCTACTCTGCACCTTTATGGCCAGTTTTAAAACCAAATGGTAAGTGGAGACTTACCATAGACTACAGAAAGCTAAATAAACAAGTACCCTTATCCAGGTGGCCAATGACTCAGCTCCATCAGGAACTGCCAAAGGTCACCGATGGTAAGTACTTCTCGACCCTCGACGTCGCCTCTGGTTTTTGGACCATCCCTGTGCGCGCCGAGGACCAACACAAACTAGCTTTCACTTTTGGCAGCCGACAATACACCTTTACCAGGTGTCCCTTTGGCTACGCTAACTCACCTGCAGAGTTCAACATCTTTTTGAACAAAGCATGTCCAGACGCCCACGAGCGTGGGACACTGATCTACGTGGACGACATCCTTTTGAG
>NC_056504.1:22997227-23049320 GCF_014905685.2 Nematolebias whitei
TGTATATATATATGTATATATGTATGTATGTATATATGTATTTATGTGTGTATGTATATATATATGTATGTATATATATATGTATATATGTATGTATGTATGTATATATATATATGTATGTATATATATATGTATATATGTGTGTATATATATGTATGTATGTATGTAAATATGTATATATATATTTATATATGTATATATATATATGTGTATATATATATATATATGTATGTATATATATGTATATATATATGTATGTATATATATGTATATATATGTATGTATATATAAGTATATGTATATATGTATGTATATATAAGTATATGTATATATATGTATGTATATATAAGTATATGTATATATATGTATATATATATGTATGTATATACATGAATATGTATGTATATATGTATGTATATACATGAATATATATATATATATGTATGTATATGTATGTATATATATATATGTATATATATATATGTATATGTATGTATATATATGTATATGTATATATATGTATATGTGAAGCACCCACAGTCAGTGATGGTCTGGCGTGCCATGTCAGCTGCTTGTGTTGGTCCACTGTCTTTTATCAAGGGCAGGGTCAATGCAGCTAGCTATCAGGAGATGTTGGAGCACTTCATGGTTCCATCTGCTGAAAAGCTTTATGGAAATGAAGATTTCATTTTTTAGCATGACCTGGCACCTGCTCACAGTGCCAAAACCACTGGTAAATGGTTTACTGACCATGGTATTACTGTAATGAGAGATAATATGCGTCTGATATTATCCATAATTTAAACGGATTCTTTCATTTTTCTGGACTGAGTAATATCGTGTTTTGAATATTAAATGTGGACGGAAACGTGTTTAAATTTCTGACTCACCAACAACAGTGAGCCGTTTATTTTAAACGATTTAAAACACATCACACATTTACATTAATTGGCAGATTGATTACAATTAACACAGCTTAATTAATGAGCTTTTGCACTGAGAAATCATACGGCCATGATTTCTCACTTGCAACTGAAATACAACAGACATTTCTGAAAATATCTGGATTAATTACTGGCAGATAGAAGAGTTTTAAAGATGGGAAAATGAAGTTTAAATGGAGAGAGATGGGTGAGGGAAAGTGTCTGTATAACCAGAAACAACACGCTTCTTTGGACGCAGCTTAACCCACGGTACACTAGCAGTTGAAGATCGACTCTTTTACCTTTGCAGACGATAGTTTCGGCTTCGGTGTAGAGTTTTCTTTCAACTCTTTTCAGCGTCTCCGTAAGAACAGCTGTGACCTCAGGAGTCGTGAGATCATCACAGAACAGACTTCCTCATTGTTCAGAGCGTTCGTCGGGTAGAGCCACAGCGAGACGTCGTGGCATCGACGGACTCTTGTCACTCCATTAGAAACCGCTCTGAACTTCTGTTCCTCTGAACTTCTCTCGTTCAGGAACTTCTCATTCGAGGTTCTCCCTGGAACTCTTGTTCTGCTCTGGAACGTTGTTCTGCTTGGAACTAGGAAGTGTCGACCCTTTTAAAGAGGTCAGTTCCGGTTCCTCTGAGAACTTCCTGATTGGTTGAACGAACCAACAGGGGTGTGGTTTTAGTTACGTAAGAGGTTACTACAAGTCAAGGAGACAGAGTAGATGTTTTAAGAACAGACAGAAAGATGTTTTGAAGAAACAGAGACATTTAGGAGCCAGTCTCCTTCTATCTATCTGAGAGAGTTAAACATGACATTTCGTTCCGATAAACATGTTTTTGACCGTTCCTTGACTTTTGACCGACATCACAACTTGCTCATTTCAGACAGAAAATCAAAAATGCATAATTACTTGTAACAGGCATTTAACTTGATTTCTACTTTGAATGAGGATTAAAAATCATTAATACTGTTTCACAGTTGATTTAAAGTGAGTAGTTCACTTCAACATTTAAAATGGTTTGAACTAAACACACTTTGATTATCAAGATATTGTAAAATAGTAATGATAATAAAAGAGAGTGTTCTTTCAATTGATTAGTGCAGGACACACTTAGAAAGTCTCTGGATGAGCTTAATTTGTATTTCTGGACTCAAATCAATGAAATAACAGTTCCTGTCCCAGGAAGGCCCTCAGGGGCAGGTTTTGACCTGAGGCTTAGTTCACTACATTACTGTGCTCAATTGGCCTGCCAACTCTCCTGACCTGAACCCCATAGAGAACCTGTGGGATATTGTGAAGAGAAAGTTGAGAGACGCAAGACCCAACACTCTGGATGAGCTTAAGGCTGCTATCGAAGCATCCTGGGCCTCCATAACACCTCAGCAGTGCCACAGGCTGATTGCCTCCATGCCACGCCGCATTGAAGCAGTCATTCATGCAAAAGGATTCCCGACCAAGTATTGAGTGCATAACTGAACATGATTCTTTGAAGGTTGGCGTTTTTTGTATTAAAAACACTTGTCTTTCATTGGTGGGATGAAATATGCTAATTTTTTGGGACAGGCATTTTGGGTTTTCATGAGCTGTATGCCATAATCATCAGTATTAAAAACAATTAAAGACCTGAAATATTTCAGTTTGTGTGCAATGAATCTGAAGTATATGAAAGTTTCATTTTTATCATTACATTATGGAAAATAATTACCTTTATCACAATATGCTAATTTTTTGAGAAGGACCTGTATATATGCACACACACACATTAAAATTTCATAATCATATATATAATATATATATATATATATATAATATATATATATATATATATATATATATATATATATACTGTAGTTTAAATAAAAGGTTGAATAAATCATTATGTATATATTTATATTCATTCAACCTTTATTGATACAGGTTAGTCCCATTGAGTCAATAGGACTCATTTACAAGAGAGACCTGGATTTTAACAAAGAGTGATGACAACAGTGGACAACAAACTGTTTTTCAATTGTAAAACAAACAAACAATAAAAAATATAAAAATTTGTCTGAATCATTTGTGAATGTGTATTGTTGTTGTTATCAGTGTCTTATTATCTTGTGCTCTGGTCCAGTGTCTTCATGGACCATGTGTGTGAGGGTGGACATGTTAGGAGGTTGCTGTGTTGAAGCTCCATGAATCAGCCTCTCTGCAGCTCTCAGCACCTTCACTGAGCCTTCAGGGAATCACTGAGTTGCTATTGTTCTTCCCAGTTAGAAGGTGGGAGCTCTCTTCAAATGATGATCTCCAGCATCATCTTGTTCATGCCAGACTTTTCGTCCACTGATCACAGCCACCTGGAAACATCAGGGGGGACCAGTAGCTGTTTAACACATCTGGAAGGAAACCAGTGAGATTTTAATATGGCCATGACCATTATGATATGATGTTATGTGGGGGAGCGGTGGAGCAGAGGTCACAAGATAATAATAATAATGTCATCACAATGTCAGCACTGTATGTTTCCATACAATGGCGAAATTAGTCTTTGCATTTAACCCATCCACCACCAGGTGGTGCAGTGGGCAGCTATTGAAAGCGCCCAGGGGGCATTTTGGGGATGAGGTGTGCTGCCCAGAGACACCACGTGATATGCAGTGACTGGGGATCGAACCTGGGACTTTCAGGTCCAAAGCCGGCTGCCCTGCCTCTACACCATCTCGGCCAGATGGGCCTGTGATTGGAAAGTTGCAGGTTCAACTCCCGGTACTGTCAACATCCAAATGTGGGTGGAAAAGGTGAAACACCCACACCTGCCTCCACCCTCATTGGCCCCACTCTGGGCCCCTGAGCAAGGCACTCAACCACCACCATCTGCTCCTAAACAGGTCTCTCTAGTAAATGAGTTCTCGTGACTCAATGAGACTACCTGGATAAATAAAGGTAAATGGAAAAATAAAAGTTTAAAATAGAAATACATCAGGAGGCCGAGGTTGTGTGTGTGACGTGCACGTTCCTGAGGTCATGTGTGTGACGTGCACGTTCCTGAGAGGCCACAGACAGAGCAGCTCCAGCTTTTGTTGAGTTCCTGTAGTCCTGCAGTTTTCAAGCTGAAATGAAAAAACATAATGAATATGAACTTTACAGTCTATAGTTACCTGTTCATATAAACACATGGAGGTGTCTCACCTTGTGACTGACAATAAAATATGTAAATTTATGAACTCTAATGAAGTTATAATGATGCTCCTACTCTTTGAAGGTGAACCGATGGTACCACACCATCTCTCAGTCGGACAGTCTGATCAGTTTGATCAAAATCCTCCAGTTTAAAATCCTCACTGCTCAGATGAATCCTCCTTAAAGATACAGGTACTTCCACCTCTTCCTCACATCTTGTTCTTCGGGAAACCTTCAAAATGAAAACAGGAGATTTGTGTATACACAAACATTGTACAGAGGAGGTCAATCTTATCTTCTATTTCCTATATTCTCCCTAGTTTTATTTTTTTAATATCTTGGAACTTAAACAAAACTCCCGTTTTGATGCATATCTGTTGATAATGAACCAAAGCTGCTGAAATAGTGAGTATGCTTGTTAGAAAAATATCCTGTCATCAGATCTCAGTTAGCTTCATTGCAGCTGAACACTGTGTTACACTGAACATCAAATCAGCTGGTGGATATAAATACAGTACAGTAATATTATATTCACAAAATACTAACAATAATATGTTCATCTTACTTGTGAAAAGTTATCCCCCGAGACCTGACGTCAACAGTCCGTCGATTAGAACAGAAATAAGCTGCGAAGTGCTGAGACGACATCTGCTTTAGCCAAATGACGACCGCTCCAAGATGGCGGCCGAAATTCCTGCGCCGCATAATCTAGTGATTATATATCTATGGTCGCTCACGCGCCGTCGTAGCATGAACCGGTAAGGGGCGTGGCTTCAGCTCTTCTGCTACAGGGACACCAAGATGGAAATACAGGGGCTGCGAGATGCCCAAAACACCAACTATCAACATGGTGCCCTGCACGGCAACTCTCCGTCCTCTGTTGAGCAGGCACCACAGTTATTGCCTCATTTTGTTTCCACCAGGGCCGAAGCAAACAGCCATCAGAGTGAGAACAGCAGGACGGAAACGTGGCCCCTGCTGGTGGAGGAAAACGGCAGCAATGTTACTTGTCGTTCGCCCGTTGGCGAAACTCAGTCAGCTACTAACGACAGCACGTTCGTGGGGCTTCATAACCTAAATTCAGACAGAGAGAGCGAGCTAAATTCTCTGGTTATTTCCAACGAGTTCAGAAATACGAGCTGGAAATACGTGGAGAGCGGCTCCGTCATGGCGCTGCCGCTTTTCGATGGGGAAGAGGAACTGCAGCGGCAGCTAGCGTTAGCTTCTCCGGGTGTACGGCAGCAGGGGTCTGTTGACAGCGGCGCCGCTACGAAGATCTGCACGAACAGGCCCGAGAGACAGAAACGGGATTTGTATGTCATTTTTAACACGCTCCAAGAGGATGGAGCCGCCGAAGCGAGGAAAAATCAACGCAACGACTCGTGCCACGAGAAGAGACGTCAGGTGAAAGAAGTTGAAGAAGGAGCTAGTCTGTGCGACCCCATGGAGGCTGGCAGCTGCAGCAGCTCGGCTCTCGGTGAGTCTACAGACACTCCGAGCTGTCTGCACACTCTAAAGAGCGTAGACCCTTTCTTAAGTTTGTTAACCCACAGTTCTACCATAGTTCACGCCAAACAGCCTGTCGGTCACCACACGGTGGAAGACGTCGTTTTAACAAACAAATATGGCGACCGGATTTGCGGCCAGATCTGCACCGAACACAGCGAAGCAAAACACCTCCGAGAGAGCCGGACTGACGGCGGCACTGCGCTGCTCTCACACACGGAAGGTGTTGAGAAGTCAGAAAATACTTCAAGCACAAAGAGAACGAGTCCAGTCACGGCCTCCCCGAACCAGACTGCGAGTGAGACCTTTTCGGGAACCATCACGATCAACAACCAAAGCATCATAGTCACGATTGAGAACGGAATCCTGACTCTGGCTGCCCCACCTGAGGGCCATGTCCACAAGGAGGACGGCATGGTCAGCCTAAAGGAACATCTGGGTATGAAAGACCATGAGGACATTGTTCTTCTTAACTATGACAGTGGTACCAAGTCCATTGGGAAGATCAGCACCCTGGCAGTAGCCAGCCCCAACCACCACAAAGTGCCCAGACCTGGTTTACCTGTTAGTGACTTAGAGCTGGCTCTGGTGGATGACTGCACATTGTCAGAAGTGGGCACATCTCTACAGTCCTGTCCCATTGTTAAGGAGGATGGGGAGGCGCTGTGTGCTTTAACAGAACCTGATCTGGTTTCCCCATCTCCCCAAACTACTGTAGCAGACTGTGACAATGGGGACTTGAACTCTCTACGGCTAATTAGAACAAAGAAAGACACTGTGGCCACATTTCTCTGTCCAGAACCTGACTGCTCCTGCACGTTTGAGTCCCGCCAGAAACTGAAGGTCCACCTTCTGAACCACATAGAGGACCCTCGGCCATATCCGTGCACGGTGGAGGGCTGCGGCTGGGCTTTTGCCACCTCTTACAAGCTGAAGCGCCACCTCCAGTCCCATAATAAACAGCGTCCACACACCTGTCAGTTCCAAGGCTGCGGGCGGCGCTTCACTACAGTCTACAACCTTAAGGCTCATTTAAAAGTTCATGAGCAGGATAAAGCCTTCATCTGTGATATCTGTAACGAGAAGTTCCGCAGCACCACACGTCTCACCAACCATCAGAGGGTTCACTTTGAGCCACAGAGACCCCACAAATGTGAATTCCCAGGTGGGTTGTGCTTTAGAAGTTGATGGCAGTAAATCATCTCCATCAAAAGTTATAGTGTTCACTTTCCCTGTTTGCAGGCTGTGAGAAAACCTTCATTACTTTCAGTGCCCTGTTCTCCCACAACCGTACCCACTTCAGAGAAACGGGACACTTTGCATGCACTTTCCCAGGCTGCCACAAGACCTACGACAAGGCTTGTCGCCTCAAAATACACATGAGAAGCCACACTGGTAAGCTTGGAGTTTGTCTTGTGTAAAAGTCTTGAGCAGCCTATAATTTTTTATCATTTACATTTTAGGAGCCAAGCTTTCTTGTAATATTTTGTAGGGATGGGGCCGATCCGGTATCGGGCTCCGATACCAGTATAATTTACGTATCGGATTTTCCGATCCAACCTGCCAATATTTCCTATCCATGTCTGTGGTTGCGCTGCACATTGGCTTCAAACTATGGAATGGATTTCCTGAATGGAGGCGTGTTTCATGAACCCAGAGTAATAAGATACACCTCACATTCAGAAAATCCATTTTATAGTTTGCAGCAAGCTACAACGTGAAGACTGAGTGAGCAGCACTGTAGCTAACAGCTAACCAACTTTTCATCGAAACATGTCCGCTGTGTGGAAATATTTTACACTAGAAATACCACAAAACAATACAGCAACGTGCAATGTCTGCAAAGCCATAGCACCACATTAAACCATGGTAAAGTTAGTTTTACGATGGACATTCAAGCTCCGGGGCTTCAGCGGTCTGTTATTTTCGTTCAGTCCGGAGAAGGCAGTCTGAGTTCGGTCTGCCACGCTTGATCTGACCCGCTCAGTCTGTCCGTGTCGGAGGAGGGGCAGACCAGAGCCCTATAAAGAGAGAGTTGCGACACTCTTTGAACTCACCGATATGCGGTCACGTGGTTCATGCAGCTCCCAGTAGTTCCAAACAGTTCATCGCTGTCAGTCAGTTGGAGTGGCTGCTGGTGCAACAGAACACAAAAATCGACTTTTCTTACTTTACCTGACGTCTTTCAGTAATTATTGAGCAGTAACGAACTGATTACGTTACTGATTATTTCAGACTGCATTTTATCAAAGTATTTTTAGAAGCGGCTGATACATTTATCATTAAATTTTAGAAGGAAACAAGACTGCAAACACACATTTGTTAGAAAAAAATGTATATGCAATACAATGATCAATATAGCCATATCAGTGTTTTATAACGCTACACACGATAAAAAAAGATCAGAGTAACACCTGTTATAAAGCTATTTCTGATGTTCTCTGCATGAGAATGCTCCACCTTGTCCTCCATGCCAGTAGTTCAGATCTGCTCCAGCTTACCTTAGATCTGGTGTGCCCAACCAGTCGCTCGCCCGCGAAACGAAACCTTGACTTGTATTCTCACAGACATAGTCTCGCGAGTTTTGGGTGCGGTGACACAGCGCTCTCACGAGACTTTAGACTCAGTAGTGGAGTAATGTCGGTGCGCAGAAAACATGGATGGAAAACTAGCGAACAAGCAAACGAAAACTTATTATTTTCACACAGAGTGGGAGGAGGAGTAATTTTTTGCCTATTCTAATTCGAAGTCCATTTGCCTCATCTGTAATTCGAGCGTTGCCTTACCCGAAAAGTGTAACTTGGAGCGGCATTTCAAGACGATGCACAAACGGTTTGAGACAGATTTCCCTCTTAGAAGTTCTTTACGGACTCAGAAAGTGCGGGAGCTAAAAAACAAGCTTGCAGCCCAGCAATCAGTCTTCACTCGGCCCAGCACAAAAGGTAAAGCTGCTACGATAGCTTCCTACCGTGTTAGCCGCATCCTGGCTCAACATAAGAAGTCTCAGCGATGGACAAGTTATGAAAGAAGCGTTTATTGAGGCTGCAGATGCGCTTTTTCATGATTTTAAAAATAAAAGTGAGATCGTAGCTGCTATTAAAGACGTGCAGTTGTCCAGACAAACAGTGACACGGCAATGTGAGGAAATAGCTGTGGATGTGGAGGAGCAGCTAAAAAAGGACGTGGAACAATGTGAGTGTTTTTCTCTTCAGTTTGATGAGTCGAGAGACATGGTGAATGTAGCCCAGCTGTGTGTTTTTATCAGAATGGCCTTTGCAGACATGAGTGCAAAAGAGGAGCTGCTCACCATCTTGCCTTTGAAGGGACACACAAGAGGAGAAGATATTTTTAATGCGTTTATGGAGTTTGTTAATAAAAGCAAC
This sequence comes from Nematolebias whitei, assembly GCF_014905685.2. NCBI lineage: Eukaryota > Metazoa > Chordata > Actinopteri > Cyprinodontiformes > Rivulidae > Nematolebias > Nematolebias whitei. Next base: position 23,006,214 of record NC_056504.1, read on the forward strand.
TTGCCCCTCTTTAAACTAATTTCTATAACAACTGATGGCGCTCCAGCAATGACTGGTCACACCAGTGGATTTGTTGCACTCTGCAAGCAGAATGATGCTTTCCCAGACATTTTGCACTATCACTGCATCATCCACCAACAGGCCCTGTGTGGGAAGATTTTAAACATGAAGGAAGTGATGGATGTTGCCATGAAAACTGTGTGCTCTATAAGGGCCAGGAGTCTGCAGAGGAGGTTGTTCCGGGCTCACTTGGAGGAGGCAGGAGCAGACCACACAGACCTGCTGCTGCACATGGACGTCAGGTGGCTAAGCAGAGGTAAATTTCTGGACAGATTCAGTGAGCTGTTGCCTGAGATCAGGGATTTTCTGAAGCTGTCAGATCATGGTGAACATTCAAAACTAGAGGACACCCAGTGGCTTTTGGATTTAGCCTTCCTCACAGATCTCACCAGCCTGCTCAATGAACTGAATTTGGAGCTTCAGGGAAAGGACAAAAACATAATCCACATGATCAGTTCTGTGAGCACCTTCAAAAGCAGGCTGCAACTGCTCACAAGTTGGCTGCAATGCAGGGACCTGCGAAACTTCCCACACATGGAGGCAGAGCTACAGCGCCAAGGGAAAGAGGTCCCACAACTGGACAGTGCACACTATTCTAAGCAGGTTCAGAGCATCTCAGCAGAATTCGAGAGACGATTTACTGACTTTTCCTCCATCGAGCCTGTTACCAGCTACATGTGTTATCCTTTTGGAAATGTTGATGTGGATGACATTGTGTCCAAATTGGTGTCCGTGTTTCAGCTGGACAGCTCTGGTGTTGAAAATGAGGTGTTGACTCTGCAAAATGACATTGGGATCAAATCCAGAGCATCACCTGGCGTGGATGGAGAGTTCTGGAGTCTGCTGTCAGAAGAAAAGTATCCTAACATCCGAAGATGTGCTTTGAACTTAACAACATTTTTTGGATCTACCTACCTGTGTGAGTGCTTTTTCACACATGAAAATCATCAAGTCCAAAAACAGATCCACAATGAATGATGATCATCTGGAGACCTGCCTGCGCCTCGCAACCACCTCACACTGCCCAGCTTATGAGACCCTGGCCTCCTCCTCTCAGTGTCAGAAGTCCCACTAAGGTAGAGACACATTTATTTTATACAGCTTGCATAAAAAGTTGTCTCCTATAGACACATCACGTTCTGTTTTATTTACTTTAAAGAAGTGAGGAGTAGGGATTGATGAAAAATTATGTTTGTTGATAATGAGACTGGACGAGTAGCTCTCGGCAAATTGCCGACTTCAAAAGTAGCTCTTGGTTCAAAAAAGGTTGGGCACCCCTGCCTTAGATCATCTGGATGAATTCTTGATTTCTATAGAAGATATTAATTCAACCTTTATTTAAACAGGTTTGTCCCATTGAGTCACGAGGACTCATTTACAAGAGAGACCTGAATATAATTGTTGTATTTGTCACCTGACAACTATTGGATAAATTGTAATTCACTGATTAAAATGTTAATTTAAATGAAACTGTTTCTAGTTAAAATCATAACAGATGACAAAATAAGTGTTAATTGTGCAAAAATAAATTTCCAAACAATTTATTATAAAATATGTAAAATGTAAAGCGAGCTTTAATAAAGTACTTTTACTGACATTTATACTGTTTATTAATGACATCATCTCAAGTCAGCAGCAGCACCACCATCATCATCATCACAACAACACAAAACTGAGAGCTGTAAATTTAATCTGCACAAACGTTTTCAATCAGGGCTCAAAATGTTTAACTGTCAAAGAAATGTGCAAGAAAATAAACTGTCATTCTACAGACACATTTAGAGAGAGGACGGTAGGGCTGCAACAACGAATCGATAAAATCGATAAAAATCGATGATTAAAAGCGTTGGCAACAAATTTCGTTATCGATTCGTTGTGTCACGCGATTATGCATCTTTCACGGCGCTGCGGAGCCGGTTCGTTTTGTTCATGGGCATTGTCAATGCTGACTGAATAAAGTTTGAAAAAAAAAAAAAAAAACTCTGCAGCGTGAGTTGAACAGAGCGAGGGGGGAGCAAAGCAGAGTCTGTTTTCAAAGGAAATTTAAGTAAATTTTACAAATGACCGATGCAGCGAAAACTCTTTGACCCAAGTCCTCCAAAGTGTGGGAGAACTTCACAAAGATAAAAAATGAGAAACGTGCTGCTTTGAAAATCGCCGACACGACACGGGAGAACCACGGAGATAAACGTAAACATGTCGGAGTCACGAGGAAGAGGAAGGAGCTGCAGCAGATACATGTCTCACTCCCAACTCATGTTGCAGGTGAGTCTCCACAATTTAACACATTGTTCTGTTTCCTAGTGAGAAAACGTAACGTCAGTCTGTCTGGTAGATAAAGCTGCTGCTTGTTTGTTTGTTGATTAATGACGGTGATAGAGAACGTGCGTGTTACTTTTTATTTAATTTAATTGGTACACGCAGTGTTTAAATGTGATTTATAAATAAATCTAACACAAAGATAATAATTTAATGATTAAGTCTAAAAAAGTTAAATCTGGTCCTCTGGACATACAAAAAAACCCAAAACAAAGCAAAACAACAAAAAATGTAGAAACGTTTCGTCTCTCGTCCGAGAGACTTCTTCAGTCTGAGGTGCTGTTTTCAGCTCAGTCTCACCATGGCCAGAACACCATGGACTTTGTGGATAAGGTGAGGGATGTCATCATGGAGACTGATGAAACAATGGTCTCTTTTGATGTCACATCACTCTTTACGTGCATTCCTGTTGATGATGCAGTAGAGGTGGTCAGTTTAAAATTAAAATCAGACACCACTCTGAGCAGCAGGACCACGCTTTCCACAGAACAACTGTCAACTCTTGAAACTGTGCCTGCAGTCAACCTACTTCACATATGGGGAGCAATATTATAGGCAGAAACATGGGTGTGCTATGGGGTCTCCAGTTTCTCCTATTGTTGCCAACCTGTACGTGGAGGAGGTAGAAAAGAGAGCCTTGACGTCCTTTTCAGGGACACCACCAAGTCATTGGTTCAGGTATGTTGACGACACCTGGGTTAAAATCAAATCTCAGGAAGTCCAACATTTTACTGACTACATCAACTCTGTGGATAAATACATCAAGTTCACACGAGAAGATGTAAAAAATGGCAGGTTGGCTTTCTTGGACTGTGAGGTCTCAGTCTCTGATAGAGGACATTTGCAAACTGAGGTGTACCGCAAACCCACCCACACAGACCAGTATTTGCAGTTTGACTCCCATCACCCTTTGGAGCACAAGTTAGGAGTCATCAGGACTCTGTATCACAGAGCAGACAGCGTCCCCACTAGCTCAGGAGCCAGGCAGAAGGAGAAATCCCACACAAGACAGGCTCTAGAGCAATGTGGATATCCTAACTGGGCCTTCCTAAAAGCAGAGAAGAAACCCAAACAGGACTCCAGTCAGCCAACAGGTGAAAAAGAGGAACCCAGACCCAGACCAGTGGTCATTCCATATGTTGAGGGAGTATCAGAGAAACTGAGACGTTTATTTTCTAAACATAACGTCCCAGTGGCTTTTAAACCCCAAAATACATTACGGCAAAGACTGGTTCATCCCAAAGATCCAGTCCCCCGGCACAAACAGAGTAATGTTGTGTATGCTGTTCAGTGTCAGGAGGGCTGTGATCAGTCTTACATCGGGGAAACAAAACAGCCACTGGCCAAAAGGATGGCCCAGCATAGAAGATCAACATCATCAGGCCAGGACTCTGCGGTCTACACTCATCTCCAGGCCAGCGGTCACTCTTTCAGGGATGAAGATGTGCACATCCTGGACAGAGAGGAACGATGGTTTGAGAGAGGAGTAAAGGAGGCCATCTTTGTGAAAAGAAACCGTCCATCATTAAACAGGGGTGGAGGCCTCCGGGTTCAACTGTCCCCCTCTTACAATGCTGTGATTGCTAGTATAACTCAGCCCTCTGTGAATAGTACACAGCCATCAGTGTGCTAATGATCCATTGTTAGGCTGATGGTCCTTCTTGAGCATGTGATCAGCTGGTTTTGGTTGTCAGCAGCAAAACTGGTTGATCCACTCTGAGAAGGTGCTATTTAAGAGACTGAGCTGAAAACAGCACCTCAGACGGAAGAAGTCTCTCGGACGAGAGACGAAACGTTTCTACATTTTTTGTTGTTTTGCTTTTTGGGTTTTTTTGTATGTCCAGAGGACCAGATTTAACTTTTTTAGATTTTTCTACCTGGATTATTGAGCATGCATCAGGATATTAATGATTAAGCTTCAACTTTTAATTTGCTGGCAAAGTCTGAAGACACTGCAGGTATGGCAGGATGAATTGCATTTAAACAGGAATTAAAGTAATTTATTACACCTACTCAAATGTGTGTAATTAAGTGTTTTATATATATGTGTGTGTGTGTGTGTGTGTTTAATTGCTCTTTTAGCTACTTTTGCCTGAACCCAACACTGTAAGTGAAACAAGGCATTTCTTGAGTTGCTATAAATTATGCTATAATACATATTTACTGTCTCATTCCAGAAAACAACAACAAACAATAACAGCCTTCATGATGGACAGACATCATGGACACCACAGCAGCAGCTGTCTTCACTGAAAACATCCTGAACATGATCGTCACATGAGGCCTCTGTCGATGGTTGAAGACGAAGGCTGCACTACAATAATCCACACTTTTAATCCAGGTTACAATAATCCACATTTTTAATCCAGGTTACACTCTTCCCTCAAGGACACATTTTACAAAGTAGCTACATATTGTGCAGGTATAAAGATACATTTGTATATATTTTTGTGTACATTTATTTTTTTAAGCTATTTGACTAACTTTTATTTTTTATTATTCAATATTTTACTAACGCAATAGTCAAATAGCAACCTGTTTTTTGTGTGAATTTCTATGTTAGTCAAATGTTCAAATTTGGAATAAAGGGGTGAAAATTAAAACCTTGTTGTTTTTTTGCAGATTCGATTAATCGGAAAAATAATCGGCCCATGAATCGATTATTGAAATAATCGTTAGTTGCAGCCCTAGAGGACAGTTTACAAAGACGCAGTGAGGACGTGCGAGACTGAAGGAGGTTTAACCATTTGTTCATGGACCAGAACCAAATGAGAAGAACAGCAGAACTTCCACTGCATGTTGATCCATTGACCAGTGATCTGACCAGTGATCACACATGTTGTTCTAAATTAAACTTTGGTATGAACAGTGTTACAATAAGACATGTCATATTTTTTATTGAACATTAATCTTCATTCTAACAGTGACGTTGTAATTTCAGAGACTGAATAAGGAAGAAACAGAAATGAGGCAAGTGAGATGAGGGAAAGATGAAAATGTATCCTCAGAGGACATGGACATGTCAGGATCTGATGATCCAGGATCAACAGGACCAGGAGGATGGATCAATAGGCAGTGAGGGAACAGAGATGAAAAACCTGAGGGAACAATTAGAACACAAAAAATACATAAGCAGGATATAAGAAACTCACAGACAAGAAAATTAACTCAGTCCTGTGAAGAAAAATGTTAACAATGGAAAATAAATTGACATATTTTTACAAAAGATCAGATGAAGACAACTGGCATGAAGAATAACTTCCAGCTCCATCTCAATGTACCTGTGATAGTTTTAATAAGTTTTTTTTTGTTACTGTCCTATAGTTTATTGATGCTGATATATTCTTGGTAATAATTCTTATGTCTTGTTCTGTCTTGAAAGAGTCTCAACTTGACCCATGATTACCATATGCTAAACTAATAATATAAAACTAATGTAATTTAACAGTCCTGCAGTAAATACCAACTTTGTGAAGGTTATGGTGTTAAAGTAATCTTAAGGTGCATTCACACCAGCCCTGTTTAGTCCGCTTTAATCGAACAAGCTCGTTTTCCTAGAAAGTCCGGTTCGTTTAGGGAGGTGTGAACGCGCCATCGAACTCTGTCACGGAACAAAAAGGCGAACTCTGGCCCGGGCTAAAACCTAGGTCTCGGTCCGGTAGAAGCGAACTACAGCACGGTTCGAGTGCAGTGTGAATGTAAACAGACCGAGCCCCGCTCCACAGGGTAAACAAACACACATTTCTCTGACCTTATATGGAGCCGTCAGCTGCCTTGTGTGGAAAAACAATATTCTCCATGGTCTTCTTTCTCATCTTCTGCTCATGCTAAGTCCATTTTTGAAAAATGACAAAATATAACTCCTAAAACTGCTAAAACTTGATGCCACTTCGTTTTTATTTTTATTTACAGAAGAAGAAGAAGAAGAAGACCTGTCTTCAGAGGTTTTTGTGTTGTTTCTTTCAGTAGTTCTTGGTGCAGCGCTCCCACAGGCGAGCGGGGGAATAGGTTGGTTCAACAGGTTGACTCCACTGCACAGTGCAGTGTGAATGCAAACGCACCAGCTCAAATGTAAACAAAGGTCATGAATATTGGTCCCGAACCGAGTCTACCGGACTATCAGGTGTGAAAACGACCTTATTCAAACATCTTGATTAAGCTGTTATTGATTTGGAAGACAGAAAATGAGATCTTGTACCTTTGTGATCCTTTGAATGCAACATTCAGTTCACTCTAGTCATTCTCCTGTGGTTTACCCGGAAAACATGAAAAAAATTGACTCATCTCCACAATCATGTTTTTCTTTAATGATAATGTCACAACTTGCTGCAGTCTTTGACAAATGATCTATAACTTTAACTAAATTACGTCAATCTTGTTGTTGTCATCATTCTTTGTTGAAATCAGGTCTCTCTTGTAAATGAGTCTTTGAGGCTCAATGGGATTTACCTGTCTAAATAAAGGTTGAACGAATCTCTCAGGAAAAAAAAGGCCAAATATTTTCTAGTTGAGTTCAGTAACTGGAATTCCCATAAATTTAAAAAAGACCACCTTTCAAAATTTAAGCAGTAATGGATATTTTAAAACGCTGAATTAGACAAAAATAGACCCGTTTAAACCGTCATGCTGCAGAGCAGCTGCAGTTAAAACACAACTAGCAATTTAACATGTTTCATTAACTAAAACTGGCGACATGAAGTATTCATGTTGATAAATTGTGGTACAGAACAGTCAGATAACGCTTCACAATAGCAAAAAAGTGTCATCAACTTACCGGAGAATGAACTACGTTCAATGCTGAACTGCTGCTGTTTGGAACTTTTTGCCGCTGCATGACCCACGTGACTAACACATTCCATTCTTTCTATGGGAGTCTATGGTAGTGTCGCAACTCTCTCTTTATAGGGCTCTGGGGCAGACTGAGCGCGGCTGACCGAGATCAGACTGTTTGCTTTGGATTGAACAAGAAAAACACATCACGGAAGCCCCGGAGTTCAAATGTTTACCGAGAAGTTGCAAAACTTCATCGTAATAAATGATAACCACTATCGGTTGTAGAAAATGAAGGAATTTCTCAGCTTGATACTTGCAGCCAAGATATATTTTACCCTCCAGGAGATATTTATCAGTACAAAAGTAGACAATCATAAAAAAACCATATGATTTGAAAATTACAAGAAAATTTTATATATACATACATGCATATATATATACACTATCATATTTATCATTTATTTTTATTTTATACATCATCCAAGATGGCGCCATGTACGGTCGCCCTGGCATTCTGGTGCGCTCTGTTTTTTTCTGTTTTTGTGCATTAATCATGTGTCTGCATGCTTCTACACTCACGAGGATCTACTAAACATTAGAATTACAACCCATGAGGACATTACTCCAGTTTTTTTAGTGCCTGCTGCAGAACTTGTGCACTTTTTGGCCAAAAGAGCGAGACTTCGCAGGAGGGGCAGAAGAGCCGGAGCGCTCGTGCGTCTCCGGAGGCGCGGTACACGCACACCTTTACCTGGGATATTCCTCTCCAACGTCCGTTCCCTTTACAATAAAATGGACGAGATAGCGCTGCTGATGAGAAGGAACAGTGATTTTTCCTCCTCCTGTGTGCTGTGCTTCACGGAGACATGGCTCAACGAGCAGACCCCGGACTCCGCGCTCCATCTCGAGGGTTTCCAGCTCCTCCGTGCTGACAGACAGCGGGAACTTTCTGGAGGAAAGAAGAAAGGCGGAGGAGTCTCTTTCTTTATCAACATCGCCTGGTGCTCCGACGTGACGGTGATCTCCCAGCACTGCTCTCCTTCTCTGGAATATCTCTTCATAAACTGCAAACCGTTTTACTCTCCACGTGAGTTCACTTCATTCATTCTGGCTGCTGTTTACATCCCACCGTGCGCGGACGTGCACAAGGCTGAGCGCGCGCTCGCGGACCAGATTATGAGTGTAGAGCGGACTTTTCCGGACTCCCTTGTTATTATCCTTGGAGATTTTAACAAAGCAAACCTCAGGCATGAACTACTTAAATATAAACAGTTTATTAAATGCCCAACCAGAGAAGGAAACACAGTGGATCACTGTTACACCACAGTGAGCGGTGCTTATCGTGCTGTGGCTCGTGCTGCCCTGGGTCTCTCAGATCATTAGATGATTCACGTCATACCTGCATACAGACAGAGACTGAAGCTCTCAAAACCTGTGGTGAAGACATCCAAAAAGTGAACCAGTGAAGCTGTGGAGGAGTTACGCACGTGTTTGGACACTACAGACTGGGACCTGTTCAGGGCTTCTACAGACAGTCTAGAATACACAAACACTGTGACGTCATATATACATTTCTGTGAGGACAGCATCATCCCATCACACTCCAGAGTCATTTTCAATAACGATAAACCCTGGTTCACATCCAAACTAAGACGGCTTCGTCAGCAGAAGGAGGCTGCTTTCAGAGAGGGGGACAGAGACAACTACAGACGTGCGAAGTATGGATTTAGCAGGGAGGTGTCGAAGGCTAAATCCAGGTACAACACACAGCTGGAACAACAATTCTCTGCAAACGACTCTGCCTCTGTCTGGAGGGGGCTGAAAGAGATAACTAACTACAAGCCCAGAGCACCTCATTCTAGAGACAATCTCAAACTCGCAAACGATCTGAACGACTTCTATTCACGCTTTGAAGTCATGGACTCACATTCCTCCATCCTCCACACCAACCCCAGCTCAACTGGTTTAACCACTTGGGACTGCCCTCGACAACCCCCTGCTATTTCTGTACAAGAGGATGAAGTAAGGAGGCTTTTTAAAAGGCTGAATACACATAAGGCTGCAGGCCCAGAACTTGTGTCACCCTCCACACTGAGACATTGTGCTGGAGAGTTGGCTTCAGTCTTCACAGGGATCTTCAACTCTTCTCTGGAGTCATGCCACGTCCCAGCCTGTTTCAAGTCCTCCATCATCGTCCCTATCCCCAAGAAGCCACGTGTCACAGGACCAAATGACTACAGACCTGTAGCTCTCACGACTGTGGTCATGAAAACCTTTGAACGCTTGTCCAAAAAAGTTCAATCTGTTCCTCTGGACATTCAAAAAAACAAAAAACAAAACAAAGCAAAAAAATATAGAAACGTTTCGTCTCTCATCCAAGAGACGTCCTTTTGGTTGTCAGCAGCAAACTGGTTTATCCACTCTGAGAAGGTGCTATTTAAGAGACTGAGCTGAAAACAGCACCTCAGACTGAGGAAGTCTCTTGGATGAGAGACAAAATGTTTACATATTTTTTTTTTTTTGCTTTGTTTTGTTTTTTGTTTTTTTTTTAATGTCCAGAGGACCAGATAGAACTTTTTTGGATTTTTCTACCTGGATTATTGAGCATGCATCAGGATACTTTGAACGCTTGGTTTCATCTCACCTCAAGTCCATCACCAACCCCCTCCTGGACCCCCTGCAGTTTGCCTACAGGGCCAACAGGTCTGTAGATGACGCAATAAACCTGGCTCTTCACTTCATCCTGCAGCACCTGGACTCCCCAGGAACCTACGCCAGGATCCTGTTCGTGGACTTCAGCTCCGCATTTAACACCATCCTCCCTGCTCTGCTCCAAGACAAGCTCTCCCTGCTCCATGTACCTGACTCCACCTGCAGGTGGATCATAGACTTCCTGACAGACCAGAGTGAGTGCGTGCGGCTGGGGAGAGCTGTCTCGGACACTCGGACTGTAAGCACAGGATCTCCACAGGGCTGTGTGCTTTCCCCCCTGCTTTTCTCCCTGTACACCAACTGCTGCACCTCCAGCCATGACTCTGTGAAACTTAAGTTTGCAGATGACACCACCCTCATCGGGCTCATCTCGGACGGTGATGAGTCTGCATACAGGAGGGAGGTGAACCGGCTGGTGACCTGGTGCAGCAGCAACAATCTAGAACTCAATGCCCGGAAGACAGTGGAGATGATTGTGGATTTCAGGAAAGCCACAGCCCCTCTGCCCCCCCACACCTGTAATGAGACCCCCATCACCACTGTGAACTCTTATCGGTTCCTCGGCACCACCATCACCTAGGACCTCAAGTGGGAGCTGACCATCAGCTCCCTCATCAAGAAGGCCCAGCAGAGACTACTTCCTGCGACAGCTGAAGAAGGCCAAGCTGCCAGCCAAGCTGATGGTGCAGTTCTACACGGCCATCATCGAGTCCATCCTCAGCTCCTCCATCACGGTGTGGTACGCCGGGGCCACTGCCAGGGACAGACTCAGACTGCAGCGTGTTGTGCGCTCAGCTGAGAAGGTGATCGGCTGCAGCCTTCCATCCCTCCACGACCTATACGTCTCCAGGACTGTGAGGCGAGCAGGTCGGATCACTGCTGACCCTACTCACCCTGCACACGGACTGTTCGAACCACTCCCCTCAGGCAGGAGGCTTCGGTCCATACGGACCAGAACCTCCCATCATAAGAACAGTTTCTTCCCCTCTGCTGTTGGACTCCTGAACACTCATAATGCTACCTCATAATTTCTGCTTTGGTCACATTACATCTGTATTGTAATTGAATACTCCATCTGTACTGTTTTCTAAGCTTTTTTTTATTGTTTTCTATTGTATGGGTGTACACATGTTTTATGTTTTTTTTATTTTTACTTTATTTGTGGGTGTACACTGGTCTTATGTCTTATGTAATGTTCTCATTTTTATTTTACGTTATTACTATTCGCACCTTATGTCGAAGCAAATTCCTAGTTTGTGAACCTCGTTCATTGACATGGCAATAATAAACTGATTCTGATTCTATAAGAATTATTAGTAGTATGAAGTGCTATGGTCACCCAACAAATATATTATTTCAACAATTTAATTATTAAAATGTTATGATTTGGTTGAATATAGCATTTTACAAGTCCTGTATAAAGCTCAAAAATATTAGCCCCAAATATTCAATTAAAATTTGTAAAAATAAACTTAAGGGAATGTAAATGTTTGTAAAACCTCCATTTAGAACTAGTCTGAAGGAGCTGTGTTGTAATTCAGGGAATAAGATTATGGAATTGCCTTTATCACCATAAACATTTCTAAAACAATTTATATGTTTAAAAAGATGATAGTTAAAGTTGTTAGGAAGGTATAGTACCAGGTGAAGGATACCTGAAGTTTTTTTGTTTTCAGTTTGGAGATTTTTCAACTCAAGGTTGTTGTTTGTTTTGTAGTTATTTTGTATTTTTTAAATTGGGGGCAGATAAGAATTTTTTCTTATTTCTGCAACCTTTTCATTCAATGTTTTTTTTTTTCTTCTTTCTGATGAATTTGTTTTATTTTAAATGAATGAATAAATGATAAAAAAAACAAAAAAAACATGCAGCGCTGGGGGGGTGTTCAGGGACACGTTGACTCAAATTTTATTGTGCTTCATCTTGTGACTCATCATATTCTGTCAAGTGGAACAAGTTAGATGCTCCAACCGCTAGTTAGAACGACTCTCCATCACATTTTGCAGCACACTGACTGAAACCTGCAGTTTATCTGATCTTAGAAAGCCGAACCACTTCCACAACATTAAATTAGACTTTTCTCTCTTATCAGTGTTGCCATCTGCTTTCTCTTCGCTTGTGAAAGCTTGTTCAGTCACATTCTGACGATCATGGGCACTCATTTTGAAGTGAAAACTTAACGCGTGTTGGAGATTAGCCTAGCTTAGCCTGCTACCACTAACGCCTGGACTTGAGCTCTGCGTAACATTACGTCACCACGCACTTACGTAGTTGTCGCACTTTTTTCTGTACGGGTTGAAACTGAAGTGGCCGCTTCAACCCGAACTGAAAAAGAAATGCATCAGTGAAGAGCTGTAATCCTATCGAAATATCGAAAATATGCTTAAAACTCATATCGTTATTGAATAAAAGTATATCGTGAGATATATCGATATCAAATTATTGTCCAGCTCTAATTTAAAAGAAACAAAATAAATTCATCAAAAAGAAAACATTGAATGAAATCTTTGCAGAAAGAAGAAAAATCATATCTGCCCCTTATTTAAAAACTATAAAATAACTTTAAAAAATCACTTAAATTAATCACTTTAATATCCACTTTAAAGCTAGAAATATAAAGAAACATGTTTTGTGTTAGCAGAATTTAATTCTAACTTTAAAACTTATCCAACATTAATAAAACTTACTTCAAGTTGCCTTTTTGGACATGCGTGCATATATTTGTACAAATTGTACTTGAGATGAGATTATTACAGCCTCATGTAAAATCAATGATGATGATGATATCGGAACTGAATCGTATCGGCCGATATTTAGATTTAGGTATCAAGATCGGAATAAAAAAAAAAGTGGATTTGTGCATCCCTAATATTTTGCGGTTTTCTTAACATTAGTTCATCAGTATCCTGATGCATGTTCAATAATCCAGGTAGAAAAATCCTAAAAAGTTCAATCTGGTCCTCTGGACATTCAGAAAAACAAAACAAAGCAAAAAAATATAGAAACGTTTCGTCTCTCATCCAAGAGACTTCCTCAGTCTGAGGTGCTGTTTTCAGCTCAGTCTCTTAAATAGCACCTTCTCAGAGTGGATCAACCAGTTTACTGCTGACAACCAAAACCAGCTGATCACATGCTCAAGAAGGACCATCAGCCTAACAATGGATCATTAGCACACTGATGGCTGTTTACTATTCACAGAGGGCTGAGTGATACTAGCAATCACAGCATTGTAAGAGGGGGACAGTTGAACCCGGAGGCCTCCACCCCTGTTTAATGATGGACGATTTCTTTTCACAAAGATGGCCTCCTTTACTCCTCTCTCAAACCATCGTTCCTCTCTATCCAGGATGTGCACATCTTCATCCTTGAAAGAGTGACCGCTGGCCTGGAGATGTGTGTAGACAGCAGAGTCCTGGCCTGATGATGTTGATCTTCTGTGCTGGGCCATCCTTTTGGCCAGTGGCTGTTTAGTTTCCCCCAATGTAAGACTGATCACAGCCCTCCTGACACTGAACAGCATACACAACATTACTCTGTTTGTGCCGGGGGACTGGATCTTTGGGATGAACCAGTCTTTGCCGTAATGTATTTTGGGGTTTAAAAGCCACTGGGACGTTGTTTAGAAAATAAACGTCTCAGTTTCTCTGATACTCCCTCAACATACGGAATGACCACTGGTCTGGGTCTGGGTTCCTCCTTTTCACCTGATGGCTGACTGGAGTCCTGTTTGGGTTTCTTCTCTGCTTTCAGGAAGGCCCAGTTAGGATATCCACATTACTCTAGAGCCTGTTTTGTGTAGGATTTCTCCTTCTGCCTGGCTCCCGAGTTAGTGGGGATGCTGTCTGCTCTGTGATACAGAGTCCTGATGACTCCTAACTTGTGCTCCAAAGGGTCATGGGAGTCAAACTGCAATACTGGTCTGTGTGGGTGGGTTTGCGGTACACCTCGATTTGCAAATGTCCTCTATCAGAGACTGAGACCTCACAGTCCAAGAAAGCCAACTTGCCATTTTTTACATCTTCTCGTGTGAACTTGATGTATTTATCCACAGAGTTGATGTGGTCAGTAAAATGTTGGACTTCCTGAGATTTAATTTTAACCCAGGTGTCGTCAACATACCTGAACCAATGACTTGGTGGTGTCCCTGAAAAGGACGGAAGACATGATTTACTGTATTTTCTCCTGTTTAGTTCCATCACACACAAATCCAAACATTTCAACAGTTTGAGCGGCATTAATAACATTTAGTTCTAATTATGCCAGTCTTCTGAGTTTTCTAAGATTAATACTATTATTTAAATTATTTAGCAGATGCACCACAGTTTTTAATGTTCCAATACTTTTCTTGACAAAGTTAAGAAATTAGAAATTTCAATTGTAACAACCCTCACAGTGGGTATGTTTACATGGACATAAGTAACCGGATCAAATGGCCGGTCGGAATAAAAGTGTGTCATGTAAACGCTCCGTTCGGGTTATTTTTTGTGTATTCGGCGCGATCCGTTATAATTTGTGATCAGAACGAAACGGGTGGTTTACGCCGATCCGAAACCCGATCGGTGCGCATGTAAACGCTTGATCTGTTCGTTTTTATCTGATAGTGAAAAACTGACCTGACTGCTCATGTGCGACTTTGCCATTTCCGCCTGGCTAACGCTAATAATATTAGCATGTCAGGGAAGTAAAACTGGTCGGTGAACGACACAACATTTCTACTAGAAACTTTTAAAGAGCTCAAAATGATTTCTATTACCTGTAGCTCAGTCAGGGAGTGCAATAACGTCTCCAACATCATTAAAACCTGTCGCGGGTCCATTTTGGGTGCTCAGGTTTGTTTACGTTCACCCGGAAGTAGAACTTCTTCTTCGGTGTTTTTTTTAAGGAGAGTTTACCACTCTGCGCATGTCAGTACTGCTGTTCAGAACAAAGCCCGCTGCATGTAAACGCTCATCATGAACAGATTGTGCCCATGTAAACAACACATTTGAATTATTCAAACAGAACACATTTCAATCCGGTCAGAGAATTCTGCGCATGTAAACATAGCTAGTGTGGCGTTCACAAGTCAAAATGTGATTACAGTAATAAAACTCAAGTCAGTGTAACTGAAAGGGTGTTTTTGCCTTTAAATCACTGTTATCTTCTTATATTTCCTTTTCATAGTACAGAATAACTTAAAATTTGACATTTATATTTACCAGGCTGAGAGATTTCTGCATACATATAAATATGCATAAAAAAACTTTTTGTGTGTTAATATAGTTTGATTCCCTGAACTAAAGCTGTAGAAACTGCGAGTTTACCTGAGAGAGTGAAAAAAACAGGCTATGCTATGCGTGCTCCGGTGGTGGCACCCGTTCTACTAACGAGAGTTTGGTCATGCTCAGTCACCAGTCGGACGTGTGTGTGTCCGAACGCATGATCGGTTAATGCAACGTTAGATTTTAGATACAAAAGCCCTGTAAAGGCAGGGCATGGCACAAGAGGATGGGGTGATGGTGATGGGGTTTTTCTTCTTTTGGGCTGCTCCCTTCCTCGGGTCACTACAGGGAACAAACTTACACGAAGACATGGCGATTTAATTTTATGCCAGATGTCCTTCCTGACACAACCACAGACCACTGAGCTACCACAGACCTCTGTGTGGAGCACCTGCCTCCACCCTCATTTGCCCCACTCTGGGCCCCTGAGCAAGGGCCTTAACCCCATCCCATAAAAACAGGTCTCTCTTGAAAATGAGCTCGTGACTCAATGAGACTACCTGTAAGGCTGGGCGATATGAACCAAAATTAATATCTTGATATTTTAAGAAAAATGGTGATATGATATGTGTCAATATTTTTTCTTTCCATAAAGTAATAACAAAAATATATTTCTGAGTCAAAGCTTTGTCCCAATTGTCACACAGGCACATTTATTAACAGCTATAACTGTACAAAATAAATGTCTAAAAAATAAACTATTTACATATATTAAAGTTTTAGACCTTTTTTTAACATATATTAAGTAATAATCCTCAGCAGCTGCATCGCCTTCACCATGTTAGTAAGCGTGTGTGAACTGCAGCAATGAGAGTCTGCTTGTGAGGGAGGAGGAGAGCTCCTGAAGCTGCTTGAAGGTGGCTGTGCAGACGGGCAGAATAAGAACTACTGTCCACAGACTTTCAAGTCTTGCAGTGAGAGGAGGTAGTGCCACATTAATTAAACATCGGCTTATCATATCGCTAAAGATACAGTCCTTAGCGGCTAACAGCCGTCTTTTTAGCCGCTTAGGATCGTGTCTTTAGCGATATAATAAGACACTGTTTTATTCACGTCACTTCTTATAAGGCACATCACAGGTAAGAGTTTGTAGTTTGTCTCAGGGAAGGAAGCTCCACATCCGGAGCTCCAGCTCCAAGTTTAACACACGCTTCAAACTTCACTTATAGCGCTGCTTTAAACGGTGAAAAAGGTTTGTTGTGCTCGAACATTTTCATCGGGACTTATTTTTGGCATTTTTCTGTTTCACATCTGACAAATTAAATCCGAACCATCTCCAAATAACAGAGCCATTATTTGTTTTCCTACTCACCAGTTCTGCGTCTTGCTCTCTCTCAATTCTGTGGCTGCTATTCATTCAACCTTTATTTAAACAGATAAATCACATTGAGCCTCGAAGACTCATTTACAAGTTGGAGTTGGAGGGGAAAAAAAATCCTATCAGACTTTTTTTTTCTTGCCTCAGAAAAAAACTCCTCTTAATATAAAAAAAAAACCTCACAAACAAGCTCATATTTACATAGACATTCTGCAGTCGGAGACGAGAGCGGTCAACAGCGCTTATAGATTCTCTCGAGGTCACTGTAATCAGTCAATGTCCTCTGGTGAGATCCAGTTATGGCTGCTATGTGCCACAGGGCAGCCGTTCCTACGGTGGCCCTAAGGTGCAAATGAACAACTTTTGAAAAAACAGAATTATATTTGAAAAAACATAATCACATTAGAAAAAACAGAATTACATTAAGCCAAAGCAGAAGTGGCTGGAATCACATTAGAAAAAACAGAATTGCATTAAGCTAAAGCGGAAGTAGCCGGAATCACATTGGAAAAAACAGAATTACATTTGAAAAAACGGAATTACATTTGAAAAAACAGAATCACATTAGGAAAAAAAAGAATTACATTTGAAAAAACAGAATGACATTTGAAAAAACATAATTAAATTAAGCCAAATAGGAAGTTTTTTTTTTTTTTTACTTTATTAACAGCATAAAACCAAACAGAACAATATACAGTACATTGTGATGCACGTTAAATAATCCAGGTAGAAAAATCTAAAAAAAGTTAAGTCAGGTCCTCTGGAGGCCTCCGTGTTCAACTGTCCCCCTCTTACAATGCTGTTATTTTTAGTGTCACTCAGCCCCCTGTGGATAGCAAGCAGCCATCAGGATGCTGACGATCCATTGTTAGGCTGATAGTCCTCCTTGGTCATGTTATCAACTAGTTTTGAATGTCAACAACAAACTGGTTGATCCACTATGAAAATATGTTATTTATAAGACTGAGCTGAATACAACTCGTCAGACTGAAGAAGCTTTTCGGATGAAAGATGAAACGTTTCTACGATTTTATTTATTAGGCCCGAGCAGCGAAGCACTGCGAAGGCCTATTGTAATTAGGCCCAAGCAGCGAAGCGCTGCGAAGGCCTATTGTAATTGTAGTGTTTATTATTTTAATTCTTGGACCAAAAGAAACTCTAATTTGGAGGGGTTAACATATCTGAAAACTCACCAAACTTAACCCAAAATTGTCCCCCGCGTGAAATTTTAGTATTTTAATGGAATCAAAAGTGGGCGTGGCCAAACTGCTCCACAGCGCCCCGTAATGTGAGATAGGACAACTGGTAAGTCGTACAGAGCTGAAATTGGGTACATAGGTAGAGCCCACTGAATCAAGAAACAAAGTCTCTTGGAGGTATGCCCTAAACCCAACAGGAAGTCGGCCATTTTGGGTCAAAGGGTCATTTTTGGGTGTTTTACACTTTTCATACATGGCAAATTTGAACGAACTCCTCCTAGAAATTTTGCTCAATCACTTCCAAACTTGGTCATTTTGGTTAAAAGGCATGAGGGACGAAAAGTTATCAAAACGGTTTGTTTCGGAGCATGCTGAAGGGGCGGGCCAGACTTCAAAGTTATGCTTCATTCCATAAATTTCCAAATGCTATAACTTCCACATTGAAAGACCGAATTCAACCAAACTTGGCATGAGTCATCCCTGTCCCATCCATCCATCATTTTCTTCCGCTTATCCGGGGTCGGGTCATGGGGTAGCACCCTAAGTAGGGAGTCTCAGACTTCCCTCTCCCCAGCCACTTGGCCCAGCTCTTCCGGGGGAATCCCAAGACGTCCCCAGGCCAGCCGAGAAGCATAGTCCCTCCGGCGTGTCCTGGGTCTTCCTCTGGGCCTCCTCCCGGTGGGACGTGTCCGGAACACCTCACTAGGGAGGCGTCCAGGAGGCATCCTAAACAGATGCCTGAGCCACCTCAACTGGCTCCTCTCGACGTGGAGAAGCATCGGCTATACTCTTGAGTCTCTCCCGGATGATCGCGCTTCTCACCCTATCTAAGGGAGAGCCCAGACACCCTGCGGAGAAAACTAATTTCGGCCGCTTGTATCCGAGATCTCGTTCTTTCAGTCACAACCCAAAGCTCATGACCTTAGATGAGGGTGGGAACGTAGATCGATCGGTAAATTGAGAGCTTCGCCTTTTGACTCAGCTCTCTCTTCACCACGACAGACCTGTACAGCGCCCACTTCACTGCAGACGCTGCATCTATCCGCCTATCAATCTCACATTCCATTTTGCCCTCATTTGTGAACAAGACCCCAAGATGCATTAAATCCTCCACTTGGGGCAGGACCTCCTCCCTGACCTGGAGAGGGCACTCTACCCTTTTCTGGCTCAAGACCATGGCCTCGTATTTGGAGGAACTGATCCTCATCCCGGCCACATCGCACTCTGCAGCGAACCGCTCCAGCGAAAGCTGTAGATCACAATCGTATGAAGCCAATAACACCACATCATCTGCAAAAAGCAGAGACACAATCCTAAGGCCACCAAAATGGATCCCCTCAACACCTTGGCTGCGCCTAGAAATTCTGTCCATAAGTTATGAACAGAATCGGTGACAAATGGCAACTTTGGCGGATTCCAACTCTCACCGGGAACAAGCCCGACACTGCTGGCAATGCGGACCAGGCTCTGACACTGGTCATACAGGGACCTAACAGCCCGTATCAAAGGGCCTGGTACCCCATACTTCCAGAGTACCCCCCACAGGGTTCCCCGAGGGACGCGATCGAATGCCTTCTCCAAGTCCACAAAGCACATGTAGACTGGTTGGGCAAACTCCCACGCACCCTCTAGGACCCTGCTGAGAGTGTAGAGCTGGTCCAGTGTTCCACGACCAGGACGAAAACCGCACTGCTCCTCCTGAATCCGAGGTTCGACTATCCGACGGACCCTTCTCTCCAGAACCCCCGAATAGACCTTACCAGGGAGGCTTAAGAGCGTGATCCCCCTGTAGTTGGAACACACTCTACGGTCCCCCTTTTTAGACCACCTCCCCGGTCTGCCAATCCCGGAGAATTTCCCCCAATGTCCACGCAATATTGCAGAGTCGCGTAAGTCAACACAACCCTACAACATCCAGAGCCTTAAGGAACTCCGGGCGAATCTCTTCCACCCCTGAGGCCCTGCCACTGAGGAGCTTTTTAACCACCTCGGTGACCTCAGCACCAGAGATTGGAGGGCCCGACCCAGAGTCCCCAGGCTCCGCTTCCTCAGTGGAAGACGTGCCGGTGGGATTGAGGAGGTCTTCAAAGTATTCTGTCCACCGACCCACGACATCCCGAGTGGAGGTCAGCAGCACACCACTCCCACTATAAACAGTGTTGGTGGCATACCGGCTTTCCCCCCAAGACGCCGGATGGTGGATCAGAATCACCTCGAAGCCATGTGGAAGTCATTCTCCATGGCCTCTCCAAACTCCTCCCATGCCCGAGTTTTTGCCTCAGCAACCACTCGAGCCGCATGTTGCTTGGACTGCCGGTACCCATCAGCTGCTTCCGGGGTCCCACAGGCCAAAAAGGCCCAATAGGACTCCTTCTTCAGCCTGATAGCATCCCTCACCGAAAGTGTCCACCATCGGGTTCGAGGGTTGCCGCCGCGACAGGCACCGATTACCTCCGGTAAGCTGCCTCGACAATAGAGGCACAGAACATGGCCCACTCGGACTCAATGTCCCCCAGCTCCTCCGAACGTGTTCAAAGTTCTCCCGGATGTGGGAGTTAAAACTGTCTCACAGGAGACTCTGCCAGACGTTCCCAGCAAACCCTCACAACACGTTTGGGTCTGCCAGGTCTGACCGGCATCCTCCCCCACCATCGGAGCCAACTCACCACCAGGTAGTGATCATTGGACAGCTCCTCCCCTCTCTTCGCCCAAGTGTCCAAGACATGTGGCCGCAGATCAGATGAGATGCTGACAAAGTCAATCTCTAACTGCTGCCTAGGGTGTCTTGATGCCAAGAGCACATATGGACACTCTTATACTTGAACATGGTGTTCATTATTGACAATCCATGACGAGCACAGAAGACCAACAACAGAACACCACTCGGCTTCAGATCAGGGGGGCTGTTCCTTCCAACCACACCCCTCCAGGTCTCACTGTCATTGCCCACGTGAGCATTGAAGTCCCCCAGCAGAACAAGGGAGTCCCTAGGAGGTGCACTTTCCAGTACCCCCTCCAAGGACTCCAAAAAGGGTGGATAATCTGAACTGTCGTTTGGTGCATAAGCACAAACAACATCACAAACGACAGTCAGAACCCGTCCCCCCCCACACGTAGGCGGAGGGAGGCCACCCTCTCATTCACCGGGGTGAACCCTAATACACAGGCAACAAGATGGGGGTTAATAAGTATGCCCACTCCTGCTTGGCACCTCTCACCAGGGGGAACTCCAGAGTGGAAGAGTGTCCAGCCCCTCTCAAGGAAACTGGTTCCAGAGCCATGCGTAGAGGTGAGTCCGACTATTTCTAGCCGGAACCTCTCAACCTCACACACCAGCTCAGGCTCCTTCCCCACCAGTGAGGTGACATTCCACGTCCCAATAGCCAGCTTCTGTAGCCGAGGATCAGACAGCCAGGGTCCCCGCCCTCGGCCACCACCTATCCCACATTGTACCCGATTCTTTTGGCCCCTCCCACAGGTGGTGAGCCCATGGGAAGGGGGACCCACGTCTCCTCTTCAGGCTGTGCCCGGCTGAGCTCCATGGGTAAAAGCTTGGCCACCAGGCGCTCGCCCGCGTGCCCCACCTCCAGGCCTGGCTCCAGAGTGGGGCCCTGGTGACCCACGTCCGGGCAAGGGAACATCAAGTCTTATTTATTTTACTCATCATAGGGGTGTTTGGGCTACACTTTGTCTGGTCCCTCACTTAGGACCTGTCTGCCTTGAATGACCCTACTAGGGGTGTAAAGCCCCTGACAGCATAGCTCTTAAGGTCATTGGGACACTCAAACCCCTCCACCACGGTAAGGTGGCAGCCCAGGGAGGGGCATACCTGTCCCATGTCCGACAATCCTCTGTGGTCATATTCTGATGTCATCAAAGCCCCGCCCCCTCAGAACAGGAAGTCACTTTTTTTGCTTGGAATGCTCCCTCTCTGACACCCTTGACCGAATCAGGATGATCTTGTGTTAGAAGACATATAACAAGTTGGTCTGACTTGCTTTAAAGCGCAAACCGTTTTCGCTGGAGGATGTGGGCGTGTCGAAGTAAGACGTAACGCCGTCACCATTCGTTTGGCTCTAAATTCCACAGATTTGAACCGAGGTGCACCAAAATCAGTATGATCGATCATTATCTACCCCTTGAACAAGAAGCCATGATAATTGGCCAATAGCCTCCACAGCGCCCCCTAGAATATTTTTAAACCTCAGCCCCAAGCCATTTTTCGACCGATAATTCAGAAACTCTGTGAACATGTGTTATCTTCTTAGGACCTATGAAAAAGTCTTTTGGAGCCCTGGTCTAAACTCAACAGGATGTAGGCCATTTTGGATCAATGGGTCATTTTTGGGCATTTCTAATGGTGAATTTTAACAATCTCCTTCTAGGGATTTTGAGTGATTGCCTTCAAACTTGGTTAATATGCCCTTAAGACATTGGAGAGTAAAATTTATCCAAAACTTTCGGTTTCATTTTGGTAAAGGGGCGTGGCCAGGCCTCAAATTTGCCCTTCACGCCATAAATTTCCAAACGCTATAACTTGCACATTGAAAGAACGAAATGCAACAAACTTGGCATGACTTATCCCTGGTGAATACCCGACGGTCCACTCTGGTCATATTTTGACATCATCAAAGCCCCGCCCCCTCAGAACAAGAAGTCTGTCTTTTTACTTGGAATGCTCCCTCTTTGACACCCTTGACCTAATCAGGATGATCCTGTCTTAGAATACAGATAAGATGGTCTGACTTGATTTAAATTATGAACGGGTATAGCTGGAGGATGTGGGCGTGGCGAATTAAGAAGCGACACCCGTTGCAATACGTTTGGCTCTAAATTGCACAGATTTAAGCCGAGGTGTACCAAAATCACTATGATCGATCATTATCCACCCCTTGAACAGATGTCCATGATAAGTGGCCAATAGCCTCCACAGCGCCACCAACATTTTTCCTACAGTTATATCTCTGTGATACAACATCCGATCTGAACCAGATTTTGGGTGCTTCAATATTGAGCACTTATGGACACATTGGTATTGTTTTTTTAACTTTTGACTCTAGTGCGCCCCCTACATTATTCCAACAGTTACATCTCAATGATACATCATCTGATCATCAGATTTTTGGTGCGTCATCTGTGAACATTTCTAGACACATTGATATTGTTTTTACTTTTGACTCAAGTGCGCCCCCTACATTATTCAAACTGTTATATCTCAGTGATACAAAATCCGATCGGAACCAGATTTTTGGTGCATAATCGATGAGCACGTCCAAATATATTGATATTGTGGTTTAACATACGACTCAAGTGTGCCCCCTCTCATACTGATATGGGTGGAAGGCGATTGCAAAGTTTAGGCATATGCGCACCCTGGTGGACGCATCCGGGAATGGCGTGAGAGCATTGATGATGGCGACTGGGCGGAGTCGTTGGAGCTCCCGCGGTCTCCGTAAGGCCGGAGCTGCGCTTTGCTGCGAGGGCCTTCAATGCTGCTTGCAGCTTTAATTTATTGTTGTTTTTTGAACATCCAGAGGACCCAACAACCTCTTTTTTTAGAATATACAGTACACACATCTCCGTTGTGTGTGTACTGTGTATTGTTCTGTTGTTCGGTTTTATGCTGTTAATACAGTAAAAAAAAACTTCCTGTTTGTTTTAATGTAATTACGTTTTTTCAAATGTTATTCCGTTTTTTCTAATGTGATTCTGGCCACTTCCACTTTGGCTTAATGTAATTCTGTTTTTTCAGATGTTGTTCATTTACACCTTAGGGCCACCGTATGTTCCACCTGGAGAGAAGCAGGAACCAGGGGGAGAGCACATGGGTAGGGGCTGAGTATGGAGTGAGTGAGAGGAGGGGGCGGCATGTGGGAGAAGAAAGAACAGCAGAGCCGGCAGAGTTTCAAGTAGAACTATAGCGTTTATATCAAAATAATGTCAATTTATATAGCAAATAAAATTATGTTGATATTTTAAAAATATCAAGATATCGCCTAGCCCTAAGTACTAGGGGTGTAACGGTACACGTGGATGTATTGAACCGTTTTGGTACGGTATGTTTAATTCGGTCCACGTGCGTACCGTTTCAGTTATTTTCACTCATTAAATTTTATTAACGAGAGATTATGCGCCGCGGAACTAAAGTTCCTAAGCGTGTTTCAGCACAGCGCTATTATCTTGCAGCAGGCGCAGCATTAGCAGCCTAGCATCTCGTTGCGGTCTCCTGTTGGGGAACATTATGGCTTTCTTGTTAAAAGACAAGTGAACAAATCCTAAGCTGTGTGTCGACATTGTTTCATGAAGATTGGCTCTGCAGCAGGCAACATGTCTAACTTAACACTCTTGAAACGACATCATCCGAACGTGAACATCTCTTCTAACAGCTTGGTGCAAACACCGATAACAGCAGCATTTAAACAACCTTTATCAGGTAATTCAGCTCGGACCAGAGCAATAACACAAGCTGTAGGAGTTTTTAAAGCTCCGGATCTACGTTTCTGTTGTTGATGCGCAGGCTTTAAAGTTATTGAACCCCGCTATGACATCCCATCACGTCAACACTTCAGCCAAACAGTTGTAGCAGCACTTAATGAAAAAGCTAAAACTGATATTGTCAATAAGCCCTGGAGCCCAGATTTAAAGCCCTGCCCTGATGATGAACGAGAGAGTCAACCACCTCATAACAAACGATGACTGTTCAAGAAGAGGTATTGTTATTTTATTATTATCTAATTAACTTTTTTAATTTTAAATTATAATCTTAATTCATATTTTACCTCTTTGTGTTTTATTTTCAGTCTGGGACAGACATAGCAGCTGAGTTTTCTTCCTCTTCAGGGAAATCCACCAGAGATCACCTCCAGCTAAGAAGTTTTTTTCAGGTCTCTGTAAATGAGTCCGCGAGGCTCAATGGGATTTACTTGTCTAAATAAAGGTTGAATGAAAAGTCTGTGATGCGTGAACTCTGAACTTTTCCAGGGACATGTCCCACCTGTGGGAGCAGGTCAGAGAGTCAGAGATTCTTTATTGTCATTTGCACCTCATGTGGTACATGTGGTGGAGCAAAATTATGTACACGGGGTCCCAGTTACATCCAACAATAACATGTATAAGAAAAACAATGATGTATTAAAGTCATGAGAAACAACTGAACCAAATAAAAGTTCCTTAAAAGCTCCATAAAGTATAAAAACATTTAGATATCCATCAGGGATCTTCATCTAGTCTAAACAACATTTTTAATCACTAAGCATTATAAGCTGTGGTGTGCTGAAATACCTGCAGGTTAGTAAATATATCCAAGTGTGGAATGACTAAGAACAAAAATGTAAACAAAATAAACTAATTTAAGCTACAGTCTACGAGTCGTATGACCCCTTCAGCTACAAAAGAACAAAGTATTTTTTTCAGTATTGTTTGGTGGCTACTTTATGTAAACATAACTTTGTACCAATAAATGCATAAAAAAATGACACCTGCTAGAAAAACATCAACTAAATATACACTAAGCACTAATAGCATAAAAACACATTGAACATCAGCACAAACATGAACTTGAGTCTGTGTAAGCAGATGAGCACGCATGAACACAAAAACGTTGAAACAGATCAGCAGCAACATGATGTGATTTTTTTCACAATGATTATTCTGGTTAGAGATTCATGTGTCTATAACAGCCTCAGGGTAGAAGCTGTTCCTCAGTCTAGTAGTCTATTCTTCCTGTCTACAGCCATCAGTATCTATAACATCTCAATGAAATGAGGATAACGAGTTACAACAACAAATAATTTCCCTTTGGGATTAATAAAGTATTTTTCAATTGAATTGAAATATTTATTTTTATACAAATGTATTGTTTACTTGGCATATTTTCAAAATAAACATTTTTAAAGTCTTTATTTTGGCCTTTTTTTTTGTACCGAAAATGAACCCGAGCCCTCCTTGAAACTGAACCAAACTGAAATGTGATTTTAATGTACCGTTACACCCTACCTGTATAAATAAAGGGTAAATGGGGTAGGGGGATGAGGGATATTGGTCCAGGGAGTTGACCCGGTGACCTTCTGATCACAGGCCCACCTTCTCTAACCTCTGCGCCACCACTCTCCCATCACGTATATACAGTGTATTATCTGTAAATTGAAGCTTCTTGAGATGGGGATAAATGCCCCCCATGCTTGTAATTTAAATCTAAAATTAAGACAAGGTCTACCTCAGGGACGCTTCAGTTTCACATCCGTCATTCATTTTCAACTTTGTTTTGCTCCCAAAATGTGAAGGTGTTGGAAAAATCCCAAAAGTTTTTAAATAGTTCATGTATTATAATTTTATGATTAATAATTTTCTTTTTGATATGCAAACACTGAATAGTCATCTTGTTTCTTAAATAAGGTTGAGAGCCAGTCAGAAATGTTTGTGCTCTGGCTGTCCAATCACAAGCTGAT
Source organism: Nematolebias whitei (assembly GCF_014905685.2). Taxonomy (NCBI): domain Eukaryota; kingdom Metazoa; phylum Chordata; class Actinopteri; order Cyprinodontiformes; family Rivulidae; genus Nematolebias; species Nematolebias whitei. The sequence goes on from NC_056504.1 coordinate 23,032,301, forward strand.
ATGTGAAAATATTGTGCTTATGTTTTGACCAAGGGCGTCAGAAGCATCCGTAATGTGGGGGGGACACAATGTGTGTAGGTGTGCGTGCGTGCACGCACGTGTGTGCGCGCGTAAAAAAAAGGTGTTCACTAGTGTACAAAAAAAGCAACATTTCAACTAGATTTCCTTTAATTCCACACATCTAAAGCATGTTTCTCAGCACGTTTGTGTAAATTCAGCTGTGGGTTTTAAAGACATTTTAACTTTAATACACTTTAATATACAGCATCAGATCGGCACTATTTGCGTTTAAAATAAATAAAAAATATCACAACTGGACTTTTTTACTTGTGTTCAATACTACTCATCTAAATGATGTTTCTCATGAAGCTTGAGGACGATAAGGTGTGGGGTTTTAAAGCCATTTCAACTTTAATACACCTGAACACACAGCGTCTCTTACACCTGCAGCGTCTTACAACGTCACAGTTACTGCTAAGCTAAGATGCTACAGACGTAGCTCCTCTCAAGCATCCTCCTAACATGAATATATGCTTATGATCAACCCCCTGGTCAACAACTGCCCACACTAAGCATACTAAACTGGTGAGCGAATAACACAGAGGTGTCTCCATCTCCTCCACCTGTGCGCTTTTTATGCCGAGGCAGGAGGAGACGCACAGAAACACTGCAGGTGTTGCACAATATTCTGTGACCACCGTATATTGTGACCTTGGCAACAGGCTGCTGTGTTTAGAGTTGGAAGTAACCAGGAAAACCTGGAGTGGAGTTTTAGTGGCCTGAGTATTCTCCTATTAATCAAGTGGAATGGATTTGTTCACGAAGAAAGAGAAACTGCGCAGACTGAACTAATGCTTTATAGTAGAAGTGGGGGCGTCCAAATGAACATTTTTTTTAATGTGGGGGAGACTTGTCCCCTTCACATATAATGGTTGCGACGCCTATGGTTATGACCCCAATCATTTTTCATATTTCTTCTGATAAATGAGATGCATTAGAATTGGCAACCTTTCTGAAAGTAATTTTAACTGGTTATCAACTGTCTTGTGGTGAGAAGTGTGTAGCCCATGTGCGCCGCTAAATAAACCTCTGACTTTGTCCAGGTGAACGACCATTTGTCTGTGACTCTGGAGGCTGTGGCTGGTCTTTTACCAGTATGTCCAAATTACTCCGTCATAAACGGTAAGGTTCTCTTTTAAGTTTTTCTACTCTGTCCAAAACTAAACAAATACCAGCATGTTTGTCAAGTGATTGGATAAATGAATCTGTCAGGAAACATGAAGACGACCGTCGCTTTGTCTGCACTGAGGAGGGATGTGGGAAGTCCTTCACCAGGGCTGAGCATCTGAAGGGGCACAGTATCACTCATCTGGGCACCAAGCCTTTTCAGTGCCATGCTGAAGGTACACGAAACAACTTGTTCAGTTGTAAGGTGTTTTTTGTGATCTGAACATGTGCTGTCCTCTTTTCTCAGGTTGTAATGCACGGTTTTCAGCACGCAGCAGCTTGTACATTCATTCCAAGAAGCATAAACAAGATGCCAGCACCCTGAGGACCCGCTGCCCTGTAGCCAGCTGCTCCAAACACTTCTCTTCCCGCAGCAGCCTGAAGAGCCACATGCTCAAACAGCACCACCTCAGTCCTGGTTAGAGACCAGCAGGGTTCTTCCTTTGTTCACCTTATTGTTCAGTAAATCCATTAACACAGTGGAGCTCTGATGAAACCCGTCTTCATTTGGTTTTAACATATTTACTGGAATATAACTGGCTTTTGTACACTATTAAGAGTGAATTCCATTTAATTTGTCTGGTTCTGTGATTTGGCTGCATTTTTATTTATTTTTTTGCATAGACAAACTGCTGGGGCCTGACTTCTTCATGTGTTAAACTGCTGCCATTTCTATCTGACCGAGGCTAAAAAAAAAACAATGAACTCACTCTTGTTGAGCAGCTATTTAAGTATTACTAGTATTAGTATTAGTATTAGATCTAGACATCAAACTGGAGCATGTTAGTGGTTGTTAGTCTTTTTGAGCATTTTTTTAGCTGAAATTGGGATTAAACTGGCCTAAAAGTGAACATTCTGGTAAACAATGATTTGCATTGTTGAACAGTAAGAACATGAAAAGTCCAAACTGCAGTGTACTGCTAGTCTTACCCATTTGAGAACACATTCAGTATTATATACCTGTACTGGTCTGTGGGTAACCTTTGACCTTTTCCTTTGCAGATGTTTTATACCAAATGGAAACCACCCCAGCCCTGACTCCCAGCAGTGAGCTTGTCAGCTCTACTCCAGCCTCAGTTGGTGGCACTGGTGTTGCCGTGGGTGACCAGCTGACCAACTTGGACCTCAGCTCTTTATTGTCTGTTCCTGGAGGAAAACCACACTCTGCTGGCCTTGGAGTGGGAATCCCAGTGACTGGAAGCAGCTCTAACGGCTTCACAATGGACTTGTCTCTGGTCAACTCAGGCATTCTCACCATTGACCCTTCCTCTGTGGGCACCACACTTGTTACCAGCACCAGCACAACGTTGGCCAAGGCTTTGGATCCACTTATGACAGCCAACGCTGACATCATCCATCAACATGGTCTGGAAAAAACAGTGGGTGAAGTTCTAACCCCACAGGGCTCTTTGAACTTGGATGATGTGCAGACAGTTACCCCAGAGACCCTAGGAACTCTCACAGCTCTAACAATACAGGGTGTGAGTGCCTCTGTGGATCCTAGTTTGCAGCACTCCCTCAGTTCTTCTAATTGCCTGAACCTAGAAACCTCAGCCTCCTTAGCTGTGGCCCCGGTCCCTGAGCTGCTGGTCTCACCCTCTAAGGTGATGGAGGTGGGTGTCCAGGGAGGTGTCGGGCCTCTGCTGGGGTGTGTAGAGGTGCTGGCTCCTCAGGAGGGAGGAAAGGTCCTCACTCAGTTTGTTTTTCCAAGTCACAGCAGTAGTTTCAGACCACAGAAGGACCCAGAACTTCCTGTGTCACCAAGCAGTTTCCTGGTGAGATACCACACTTTTCCACTTCCTAACCTTTACATGGTCTGCTGGTTGTGCTGTGAAGAAATGTTTACATTTGTACAGTCAGTGTGTATTTATAGTCACTCAGAGTGTTTTATACCACACTGAATTACAAGACTTGGGATTTGTGGGAAAAAAAAAAACCTCGATAAAAATTTTTTTTAAGATCAACTTCTCACGTCAACACTAATTTTCAGTAGCAAGAAGCAACGCTCCTAGGTCGGCCAAACCTTTAGCTCTAAATAACACCCCTAATTTATTCTCAAAAGGTTGCTGCTGCTTAATTTCCTGTTAGCCAGCTGCTGCACCTAACATGGTACAGTCTCTGTCGTACGTACATCAGTAAACTTTGTCTTGTCCCACCCATACCTCTGATCCGCTCAAGTTAATTTAACAAAACTTCATACACCCATCCATCATCACTTCTCTTCATCACTTCAAGGTCAACGTTAAAACAAGGTCTGCTCGTCCGAGACAGAACTTTGATCCGCTCAAGATCATTTCATGAAATTGATACATACAGTTCCTTCTAAAAAAATTAGCATATTGTGATAAAGGTCATTATTTTCCATAATGTAATGATAAAAATGAAACTTTCATATATTTCAGATTCATTGCACACCAACTGAAATATTTCAGGTCTTTAATGGTTTTAATACTGATGATTATGGCGTACAGCTCATGAAAACCCAAAATGCCTGTCCCAAAAAAATAGCATATCATGAAAAGGTTCTATAAACAAGCTATTAACCTAACCACCTGAATCAACAATGTAACTCTAAACACCTGCAAAAGATTTCTAAGGCTTTTAAAAACTCCCAGCCTTGTTCATTACTGAAAACCGCAATCATGGGTAAGACTGCTGACCTGACTGCTGTCCAGAAGGCCATCACTGACACCCTCAAGCAAGAGGGTAAGACACAGAAAGAAATTGCTGAACGAATAGGCTGTTCCCAGAGTGCTGTATCAAGGCACCTCAGTGGGAAGTCTGTGGGAAGGGAAAAGTGTGGCAGAAAATGCTGCACAACGAGAAGAGGTGACCGGACCCTGAGGAGGATTTTGGAGAAGGGCCGATTCCAGACCTTGGGGGACCTGCGGAAGCAGTGGACTGAGTCTGGAGTAGAAACATCCAGAGCCACCATGCACAGGCGTGTGCTGGAAATGGGCTACAGGTGCCGCATTCCCCAGGTCAAGCCACTTTTGAACCAGAAACAGCGGCAGAAGCGTCTGACCTGGGGAAGCAGCACTGGACTGTTGCTCAGTGGTCCAAAGTACTTTTTTCGGATGAAATCAAATTTTGCATGTCATTCGGAAATCAAGGTGCCAGAGTCTGGAGGAAGACTGGGGAGAAGGAAATGCCAAAATGCCAGAAGTCCAGTGTGAATCACCCACAGTCAGTGATGGTCTGGGGTGCCATGTCAGCTGCTAGTGTTGGTCCTCTGTGTTTTATCAAGGGTAGGGTCAATGCAGCTAGCTATCAGGAGATTTTGGAGAACGTCATGCTTCCATCTGCGGAAAAGCTTTATGGAGATGAAGATTTAATTTTTCAGCATGACCTGGCACCTGCTCACAGTGCCATAACCACTGGTAAATGGTTTACTGGCCATGGTATTACTGTGCTCAATTGGCCTGCCAACTCTCCTGACCTGAACCCCATAGAGAACCTGTGGGATATTGTGAAGAGAAAGTTGAGAGATGCAAGACCCAACACTCTGGATGAGCTTAAGGCCGCTATCGAAGCATCCTGGGCCTCCATAACACCTCAGCAGTGCCACAGGCTGATTGCCTCCGTGCCACGCCACATTGAAGCAGTCATTCATGCAAAAGGATTCCTGACCAAGTATTGAGTGCATAACTGAACATGATTATTTGAAGATTGGCGTTTTTTGTATTAAAAACACGTCTTTCATTGGTGGGATGAAATATGCTAATTTTTTGGGACAGGCATTTTGGGTTTTCATGAGCTGTATGCCATAATCATCAGTATTAAAACAATTAAAGACCTGAAATATTTCAGTTGGTGTGCAATGAATCTGAAATATATGAAAGTTTCATTTTTATCATTACATTATGGAAAATAATGACCTTTATCACAATATGCTATTTTTTTGAGAAGGACCTGTATGCACGTCACTACCGTGACCCGAAAAGGAAGAAGAGGGTAAAGATGAAGGATAGATGCACGTCACTGTGTCACATACACTTTTAATTGCCCTAGCTTCAAGGGCAAGATCACAAATCAAGGTCAAGTGTTGTTAAGGTCTTTGCTTGTCTTGACCATAACGTCTGATCCACTCAAGATAATTTAACAGAACTTGGTTTACATTTGTACCACCACTAGACTGTGTGTCCTGCAACCTGTCATGGCTCCAGCTCAAAGGGACGGTCCTTTGCCAATTCCCCCACCATGGAAAACAAACAAATGTTTTTGTCTCTGAGGATGTGGTTCCTGAATCAGCGGTCTCCCAGATTACCCACCCCCAAAATTATGCTTGGGTTTAATGAGCACACTCCGATTTCAAATTTCTGGTGAACACACCCTGTTGGACTGATTATTCTTCATAGTGGAGTATAAATGACCATTTATTGATTACTCTCTGAGCACTGATTTAAATTCTGTCCTTTTTGAGTTGTCTTGATGAGTTGTGCTTTCCCTGCTCGTTTCTCTGTCCAAATATTATCAGAGCATCACATGGGGCTCCGTTTAATGGTCCAGGTTTGTGATGAGCTGGTCAGAAAGTTCACCACAGACAAGCTGCTGCCGCTCTGCTCATGAGTCGAGGTTTTACTGTGGAGAAAACTAAGCTGCATGGTCTGTCTGTAGGATGTTTACAAGTAAAGTCAGAGAAAAAAACAAAAAGATCAAGAAGCTGTTATTTGTAAACATTTTCTACAAAAACCTTATCAGCTGTTCATCATGTGAGTTGATCGTAGGTTTGAGCTGTAAGTCATTGACACCCACCAGGCAGAAAGTTGCAGCTCACTTTGTTCCTTTTTGTTTCCAACCTGTTTGTGATGAAACTCAGTGGGTTCGGATATAAATGGTAAATGAACTGTATATGACGCCTTTCTATCTAATCCAGCGCTTTACACTACAATCTGTGCCCTCATTTACCCATTCATTCAGCACTCTACTAGATCTCTACAAAGCTAATTGAACAAATCATTCTAAAGAGACTAATCAGAGCTTTAGATCACATTCATTCACCGATGGGACACACATCGGAGGCGATGAGGGGTTCAGTGTCTTGCCCGTGGACACTTCGGCATGTGACTGCTTGTGGATTTGAACCCCCAACTCTTGCATTGGAGGATGACTGCTCTAACCACTCAGCCACAGCTGCCCCAAGCCGCTGCTTGTTTGGAAAACTATGAGGCAGAATTTACTGATTCAGAGAATCACTGTTCTGTTAGCTATGCTAACAAGACTAATGATGCTAATACCTGTGAAGCTGCTCAGAGCTTAGTTGTTAATTGTTTGGGCCTGTCACATCGTGAAGTTTTAGACAACTTACACAGACGTATGAAAACTAAAGGTGCACCTATTGCAGCTTTCTGGCCGATCATTAGCTATGTTTACATGTGCAGAATTCTTTGACCGGATTGAAATGTGTTCTGTTTGAATAATTCAAATGTATTGTTTACATGGGCACAATCTGTTCATGACGAGCGTTTACATGCAGCGGGCATTGTTCTGAACAACAGTACTGACATGCGCAGAGTGGTAAACTCTCCTTAAAAAAAATCCACCGAAGAAGAAGTTCTACTTCCGGGGTGAACGTAAACAAACCTGAGCACCCAAAATGGACCCGCGACAGTTTTTAATGATGGTAGAGACGTTACTGCACTCCCTGACTGAGCATACAGATCATTTTGAGCTCTTTCAAAGTTTCTAGTAGAAATGTTGTGTCGCTCACCGACCAGTTTTGCTCCCCTGACATGCTAATATTATTAGCATTAGCCAGGCGGAAATGGCAAAGTCGCACATGCGCAGTCAGGTCAGTTTTTCACGATCAGATAAAAACGAACAGATCAAGCGTTTACATGCACACCGATCGGGTTACGGATCGGCGTAAACCACCCGTTTCGTTCTGATCACAAATTATATCGGATCACACCGAATACACAAAAAAAAACCCTAATGGAGTGTTTACATGACACACTTTTATTCCGACCGCCCATTTGATCCGGTTACTTATGTCCATGTAAACGTACCTAATGATCTCTAAAAAGTCTGACCTACCGATTCAGATTTTGGCCGATATCGATTTTGTTTTATAAGCGACACTGTCAGGTGTCATGAGGTCACAATGCACCTTCTGTTTTCTAATCTTATTTTATTTTTCATTCATTCAACCTTTATTTAAACAGGTTAGTCCCATTGAGCCACGAGGACTCATTTACAAGAGAGATGTGGAAATTATTGAAAAACATATCCTTGAACAATATCCTAGAAACAATACAAACTTGTTTTATCTGGCCATGAGGTGGTGCTCTGAAATATAAAAGAAGTTTAAACAATTGTTGTTAAAACAACAAAAAAAATTGGTTTCTCGTGCAAGTATCGGCCGATCTCCGATTTCCAAAAATTAAGGAAATTGGGGCCGATGTGTCGGTGCACCCCTAATGAAAACTGTGTCCAACATGCTGACATACCCTCAAGACTTTTGGACATATACATTCAGTACTTGAAGTCATTGGAAAGATTGAGTGAATTTAATAGCACCATCAAACTGTGTGGTGATAATAATAAAACTAATTGTAACTAATGTTGTGCTGTAGGGAAGTGGAGGCTCAGCCAGGACTGACTACAGAGCTATCCAGCTAGTAAAGAAGAAGAAGCAGACGGGTACCTCAGCTACATCTGGTGAGAAAAATTCACCACTTTGATTTGGATGAAACTAATTAATACATTTACTGTCAGATGATGATGATTGGTTTTTTTTCCAGTGTGCCAGAGAAAGCCTAAAGGATCCAAAGTGACTACAGCAGCAGTACCCCTTCCCTGCTCTGGTTCTCAATACAGTGACGGGGCTGAAGCAGCCGGCGGGGGCTTGGCTTGGCGGGATCCTGTCACCGGGGCTCAGTATGTCCAAATTCAGCTGCTGCAGGTCAGATCACTCTGCATATGTTTAGTGTTTTTAGTCTGAGGGTTAAAACCAGTTCAAAAGCTTTCCATGTGAATCTAGAATCTGGAGCGGCTGTGGCTGAGTGGTTAGAGCAGTCGTCCTCCAATGAGAGAGTTGGGGGTTCAAATCCACCAGCAGTCACATGCTGAAGTGTCCCTGGGCAAGACACTGAACCCCTCTGATGTGTGTCCCATCAGTGTATGAATGTGATCTAAAGCACTGATTAGTCTCATTAGAATTATTTGTTCAATTAGCTTTGTAGAGATCTAGTAGAGTGCTGTATGAATGGGTAAATAAAGCACAAATTGTAGTGTAAAGTGTTTTGAGTATCTTGAAATAAGATAGAAAGGCCCTATACAAGTACAGTCCATTTACCATTTAAAAGGGTTAAATCTGGTCCTCTGGACATTCAAAAAAAAAAAAAAAAATTGTAGAAACGTTTCGTCTGTTCTCAAAAAAGACTTCCTCAGTCTGTATTCAGCTCAGTCTTATAAATACCACCCTCTCGCAGTGGATCAACCAGTTTGGTGCTGACAGCCAAAACCAGCTGCTCACATAATCGAGGAGGACCATCAGCCTAACGATGGATCATTAGCACCCTGATGGCTGTTTGCTATTCACAGGGGGCTGAGTGATACTAGCAATAACAGCATTGTAAGAGGGGGACAGTTGAACACGGAGGCCTCCAACCCTGTTTAATGATGGACGGTTTCTTTTCACAAAGATGGCCTCCTTTACTCCTCTCTCAAACCATCATTCCTCTCTATCAAGGATGTGAACATCTTGATCTCTGAAAGAGTGACCGCTGGCCTGGAGATGAGTGTAGACCGCAGTGTCCTGGCCTGATGATGTTGATCTTGTGTGCTGGGCCATCCTTTTGGCCAGTGGCTGTTTAGTTCCCCCCGATGTAAGACTGAACACAGCCCTCCTGACACTGAACAGCATACACAATATTACTCTGTTTGTGCCGGGGGACTGGATCTTTGGGATGAACCAGTCTTTGCCGTAATGTATTTTGGGGTTTAGAAGCCACTGGGACTTCATGTTTAGAAAATAAACGTCTCAGTTTCTCTGATACTTCCACAACATACGGAATGACCACAGGTCTGGGTGTTCCTCCTTTTCACCTGATGGCTGGCTGGAGTCCTGTTTGGGTTTCTTCTCTGCTTTCAGCAATGCCCAGTTAGGATATCCACATTGCTCTAGAGCCTGTCTTGTGTAGGATTTCTCCTTCTGCCTGGCTCCTGAGTTAGTGGGGACACTGTCTGCTCTGTGGTACAGAGTCCTGATAAATCGTTATAATAGCTGTTTATGTTTTTAATATAATTTTCAAATCATATATTTTTTATGATTGTTTACTGTTGTACTGATAAATAGCTCCTGGAGGGTAAACTATATCTTGACTGCAAGTATCAAGCTGTGCAATCTTTCGTTTTCTACAACTGATAGTGGTTGGTCATGAATCATGATGAAGTTTAGCAACTTCTCGGTAAAAATTTGAGCTCCGTGGTTTCAGCGATGTCTTCTTCTTGTTCAATCCGAAGCAAGCAGCCTGATTTGGGACAGCCGCGCTCAGTCTGTTCCTCCTCAGAGACGAGCAGACTGAGCGGGTCAGATTGGACGCGGCTGGCCGGGGTTGAGTCGCCTCTTTCTGGTTGAGCAAAGAGCACCGCCCACGGAGCTCGAATGTCCAATGTAAAACTAACTTTACCGCAGTTTAATGTGGCGCTATTAGGGCTGGGTACCTTTCTAAAAAAATTGGTACCGGTGTCTGTGTCGGTACCTTCACTTCGGTGTCGTTTCCAGGACGGTTCTTTTTTCGGTACCAATTTTGTAATTACTATTAATTCTAACAAGAATTTTTCATTCATTCAACCTTTATTTAAACAGATAAATCACATTGAACCTCGAAGACTCATTTACAAGTGAGACCTGTTTGGACAGACAAAAAACAGTGGTTAACAGGACACATGTAGGAATTGGAGGTGAAAAAAATTCCTATCAGACTTTTTTCTTGGCTGAGAAAAACCCCTAATATTGAAAAAAACACTTCGCACAAACAAGCACATATTTACTAGACATTCTGCAGAGCAGAGCAGGAAGAAGGAAGAGACGAGAATAAAATTATGTTACACATTACAGTACAAATTGTGAGTTTTATTTTTTAACTTTGGTATTTTTCCATTCCAAGCAGTTTTCTTACATAAAAACAAACAAATAATTTCCAGGTCAAAAGACCAGTTATAAACCAGTGACACGTCAGTGTCTAATGTAGAGGATGACATTTTTTCGGGAGTACTGCCGGTCACGTGAATCCGGCCGGATTCCGGCGGGACCGGAGTCAACTTTATTATAACTCCCGTTATCGGGACCGGACAGGACAAAAACTTAACGGGAGCAGACGGGAGCGGGAGCCAACATAGGACAAAAAAAGAAATAGGCAAAAAATAATAATAATAATAAATTTCAGACAGGCGGCTGCGCCAACAGCTTCCGGCGCCTTTTCCAGCAGCTACTTCCGGCCGCCTTTTCCAACCTTTGTTTACTGTATCAACCAACATCATGGAGGGAGCATACGCCAGCGGAGAAACCGAGAGGGTAAAAAATATTTTGCAACGCAAAGTTAGGAATAATGACGCATCTGTTAGGTTAACAGAACTGTCAGGGAAGGCGCTAATAGTTCAGAACTTTATGAGAGTCGAGTGTGACGGTGTGAAGACGCTCTACGCTGCTTGCAAAACATGCTCAGTTATAATAAAGTACGCCACTGACTCGGGGACGAGCGGTCTGAAGAGGCACACTTGCAAGGCTAATTTCGGAACGAATCAGCCAAGCATTTCTTCATTCATTAAACGAAAAGTACCGTCAGGAGTCAAGTCTCGTATGACCAACAAAATAGCCCGCATGTGCGGCGTAGATTTGAGACCATTTGCTGTAGTAGATGGGAAAGGTTTCATCGACGTCATACAGGAGGCAATCGACATTGGAGCAAAGTATGGAAACAACGCTGAGGCACAAGACATACTGCCATGTGGACGCACGGTCTCTCGTCATGTTCAAGGAGAATACGATAAAATTTAAAAAATGGTCATGGAAGAGCTCCATCAGGTATGTCTGTCACGCTGCTCTATTTTATAATACAGTACAAACATTTTACCTTGACATCATGCAGTAGTCTAATTATAGATTTCCTAACACTAAATCTGTTTTTTCTCCTCCTTTTAAACTGCTTAATCTCTCAACTATAAATTAGTCATCTGTTTTACATGTAATATACTTTGAGAGCTAATAACAATATACGTAATTCCTTTGGTGCAGACTAGAGACCATGCAATCACGACAGACCTTTGGACAGAGGAAAGGACAAACACACACTACATCACCGTTACAGTCCATTACATCTTGGATGGGAAGATGGTGAACCGTATTCTGGCCACAAGGGAGATGGAGGGTGTCAAATCTAATGAACACATCAGAGGGACTGTGGAGAAAATCCTTCAGGTATCTCACACTCAAATGAGATAATTATCTTTATTTACATGGCATATTAGCTTTGTAGAGGTCTAGTACAGAGCTGTATGAATGGGTAAATGAGGCACAGATTGTAGTGGAAAGCGCTTTGAGTGTCTTGAAATAAGACAAAGGCGCTATATAAGTACAGTCCATATGCAATAAATATTGCCAATTAATTCGTAAAATTGGGAAAAGTATGAGAACATGGTGCAGCAATAACAAGAACATGTCACAGAAGGAACAATAGAAAAGACAAATATATATATTTTTCATTCAACCTTTACAGGCTAACCTCATTGAGTCACGAGGACTCGTTTTCAAGAGACCTGTTCCAATCCAGACAGACAGAACATATAAAGTACAGACAACAATAACAGTGAACAATAATAACGATAAACTACAGTAAAAATGCTGTAAAAATACAGTTAAAATAAAAGTAGTGTCTAAAAAAATAAATCAATGTGCCATAAAAAATGTAAAATACTAAAAACAAGAATATATTTGCTTTGAGATTTCTATTGACATTAAGAAATGTTTAAAACCCCTCACAATAAATTAAGGTGGACAACTTCAGTTCCTGCTGAAAGGTGTTCCAGGTTGCAGGAGCAGACTAACCTGGAATATAACTAAGTGCATCAGTAAGCGTGTGTCACGGTCCTTCGCTGTACATCAGTCTGTGCCGTGGTAGGCAGCAACTTAGGCAGATTACCATAGTATTTTACCTTAATTGCAGATGGAGTTTTCCTTCATTTAATACACAACACATGTGTAATATGTGTAATATGTTTTGTCCTAATGTAGTACTATAAATTTATTGAAAAGTGCTTCGTACAATTACATGACTGTTGATCAATCTGTTTAATGATTATCATATGTCTGGTCTTCTTATTTGCTAAGTTTTTGGTTTATCTTTGTTTTGTTTTTTTACCTAACAGGAATTTGGCATCCTGAGCAAGCACACTGTGTTTGTGACAGATAATGGCTCAAACATGATCGCTGCTTTCAAGGATTATGTGCGACTCTCCTGTGCCGGCCATAATATCAACTTGATCTTAAAACACGTATTTGACCACTTGGATGAGGACAACCCAGTACACAGCAGCGTCATCAAGCTGTTTAAGGACGCAAAGACCCTGGTCACACATTTCAAAAGGGCAGGGTAAGATACATCAAATCTTGTAATCTCTGCCTGGTGAGGCTGCTTAAATAATCATAAAATATGATAAGTGAAATAAATAAAGAAAAATTGAGGTACTGTAATTTATAACTGCAAAGGTCACATTTTCTTGACTTAGTTTCAGTTGTAAAGCTCTTCTTTTTAATAAAATATTTTTTCCAAAAGAAAGGCCAATAAATTGCAATTTTTATAGTCCCTGTAACTCTATTTTGACTTGTGCACGGTCTTCTTTCAATTTTAGGTTACAAAAAGCACTGGACCAGTCACTGAAGCAGGCTGTGGAGACGAGGTGGAACACCAGACTTGCCATGCTCCAGTCAATAAATGATGCTCTCAAGTCTGGTAAGCTGCACGACATCCTGCTTCGCAGAAGCGAGCTCCGTTACCTCAACAACATAGACTGTGACCTTCTTGAGGACGTCATCCAGCTCCTGAAACCTTTTGATGAGGCTACCAGGCACCTCTCCATCGATCAGGCACCTACTCTTCACCTCGTCCTCCCAACCAAGGCAACCCTGCTGCAGGGTTTGTTGATCCAGGATGGAGATAGTGCAATTGTGAAAGAGGTAATATAATACTTTGTTTATTTTTATTGTTTAGTTTGATCATTCAAGTAGCTAACAGGAGTTTGGCCCTATTCAGTAACAGTGATAAAGGCAAGAACAGAACTGAGTCTGATGTTTTCCAAAAGAAACATTGTACAAGTTAAATTTGAAATAAATTTAAAACTCCTCCACGCCTAAAATAAAGCACAGTGCCTGTCCGCCTGAGAATTTTTTATGTCCCGTAATAATGATGTTGCATACATCATTATCATATCATTGCATGTGTCATCATGTGGTTTCACTCCTCCTCTAGCTGAAAGAGAAGTTGGCCCAGGCAGTGGAGTTGAAATTCAAAATCCACCTGTACCATAAGCTAGCCACAGCTCTCTCTCCTAGCCTGAGGAGTTTCTTGAGGAAAACGCTCTCCGGTCAGGAGTATGAGGAGGTCATCAACACCCTGGCAGCACTCACAGAAACAGCAGGGACAGAGGAGAGAGCGAGAAGCCTTGAGAAGAAACAGGGTGAGTAAAACTAGCATCAACAGAGCACTCACAGCAATTCTAAAATGTAATAACAACATTTCTTCCTATCATTTATTTAGAGGCATTCATTCACACACACGTCTGTATAATCTAATAGGTAATGTCCAATATAGGTAATGTTCTATAAGAATCTCTTTTTTTTTTCTCTCCAAAGGTCCACCCCGAGAGGCAGTTCCCAGTCCCACAGAGGTGCACGACTTCTTTTCCTTTTGTGTTGAAAAGCAGCAACAGGAGGGGGACAGTGGTGGTATTTCAGAGTCATGGGGCCGCCAGTTCGTGGTAGAGTACATGAGTGACTCTAAGTTGACAGGCTTCCAGTCTCTGCTCAACTTCTGGCATGAGAGGTCTGATGGGCTAGTGCCAGTTGCCAAGAGGCTGCTAGCAATCCCAGCAACAAGCACTCCTTCTGAGCGTAGTTTCAGTGTTGCTGGGAGACTGATTGAGGAGAGGCGTTCCACCCTCAATCCAGAAAATGTAGATGAACTTTTGTTCCTACATAGCAATTTATAATGACAACTATTCATATGTGCTGAAGAGTGGAAAAGTAGACTGATATGCACGGTGGCTGACAGACACACAGCAAACAGTTAAAACGTGCTGCAAACACAGGAATGAATCAAATTCCAAAACAAAAAAACAAATGCAACAGAAAAAAAAAATCTGCAGTCACAGAAAATAGATGACACACAATCAAAAAAAAAATGCAAAGGAAAAATGCTTCAAATACAAATAACACCAAAACAACTGCTGGTCTGGTCAACAGAACCCTGCAAATACATTACAGCTGAGTGGCAACTGGCCCAAAGTTGGCTTATTTTATGAGTTTAATGTGCACTGAGTAGAGTACTTTTCAGCATTTTCCTTTGCATTCGTTTTTTGGGTTGTATGTTTTATTTTCTGTAATTGCAGGTTTTTTTCTTTCGCTGCATTTTTCTGTTGCATTTGTTTTGTTTTTGTTGTTGTTTTAGAGTTTGCATCATTTATGCGTTTGCAATGCTTTTTAACTGTTAGCTGTGTGTGCAGTAGCTGACTGTTTGCAGCATGTTAGCAGTTTACATTTGTTGGCCACTGTAGTATTACTGTTTGTTTAGCTGTTTGCAGCATGTTAGCAGTTTGCACCTGCTGACCACTGTAGTATTGCTGTGTGTGTAGTTGTTTGCAGCACATTTGCACCAGTCAACCACCATATATATATATGGCAGTTGTATTTTTATTTAGTATTTGCATTATATGCACATTTTTTTTCCTTTTTCAAAAACTCAGGTACAATATGAATGTAATGCCTTTATGCAGTTTTGTTCATTGATGACAGTTTGTTTGGTGCAATTTTTTTGTTTAGTTTTTTATTTAAGCAATTTAAACCATGACAGGAACGTTACTGTCTAAAGGGAAGGAAACAATTGCTCAATAAATTAGTAAAAAGCAACTTCTATTTGTTCTGTTTGGGTTCTTTCATCTAAGGTAGACATGGTGTGACCCATGTACTGGTTTTCATTTTTTGTTTTTACTGTAACTGACCTTCAAAAAAGCCAGAAACAGGGACTCAGCAGCTAATCCTCTGTAGAAAAACTATAAGGACTACAGGCCATGGATTTGTTTTGTGACCTTTAGTCAAGGTTTTTGTTTGAATTAAGGCAATAAATGCCTCCATATTTCACCACAGATTAACTCTTACTGTCATATCTTTTGAAATCAAACTGCAGAACACAAAGTAATTTAAAAAGGAATGGTTAGAAAATCAATTCAAATTCAATGCATTTCTTAAAAATTAAATGAAGAGGAAAAAAAAACAGGAGCAGGACAGGAGTGGGAGTGATTCTGACCAGGAGCAGGACAGGAGCAGGAGTCATGTTACCAGGAGCAGGACAGGACAGGATTAATTTTTTTACTCTGGACCAGGATTGGGACAGGACAGGATTTTTTTCTGTTGGACCAGGACAGGACAGGAGTGAAAATCTACTCCTGTGTCATCCTCTAGTCTAATGCTCACTGCTACACACTGAGGACCTTTTCATTTAAGTTTTTTTTTTTTTCAGAAAAATCAACATGTCTGCTTTCTGTGACACAAACAAGCCTGTACCTGGCTGATGGTGTCTCCAGCAGTAGAAAATGTTCACTCTGAGGGTGTAGATGATGCTTGTTGCATACACAGATACCTGGTTGTAAGTTTGATAGCACTGACATATTGTCCCTCACATTCCACCAGCGGGTCACTGGATTCAATGAGGTAAGGATGATGCAGACATCTGCACCTCTGTGTCTCTGCCTGAATCTTCTCTGTGGTTCTCTGGAGTTTAGGGCTCTGATCATCTCCCTAATTGACATTAGAACAAAACATCAACAATAACATGGTTGTGTTATTATTACTCAAAAAACATCATCTAAGCTGAGAGATGAAAGCTCAACTAGTCATAAAAATCCTTTAAAGTTTAACTTACCTCCACCATGAAGCTCCACTGTCAGCTTCCAAGATGGCGCCCGAGCTGGTGGCTTGCCGCTCACCTCTATCCACTCTTTCTTTTTTTGCTATTTTTATCATTTTTCTTCAATAAGATCAACTCACTACTGGTGTATGATCGCCAGCAACTGCTCAATCTACAATTTTCCACCACTTATCTCGCCTCTTATGAACATTTTGATCGTGGTTCTGGGCCACCACCTCCGCTGTTTGGGAACGTACCTGGGTATCTCCAGCTCGCGGCCTTCGTGCCTGCACGAAAACATCGATCTCGTCGACGTGGGAGACGTGCTGGCCACCTCGTGAGGCTCAAAGCTAGCCTCGCTCGTTCCTCAGCTACAGCTGTCCACCGGACTGAGGTTTCTCCACCTGGATTCCTTGCGGAGTCCTGCCTGCTGCAGAACATCGGGTCGGAGGCGTGCAGCGAGCGCGCGCCCAGCTGCGGTATTTCCAACCATATCCAACAAATCGAATCCAACCCGGGTCCAACAGCTGTACCATCGGATCGTTCCAACGACCCTGCTGTGTCCGGCGGCTCCCGGTTTCCAGCTGTTAGTCCCGGCTGCACTTTCTCCAGCCGGAGGAGGCGAGGACCCGACATAAACAAACTGAAACCGCTGATCTGCCCCCCCCCCC
>NC_056504.1:23049420-23056923 GCF_014905685.2 Nematolebias whitei
CGCCCCCCCCCCCCCCCCCCCCCCCCAACTTCTCCCTCAGCTGCTGACCCAACAAGGTTTGCTCTCCTCAATGTGAGGTCTTTAACAAACAAAACCTTCATCATGAACGACTTTTTCTGCACAAATAATCTGGACTTCATGTTTCTGACAGAGACTTGGCTTCCTCCGGGTGAGTCAAGTGTGTTTTCTGAACTCGTGCCTGCTGATTGTACTTTTTTTAATTGCCCGAGGTCATCTGGAAGAGGTGGAGGAGTGTTGGCTGTTTTTAAGAAAATCTGGAAATGCAGACTGTTATAGACACCATCTTTTCAGACCTTTGAACTGCTGCATTTTGAACTGGGCCGCTCCAACCCCATGTTGATTGTAGTGCTTTATCGACCGCCCAAATCCTCCACAGGCTTCATCAGTGAACTGTCTGTCTTTCTCACTACAATACTGTTAAAATACGACCGTGTGCTGATTCTAGGGGACTTCAATGTACACGTCTGTTGCCTTGAAAAGCCTTTGGTTCAGGACTTTCTGATCCACTCTTTAAACCTGGTGCATCCTGCACCATCAGGGTCACACTCTTGATATTGTTCTGTCTTGTGGTGGTGTGGTGTCTCTGTGTTAAATCTGGAAATTGGGGATGCTGTCATGTCGGATCACAAACCAATCTCATTTGTAATACCTCTTGCTCGTGTCTCTAAATCTCCCGCTCCACCCAGGACCTGTCGTATATTTAACCCTTCAACCGCTGCTCGTTTTTCCTCTGCCTTTATTACCACTGCTGCTACAACACCTGAAACCTCTGCCTGTGTCTGTGCTCAGGAGCTGCTTAGTAACCACAATGCGACCTGCACTAAGATCTTGGATCTGGTTGCCCCACTAAAAGTCAGGAAACCAAGGAGAGCCCAGTACCCATGGATGACCACCAGGGCAGCGAGACGCCTGTGCAAGAGAGCTGAGCGCAGGTGGAAAAAGGACCAACTCCAGGTTTCTTTCATTTTGCTCAAAACCAGTTAAAAAAATTACCAGAACACTGTCAAATCTGAAAAAAACAAATATTTCTCCCAACTCATCAACTCAAATAGACACAACCCCCGCGCCCTATTCACAACAGTAAATTCCATTCTAAATGTCCCTTCGTATTCATGTATGGAGGCCTCTGTTGACACCTGCAATGACTTCACTAAATTCTTTAACAAAGTGGAGTTGATCAGGGCCTCCATCCCCCGCTCCTTAGTCGACCCATCAGCTTTTGTTTCGTGTTCTGCTACTTTCAGGCAATTCAAACCAATCACTCCCATTGTTAAATAAAGTTGCTGGTCACATGAAGCCATCAGGATCACCATCGGACCCCATCCCAGCAGCATTGTTCAAACAGGTTCTACCAGCGATTGGGCCTGCTGTTCTAACTATACTAAACAGTAGTATTGCTACAAGCGTGGTCCCAGAGGCGTTCAAACATGCAGTAGTCACACCGTTAATTAAGAAACCTGGTCTTGACCCTTCATCCTGCTCAAATTACAGACCAATCTCAAAACTCCCCTTTCTGTCCAAAATCCTGGAAAAAGTAGTTTTTACTCAGTTAAATCAGTTTTTAACTGAGAACAAAATCTTTGAGGTCTTTCAGTCTGGTTTCAAGCAGCTCCACAGCACCGAAACAGCTTTGGTTAGGGTTTGTAATGACATTTTAACAGCAAATGATTCTGGTCAGTTTGTGGCTCTTGTACTCCTCGATCTTACTGCCGCTTTCGATACTGTTGACCACAGTATCCTCATCTCTCGGCTTGAACACTGGGTTGGGATTACAGGTGCTGCATTAGACTGGTTCCGCTCATACCTCTCTGACAGGAGTTTTTGTGTGAAGGTGGGTAAAAATCTATCCATTTCAATGCTTCTTTCCTGCGGTGTCCCACAGGGCTCGATTCTCGGACCCCTTCTATTTTCGCTCTATCTGCTTCCGCTAGGGTCGATCCTAAGAAAACATGGTATTCCATTCCATTGCTATGCCGATGACTGTCAGATCTACCTGCCACTGAAACCAGCCAGTGCTTGTTCCGTCCACCCTCTCCTCAAATGTCTGGACGACATTAAGACATGGATGGCTTAAAATTTTCTAAGTTTTAACGACCAGAAGACTGAAGTCATTGTCTTTAGCTCTAGCTCAGCTGCCGCCTCTTATCCTGTGAATCTGGACTCTCTTCAGCCTTATCTGAAGCACTGTTAAAAACCTCGGAGTGGTTTTTGACTCTGATTTTAAGTTCTACAAACAGATCAGTTCGGTTCTGCAGAGAAGCTTCTTCCAACTGTGGCAGGTAGCTAAGCTCAAGCCAGTGCTGTCTAGACCCGACCTTGAGACACTAGTCCATGCATTCATCACAACCCGCCTGGACTATTGTAATTCACTGTATGCTGGGGTCAGCCAGGCCTCTATCTCACGGCTACAGCTCGTCCAGAATGCTGCAGCTCGGCTTTTAACCGGTACACCGAGGTACGAGCACATCACACCAGTTCTGTCCTCCCTACACTGGCTTCCTGTGAGAACTAGGATTGATTTCAAAATTCTCCTCCTGACCTATAAGTGCCTAAATGGCCTTGCACCCATCTACCTCTCTGAGCTACTGGAACCATATGTTCCCTCTCGGGCTCTGAGATCATCCGATCAGCTGCTTTTGGTTGTTCCAAAAACACGACTGAAGCTCCGAGGAGATCGGGCGTTTTCAGTCATGGGTCCCAAACTGTGGAACAACCTACCCCCCAACATTAGGCATGCCATCTCCCTTCCTGTGTTCAAATCCCAGCTAAAAACATATCTGTTCTCTCTGGCGTTTCATACTGTGTGAGTTGATTTAGTATATCTTGTTCCATGTCTTCGTTTTAATGCTGTTGTTTTAAATTTTTTTAAGGTATATTCTTACAGCTTTTTATTTCTTAGTGTTACCATTAGTGTTAAGCACTTTGATAACAGTCTTTTTTAAATTGTGCTCTATAAATAAATATGACTTGACTTGACTGTAGAAAAAGGCAGCAAACTTTAACATCAAAGTCTGACTGTCCTGTGGCACCCCCACCTCGCTTTTCTTTTGTCCTCCTCGCATCAGGGTCAGAGGCTCCTGTGAGGAGAACATCTTTAGTTAGCTTCTGAGTTTAGCTAGCCACGTAGATAAAATAAATTTACACAGTAATATCCTAAAGTTAGCGTTACATGGATCATAATTTATTTCACCGCAATGTACGTGTTAAGCTGCAGTTACGCTAACAAACGTAAACTCACCAGCTGAAACACACACAAAAGAGACGTCCTCAGAGTTCTTTGATGAAGAGTCCAGTCGTGGAGATAATGAATCAGGACTTTTAGGCTCTACACACTGGCTGACTTTAATGAGAAGGAGGGGGGAGGCTGCTGTCCTCCTCTCTCCTCACAGAAAAACACATAGCAACTTTCTGCATCGCGTATTGTCGAAGCCGTTCGACAACACGCAATACACACGTGAACTCGTCTGTGGGCGTCACCAGCACCATAGACATAATTAAACATAGATTAGGTACGGCAGCTCTGTACAGCTCTGGGTATAATCTGGGTGTAGTCTGTTTGTCATATGTCTGGTGTTTTACCAGCCTGCATGCTGAAACCATGTGACACGTTACAGCCAATACCGAAACTCGACACCGAAAGAAGAGTGGCATTTCAATACATACACCGACCGGTGTAGTTTGGTCGGTGCCATAAAAGAACCTCGGTTCAGTACTCAGCCCTAGGCGCTATGGCTCTGCAGACATTGCACGATGCTGTCTTGTTTTGTGGTGTTTCTAGTGTAAAATACTTCCACACAGCGGACATGTTTCTATGAAAAGTTTGTTAGCTGTTAGCCACAGTGCTGCAAGCTCAGTCCTCACGTTGTAGCTGGCTACAAACTATGAACTGGATTTCCTGAATGTGAGGCGGGTCTTATTACTCTAAGTTCATGAGATGCGCCGCCGTTCAGGAAATCCATTCCGTAATTTGAAGCCAACATGCATCATGGATCGGAAATATCGGCAGGTGGATCGGAAAAATCCAATACGTAAATTATGCTGGTATCGGAGGCCGATACTGGATCGGATCGGCCCCATCCCTAATTGTCAGCATGACTCTGTCACTTACAATGTTTCCAAATATCTGGCGTCTGTACTCATCCCTTTACTTGGCAGCTCAGAATATCACATACAGAACACCATGGACTTTGTAGATAAGATGAGGAATGTCATCTTTGGAGTCTGATGAAACAATGGTCTCTTTTGATGTCACATCACTCTTTACGTGCATTCCTGTTGATTATGCAGTAGAGGTGGTCAGTTTAAGATTAAAATCAGACACCACGCTGAGCAGCAGGACGACACTTTCCACAGAGCAACTGTGTCAACTCTTGAAACTGTGCCTACAGTCAACCTACTTCACATATGGGGGCCAATATTATAGGCAGAAACATGAATGTGCTATGGGGTCTCCAGTTTCTCCTATTGTGGCCAACCTGTACATGGAAGAGGTAGAAAAGAGAGCCTTGATGTCCTTTTCAAGTCATTGGTTCAGGTATGTTGATGACACCTGGGTTAAAATTAAATCTCAGGAAGTCCAACATTTTACTGACCACATCAACTCTGTGGATAAATGCATCAAGTTCACACGAGAAGATGTAAAATATGGCAGGCTGGTTTTCTTGAACTGTGAGGTCTCAGTCTCTGATAGAGGACATTTGCAAACTGAGGTGTACCGCACACTCACCCACACAGACCAGTATTTGCAGTTTGACTCTCATCACCCTTTGGAGCACAAGTTAGAAGTCATCAGGACTCTGTACCACAGCGCAGACAGTGTCCCCACTTACTCAGGAGCCAGGCAGAAGGAGAAATCCCACACAAGACAGGCTCTAGAGCAATGTGGATATTCTAACTGGTTCTTCCTGAAAGCAGAGAAGAAACCCAAACAGGACTCCAGTCAGCAATTACGTGAAAAGGAGGAACCCAGACTCAGACCAGTGGTCATTCCGTATGTTGGGGGGGTATCAGAGAAACTGAGACGTTTATTTTCTAAACATAACGTCCCAGTGGCTTTTAAACCCCAAAATACATTACGGCAAAGACTGGTTCATCCCAAAGATCCAGTCCCCCGGCACAAACAGAGTAATGTTGTGTATGCTGTTCAGTGTCAGGAGGGCTGTGATCAGTCTTACATCGGGGAAATTAAACAGCCACTGGCCAAAAGGATGGCCCAGCACAGAAGATCAACATCATCAGGCCAGGACTCTGCTGTCTACACTCATCTCCAGGCCAGCGGTCACTCTTTCAAGGATGAAGATGTTCACATCCTGGATAGAGAGGAACGATGGTTTGAGAGAGGAGTAAAGGAGGCCATCTTTGTGAAAAGAAATCGTCCATCATTAAACAGGGGTGGAGGCCTCCGGGTTCAACTGTCCCCCTCTTACAATGCTGTGATTGCTAGTATCACTCAGCCCTCTGTGAATAGTTAACAGCCATCAGTGTGCTAATGATCCATTGTTAGGCTGATGGTCCTTCTTGAGCATGTGATCAACTGGTTTTGGTTGTCAGCAGCAAACTGGTTGATCCACTCTGAGAAGGTGCTTTTTAAGAGACTGAGCTGAAAACAGCACCTCAGACTGAGGAAGTCTCTTGGATGAGAGACGAAACGTTTCTAGATTTTTTTTTTTTTTTTTTTTTTAAATGTCCAGAGGACCAGATTGAACTTTTTTGGATTTTTCTACCTGGATTATTGAGCATGCATCAGGATATTCCTCATATATATTAAAATCTGGGTGTAACCCATTCGAATATACCTGAGTCATTCTGAGTTGCGTTTTCTGCCTTGCTCAGAGCTGTTTTTCAAGGCCTTGTCATTGCGAAATACTTCTGCTTGTATAACTCTTTCACCCACAAAATACTTCTGAAAACATTTTCTTGAGAACACAGTGTCCTTTCCTAAATTTCCAACATCATGAACAAACTTAAAACAGAATACACTTTAAAATCACAAAGATTATAGTATCACTTGATTATTTACTTGTTTTTTGATTATAATAAACAAATCATTTTTATTTATTTGAAAACTGACAATTTTATTAGAAGGAAAAGTCTTCTTCTCCTCAGTGCCTTCCTCTGCCTGCGTGTGTCCAAGCGTGACTGCATGTGTGTGTGTCTGTGTAGTGTGAGATTGTGTGAGCGTGTGCGTGCATGTGTGTATATGCAGTGTGTGAATGTGTGAGTGCATGTGTTTCTCCAGCATATGGTTTCCATTATCTCAGCTTGGAAACTTGGGGGCCTTTCCACCCAGGCCTTGGAACAAGACATGCCGATACATGTCCGTCTCGGGAACAGGCTTGTCTCCAGTCAGCAGTCTCCTCGACAGGTGAAAAGGAGAAACCCAGACCATTGATCATTCCATATGTTGCGGGAGCATCAGAGAAACTGAGACGTTTATTTTCTTAACATAACGTCCCAGTGGCTTTTAAACCCCAAAACACATTACGACAAAGACTAGTTCATCCCTAAGATCCAGTCCCCTTGCACAAACAGAGTAATATTGTGTATGCTGTTCAGTGTCAGGAGGGCTGTGATCAGTCTTACATCGGGGAAACTGAACAGCCACTGTCCAAACGGATGGCCCAGTACAGAAGAGCAACACCATCAGGCCAGGACACTGCGGTCTACACTCATCTCCAGGCCAGCGGTAGGGCTTTAACAGACTACTCGAGTAATCTACACATCGATTCCTAGGACATCTATCGAGTTTTTAAATTTCATATAGAGTATTTTTGGTGACATCATTACGCAGCTGTTACGTCATTGCATCACATGATCTGCACCGGACGCGGGTTACAAAATGGATTCCTCCAAGCAGACGGATGGAGCAGAGCAGGCCCAGTCTTGGCAAACAGGTAGAAATGCATCAATAGTTTGGAAATATTTCACTAAAGATTAATCTTTTGGCCCAGTGCAAACGTCTGAGCTTGTGCACCTTGCTTATAAATGGCTTCCTCTTTGCACTGTAGAGTTTCAGCTGGCAACGGCGGATGGCATGGTGGATTGTGTTCACTGACGATGCTTTTTGGAAATATTCCTGAGCCCATTCTGTTATTTCCTTGACAGTGGCATTCCTGTTTGAGGTGCAGTGACGTTTAAGGGCCCGGAGATCATGAGCATCCAGTAGAGTTTTACGGCCTTGACCCTTACGCACAGCGATTGTTCCAGATTCTCTGAATCTTATGATGATGTTATGCACGGTTGATGATGATTACTTAAAAGTCTTTGCTATTTTACGCTGGGTAACACCATTCTGGTATTGCTGCACTATCTTTCTGCGCAACAATGGTGGAATTGATGATCCTCTTACCATCTTGGCTTCTCAGAGAGACAGACACTCCGAGAAGCTCTTTTTATACCCAATCATGTTGTCAATTGACCTAATTAGTGTTAATTGGTCTTCCAGCTGTTCGTTATATGCTCAATTTCCTTTTGCCAGCCACT
>NC_056504.1:23061923-23079137 GCF_014905685.2 Nematolebias whitei
ATCCACGTTTCTGTGAGGCAAAGCACTGCACACTTCTTCATCTCTTCTGAGGCGCCCGCTCTCAGACGAAGTAAATCCACCTTGTTGTCCAACGAGCGGACATTCGACAGAAAGAGAGACGGCATGGGGAGTTTACCGGCTTTAGCGTTAGCTCGTAGCCTCACCATAACCCCCGCCCGGCATCCTCTCCTCTTAAGCCGGGAGCAGCGCTTCCTCTTCTGCCCGCTGGAACGCCTCTGCTGCAGCTTCCAGGTAGATGACTTTAAGATCTGCATTCTGCCGAGCGTAGCTTTGAGTTTGTTGCTGATTTCTGCTATATTTCGTGGCAAATCCGCTCCTATTCTCATCAGTTCGGTTCGGCTATAGTTCACACGCATAAATCGTGCAGAGTCAGGCACAGAGTCAATATCAAAACTTCTAAAAACTGGGATGGTACCGGGAGCCTGTGAAGCTGCAACTGCTCTGAGCGTGGCCATCTTGGATTTAACTTGGATTTTTTATATAGATATGTATGTGAGTGTATATTCATGTGTATGTATGTATTTATGTATATAGGCGTAGGTATGGGTATATATATTTATGGAAACTTACTGCAAATCCATGAATATTTTAAGTTCTTTATACATATGTATTTTGTTGCTGTGTTTTGTCATGTTCTTTGCAGGTGAACAGACAGTGGCCGGGTGTTTTGCCGTGTGCTCTCTTTGTGTATATTTCTTATATTTTGGAGTCTTACTTTCTTTTCTTTCTTTCTATCCTATTAAAAAAAAAAAAAACAACCTACACTAGATAGTCACTATAATAAATATTTCATAATAATGGTGTGGAGAGGATGGCTGTAAGGGGAGAAGGGAGGCCATCAAAAAAAAAAAAAAAAAGAATTAAATTCTGCTAACACAAAACATGTTTCTTTTTATTCCTTCCTTTAAAGTGCATATTAAAGTGATTAATTTAAGTGATTGTTTAAAGTTGTTTTATATTTTATAAGTGGCAGATTTTTTTTTCTTCTTTCTGCACTCTTTTCATTCAATGTTTTCTTTTTGATTATTATTTTTTTTTTTTGTTTGTTTCATTTAAATGAATGAATAAATTAATTAAATTAAATGTTAAATGGCTTCAAACAAATGCTAAGTTCATGGCATAAACCAACAGACATGTTACTTTTTTTAGTATTTTACATCACTTTATAATGTAACTGTTTATGTTTTTAATATATATAATTTTCAAATCATGTTTTTTATGATTGTCTACTGTTGTACTGATAAATATCTCCTGGAGGGTAAACTATATCTTGACTGCAATTATCTAAGTTTCTAGAATTGTGCCGCTCAAGGTGGCTGCATGTTGGAGTAGCTCTGTTAAATTATTTCTGAGATTTTGCTTTTGGAAACTTTAATTCCTCTTTTTCTGGATGTAAATCACATTTTTTGGATGATTCTTTCCTCTGGTATCGGATGCTGTGCAGCTGGAAGGATTTTTACTGAAACTTTTTTAGTTTTGTACATTTGTTATGATACGTAACCATGGCAACAAGGCAGTTTCTACAACCAACAGCAGCTGATTAATATATCAAAAGCTCAAGTAATATCTCAACTACAGCCCTAAACTTCAAATGAGTTGAAAAGGATGTTCTGTGGACGCATTTTCATCTACCTGCCAGCTGTACTCGAGTGCCTGACCACTGAGATCCTGGAACTAGCAGGAAACATGGCTCATGACAGCGGAAGGACAGGATCGTCCATCAGCACCTACAGTTGGCTGTCCGCAGCGATGAGGAGCTCAACAAGCTGCTGGGAGGAGTGGCCATCGCCCTGGGAGGATTTCTACCCAACATTCAGGTGATCCTGAAGCCCAGGAGGCCAACCAAGTGCAACTAAACGGATCAACATCTGTGGCCAGTTTTTTCAGATCTGCTATAAGACGGACCATCACAAGAGATCCTTCCCGCCCACAACCGTTGGTTACGTACTGTAACCCCAGATTCTATGAATATAGGCGTAGCCCTTTAAGGCTGTCGCTGATGGGTTTATCCCGTTATGCGCAGCATAAGCACTGAAAAAATTTAGTCCACGCCCACCTGCTGTGTGGGCCCCACCCGGTCCGTATAAATTACGTTAAGAGCGGGAAATCGGCTCCCAAAATAGCTTTTTCTTCAGCCATTTAGGAGCCAGTGAGGCCCGACGCTTAAAGGGCTACGCCTATATTCATAGAATCTGGGGTTACAGTACGTAACCAACGTTCTATGTCATATAGGCTTCGCCCTTTAAGGCTGTCGCTGATGGGTTAAGGGCGAAGCGGATGTGGTCCTCGCCTCACTGGGTCCATTCGAACACAGTAAGAATGCAGAAGCTTGCCCAAAAAACGTCTTGTCACTCAGCTCCCCGTGTGCATAACTACGCATCGCGTAATTATGTGCCATGCACAGACGCATGTTGTGTAACTATGCGTTCTGACAAGGCATGAACGCCCCGGAAAACTTTCAACGGGGAGAAGATGTTGAAAAGGGGGGGGGGGGGGGGCATGAACCAACTGGTTCATGGCTGAACAGTATAAACAGATTAATATCAATGAACTGATTATTGATCAAATGAACCGATTGGTAACAATAGTCATGAACTGATTAGTGACAATAGAACCAAAATCACAGACACAACTTGTGACTGATAACATCTCACACTGTAATGCATGCAGACAGAAGTGAGCTTAAACAGAGTTCCATGAGAACAACAATATTCATTCTGTTAGAGCACTAAGGACAGAATGTGTCATGGAACGAGCCGTCACATCACGTAGGTAAAAGCGAATAAATGAGCAGGGTGTTGACCATGCAGCCTCAGTGCAAATGTCCTGCATTGACATACCATTATGCAAGGCAGTCGAAGATGCGATACCCCTGGTCGAGTGTGCTTTGATGTTGACAGGAGGCTCTAGATCTGATGCTCTGTAGGCTTCAGAAATGGCCTCACACAGCCAGTGTGACAAGCGCTGGGTGGATAACGGGCGACCTGCAGATGCATCTCTATAATGCACAAACAATTGTTGAGTTTGACGCATTGCAGCTGTGCGCGTTATGTAACACGTCAACGCCCGCACCGGACAGAGAAGATGAAAAGATGCTTCTTCTTCTGATCTGTGGGGAGGGGGGTGGAGAAACCCCTCCAACGATATCACTCTTGATTTAAAGAGCTCGTGATGTTTTAGGCATAAAAGCTGGGTTGGTCTTAAATCAGCTGAGCTGCCCGTCAGCCTGAATTCTAAGACATGACGGAGCAACAGAGAGGGCAGATAAATTACTTACCCTCTTAGCGGGTGTTAAAGCCAGCAGCAGGGCTGTTTTAAGAGACAAGAATTAAAGTGAAAACCTGATACAGAGGCTCAGATGGAGCTTTGATCAGGGCTCGCAGGACCAGCGTTAAATCCCACTGTGGAGCAAGTGGGCGTGAAGCAGGCCTGCATCTCTGTACACCTTTTAGAAAAACGCTTCATCAGCGGGTGATTAAAAGCTGTTCTGTCTCCGAACCCTTCGTGGCAGGAAGAGATGACTGCAACGTACGTTTTAAACGTACTGAATGCCAACTTCCTATCCGTCAGCTGTTGTAGAAAAAACAACACGCCGCCTAATGGGCATGAGGTGGCCTCTAAACCTTTCTCTGTACACCAGCGCTGAAAAGCCGTCCCCTTTGATGTGTACAGAGCTGTGTTAGATGCAGCACGTGAATCTTGAATTGTGCACACTATCTCCTGAGGGAGACCCATCCTCTCTAAGCGGGACCGCTCAGCGGTCAGACCCACAGGTGCTGACCTATTTCTGGGTAACTCCTGATCGCTCCTCCTGCTTGAAGGAGAGCATCCTCCCTCCACGGCAGTTTCCACGGACGACCCGACAACAGACGTTGCAGGACTGGGAACCATGGTGCATTCACGCGCTCGGGAGCCACCAGGAGAGCTGTCAATCCCTCCTCCTGAACTCGGTTCAGGAACCGTAGAATCAGAGGAGGTGGGGGAAACGCGTACAGAAGCGTTTTGGGCCACAGGCTGTGAGCAAATGCATCCACCCCCAGCGGTGGATCGTCTCGCGGGCTCAGGGGAAAAACCATAGTTGACACTGAGCGTTCTCTTGTGTCGCAAACAGGTCCTCAGCTGCTTTGCCAAACTTCTGCCACGTCTGAAACATCAGGTCTGGATGGAGGGTCCAGTCCGCGTGACGTGGGCCGCCCCTGGACATCACATCTGCCCCTCTGTTCAGAACACCGGATATGTAAACCGCTCTGATGGAGAGCAGGTTGGGTGAGCCCAACACAGTAGCTTTCGCGCAATGTGTAACATCTGGGCTGAACGCACACCCCCCTGGCGGTTTATGTACGCAGCAGTCACCATGTTGTCTGTGTGAATCAACACGTGTTGATTCTGTAGCACGGGAGCAAAGTGTTGAATCACATTCAGCACTGTGCGACACTCCAAGACATTGATGTGGGCTGATGTGTGGTGGGGCCACAGCGCCCCTACTGCTTGAGATAGGCATGTCCCCCCCCAGCCTGACAGCGACGCGTCCGTGATAACTGACACGTGTGACGTGGGTCTGCTGACGGGAACTCCCTCTGACAGAACCAGGGTGTTTCCCCAGTGTCGGAGGTCTGCTCTCACAGAGGAAGGGACAGTGATCATCCGTCTTTTGTGTTTTACTGGATCCACACGCAGACGCGCAAACCACCTCTGGAGGCGTCTCATGTGTAACAAACCCAGCGGAACCACTGTGTGAGCTGATGACATCATTCCCAACAGCTTCATGACGGAGACGGCTGTTATCACTTTGCCAGGTCTTACGTGGCGGAGTTGACTTTTTAAAGTGTCGATTCTCGTTTGTGATAAGCGAGCCTTCATGGTAATTGAATTTAATTCCACTCCCAGATAAACAATTGTCTGGGCCGGGAAAATCGAGCTTTTCTTCCAATTTATGGCGAAGCCCAGATTTAACCGGTGTGATGCCAACACCTGAGCCTGTATCAGCGCTTCCTGTTTGGAGTGTGACAGGAGCAACAGGTCGTCCAGGTAAAACAAAACTCTCATCCCTGCTCTGTGCAGTGGATGCAGGGCTGTCTCCACACACTTTGAGAACGTACGAGGCGCCAGGGAATACCCGAAAGGCAGCCTGTTGTACTGATACTTCATCCCCTGAAAGGCGAAACGCAGAAATTTCCTGTGTTTTGGGATGATCGGTATGTGAAAATAAGCATCTTTTAGATCGATGGAAACAAACCAGTCGTTTCTCTGGGTGTTGTCCAACAGCTGTCTGTTTGTCAACATGTGAAACGGTCTGTTCATGATCGCTTTGTTGAAAGCTGACAGATCCAGAATCGGTCTCATCCCTCCGGTCCTTTTTTTGTGGACCAGGAAGTAGCGTGAGTAAAACCCTGTGTTTTCCTCTCTGTTGGATACTCTGGAGATTACGCCTTTTATCAGAAGCTCCTGAACTTCTGCATTTAAGGCTGAGATTTGGTCTGGTGATGACAGGACCGTCTCCATAACTCCTCCGAACGGAGGGGGTCGGGTTGCAAATTGCAGCATGTAACCCTTGCATAACACTCTGTCCATCCATCTGTCCGGCGAGCAGGTTTTTAGCCACTCTGCGTAACGTTCGTGGAGTGGACGTGCGTTTAAATGATGCGCCGTGTTCTGAACGGATGTCATCCAATCCGCCGCCTCGACCGCCGTCATGCGTCGCGGAAATGTTTTCCGCGTGACCCAAGGCGAGGCTTCCTCGAAAGGGCTGTTCTGCACGTGCCCGTGCGCTGTGTCTGGATCGCGGACCAACCTTCATGTCTGGGCGGGGCGGTGTGTGCTGAGGCGAAGCGTGTGCCAGCTGATGACGTCGTGAGGCTGCACGTTTAACGTCGCTGTGCGAACGTTGAGAGGCGGAGGGCGTGACTTCATCAACGCCGTGCTGTCGAAGTGAAGGTTGCGAGCCTCGCGGGAGCGCACGTTTTCTCTGGAGGGACGCGCGCCGCTCTCGCTGGGGGTGGGGCTCGTCGCCGGGTTCGTTCAGCTGTCTCACGCTTATGCCGCCGTGAGCTGCTGATCGCTGAGACGCGGTGGATGACGGCCGCTCGCGTTTGCTCAGGTGTGGCGTGTGTTGTTTTCGCTGAGAGCGGGGACCTCCACCGGACCCGGCCTGCGGTCCCACATTTATACCGATGTGAGCCGGTGAGCGCCGGGCAGCTGTGCGTGCATCAACAACACAGCGCCGTTTGGATGGAGGCTGCTTGCCTCGCTCGGGTGCGCGTTTAACACCGCTTGGGTGGTGATCGTGCGGGTCTGATTGATAACGAGTTGTTTCGCTTACCGTAGTGAGCGTCTCGTCATGTGTTGGAGCGGCGGTGGGTTTAAAAGACCTTTATTTAAGGACACCAGCTCTTTATATG
The DNA here is from genome assembly GCF_014905685.2 of Nematolebias whitei. Lineage (NCBI taxonomy): Eukaryota > Metazoa > Chordata > Actinopteri > Cyprinodontiformes > Rivulidae > Nematolebias > Nematolebias whitei. Next base: position 23,068,343 of record NC_056504.1, read on the forward strand.
TGGAGGGATGTGTGTGCAGCGGCTGTGAGCTCATCCGAGCTTACAGACTGGCTAAAAACAGGCACTTTGATCATTGAAAAATCATTTATTTCAACTCCTGTGTCATTTATACACACATCCTCCGCAGACCGTCATTTTAAAACTTCTCCCCCGTGAGCTCTGCGATTTGTTTGCCCCGAGCGCAGTCTGCAGGCGATCTCTGGGGAAAAACGCTGAAGTGCAGGTTGCCGGAAGGAGGGGGGGGGTGGTCTCTGACGGGCAGGGCTGGTGGTGGAGCTGAGCGAGACGAAGCTGCTGCTGCCGTGGAGCGCCGATGTTTCTGCCTCTGCTCGCGACGATCTCTCCAGCGGGCCGGGGGACGGGATGAGCCGCGCGGCTTGATGAGATGGCGCAAAGCTTCCGACCTCTCCTCCGACTGCTTCGAATTCGTCAGCATGGTTTTTAAGCTGCTTCCGAACGACGCGTCCGACGTGATGGGGGCCTCCATCAAGTCCTTGTGCAGCTTTTCCGGCAGCGAGGGAGAGTGACGAAGCCAGGTGGAACGTTGGATTACCGTCATCCACGCTGCAATCCTCGACAGGCAAACCGTGGAAGCGGCGCACATGTTGAGGATGGCGTCTGCCGACTTACACAGGGAGCTCTTTGTCTCCTCCGGCAGGTCTGCGGCCTCCAGCCTCTTCGACATGCTAAATGCTAGCAGCGCCACGTTGTTGCTAGCTGCGGCCGCCTGACAAGCACACTGGTGGGCTCGATTGGAGAGCGTGGTCACCGTCTGGTTCGTGTTCCTCCGGAGGGACGGGACGCTGCTCCGACCTGGGCAGCTTCGCTCCGAAAGCTTCCGCGAGGCTTGGCTCCAGGGGGGTTACCGAGGAATAACCCCGCTCGCTGAATCCCTCAACTCTGGGGATGGGTGCGGACTGGGGACCGACTCCCCCAATCTACCAGGAAAGAACCGTCTGTGGCCTCGCCGTCGAACGTCCTGTTGGAACACGAGGCCGTATGGATCAAGACGGTGAGCCAGAGTGGAGCCCAGTGAAACAACCTTCCCGCCGGATCATCCGAACTGGCGGGAAAAGGCGTGGGACGTAGAAAAAAGGGGTCCCTTCATGCCAGCCTCCTCCTGGGTTCCGCCGGGCAACCGTGAGGGCGCTGTCGGCCGGGAGCGGTGTGATCGCCGATGCGAAACGAGGTGGGATGGGGTGAGCATTCACTCAGCCCCCCCCCCACCGACACTACGCTCCCCAGGAGGGAATGAGCAGCGGGGGCTGCAGCTGAGCACGCCTCGTCCCGGAGGAACCATCCGGTTCGCCCCGAGGGTCGGCGATAAGAGGAAAAAATACAAGATGGCATTGTCCAGCGTGTGGTGACCTGTCACTGGGAAATATTCCCCGGCGCTTACCTTGGAATAAGACTGCTCGTCATCTTCTCCTTGGGGAGGAGAACTCACCGGACGACCGGAGGTCGACTGCCGGGCCAAGCATCCTTCACAAAGGTTGGTCATTTACACAATTTACCTTCTTTGTTCTTCTGACAGTGCTATTTTTAGCTCGCTGAAGAAAAAATGGGAGCCGATTTCCCGCTCTTAACGTAATTTATACGGACCGGGTGGGGCCCACACAGCAGGTGGGCGTGGACTAAATTTTTTCAGTGCTTATGCTGCGCATAACGGGATAAACCCATCAGCGACAGCCTTAAAGGGCGAAGCCTATATGACATAGAACATCAACATCTAGAACAACTCTTTTATGAAACAAGGAAAATGAGCTACAACAACATTTAATTTCCCTCTGGGATTAATAAAGTATTTTTGAATTGAATTGAATTGAATCAAGCTGTGAAATCCTTCGTTTTCTACAACTGATAGTGGTTGGTCATTAATTATGATGAACTTTAGCAACTTCTCGGTAAACATTTGACCTCCGTGGTTTCAACGACGTCTACTTCTTGTTCAGTCCGAAGCAAGCAGCCTGATTTGGGTCAGCCGCGCTCAGTCTGTCCCTACTCGGAGACGGGCAGATATATGTATATATGTATATATATATATATATATATATATGTATATATATATATGTATATATGTATATATTCATTCAATTTTTATTGATACAGGTTAGTCCCACTGAGCCAATAGGACTCATTTACAAGAGAGACCTGGATTTTAACAAAGAGTGATGACAACAGTGGATAGCAAACTGTTTTTCCATAGTAAACAAAATTTTAAAAAAAATTAAATTTGTACTAATCATTTGTGATTGTGTCAATGTCAATGTCAATTTATTTATATAGCACATAAAAACAACAAAAGCTGACCAAAGTGCTTTACAGTTAAGACAGATTAAAATAAAATAAAAAAAGAGTAAAAATGCATCTAGTGCCACTCAAAAACATAAGTTAACAGTAAAAACAACACACAACAACAATAAAATCAGCTCAACTTGTTCTCAGACTCTGCGTGGATGAAATGCCAAGGAATACAGATGAGTCTTGAGCAAAGATTTAAAAGTCTCAACAGTCTGAGCGGTCTTTAAATTCTCAGGTAAACTGTTCCACAGTTTTGGAGCAGCAACCGCAAAAGCCCGCGGTGTATTGTTGTCGTTATCACTGTCCTATTATCTTGTGCTGCCTGCTCAGGTCCAGTCTCTTCATGGACCATGTGTGTGAGGGTGGACATGTTTGGAGGTTGCTGTGTTGAAGCTCCATGAATCAGCCTCTCTGCAGCTCTCAGCACCTTCACTGTGCCTTGAGGGAATCATTGAGCTGCTGTTGTTCTTCAGAGTTAGAAGGTGGTAGCTCTCGTCAAATGATGATCTCCAGCATCATCTTGTTCATGCCAGGCTTTTCATTCACTGACCACTGCCACCTGTAAACATCAGGGGGACCAGTAGCTGTTTAACACAATTGGAAGGAAACCAGTGAGATTTTAATATGGCCATGACCATTATGATATGATGTTATGTGGGGGAGTGGTGGCACAGAGGTTAGAAAATTTGCCTGTGATCGGAAAGTCGCAGGTTCAACTCCCGGTACCATCAACATCAAAATGTGGGTGGAAAAGGTGAAACGCCCACACCTGCCTCCACCCTCATTGGCCCCACTCTTGTCCCCTGAGCAAGGCCCTTAAACCCCACCATCTGCTCCCTAAACAGGTCTCTCTTGAAAATGAGTTCTCGTGACTCAATGAGACTACCTGGATAAATAAAGGCTAAATAAAAAAAATAAAAGTTTAAAATAGAATACTCACATCATTAGGCCGAGGTTGTGGGTGTGACGTGCACGTTCCTGAGAGGCCACAGACAGACCAGCTCCAGCTTTTGTTGAGTTCCTGTTTTTCTGCAGTTTTCAAGCTGAAATGAAAAAAACGTAATGAATATGAACTTTACAGTCTATAGATACCTGTACATATAAACACATGGAAGTGTCTCACCTTGTGACTGACAATAAAATATGTAACTTTTTTGAACTCGAATGAACTTATAATGATGAACCTACTCTTTGAAGGTGAACTGATGGTACCACACCATCTTTCAGTTGGACAGTCCGATCAGTTGTGTCAAAATCCTCCTTATTAAATCCTCACTGCTCAGATGAATCATCCTCAAACATATCTAAAAAAGTTAAATCTGGTCCTCTGGACATTCAAAAAAACAAAACAAAGCAAAACAACAAAGAAATGTAGAAACGTTTCGTCTCTCATCCGAGAGACTTCCTCAGTCTGAGCTGCTGTATTCAGCTCAGTCTCTTAAATAGCACCTTCTCAGAGTGGATCAACCAGTTTTGCTGCTGACAACCAAAACCAGCTGATCACATGCTCAAGAAGGACCATCAGCCCAACAATGGATCATTAGCACACTGATGGCTGTTTACTATTCACAGAGGGCTGAGTGATACTAGCAATCACAGCATTGTAAGAGGGGGACAATTGAACACGGAGGCCTCCACCCCTGTTTAACGATGGACGGTTTCTTTTCACAAAGATGGCCTCCTTTACTCCTCTCTCAAACCATCGTTCCTCTCTATCCAGGATGTGCACATCTTCATCCCTGAACGAGTGACCGCTGGCCTGGAGATGAGTGTAGATCGCAGAGTCCTGGCCTGATCATGTTGATCTTCTGTGCTGGGCCATCCTTTTGGCCAGTGGCTGTTTTGTTTCCCCGATGTTCCACTAACAAAGTACTAACAATAATATGTTCATCTTACTTGTGAAAATTCAAAATTCAATTCAAAATTCAAAAATACTTTATTAATCCCAAAGGGAAATTATTTGTTGTTGTAACTCGTTATCCTCATTTCATTAAGAGATGTTATAGATACTGATGGCTGTAGACAGGAAGGATCTCTTGTAAAGGTCCATCCCACAGTGGATCCTAAGAAACTGGCAGCAGATGCCGTTCGATCTATCCACCCAGACTCGGCTGGCCTCTCGGTTCCCCTGGGCTGTAAGACCGCCCAAATGCAGGGCAGAACTCCTCCCAGAGCGATGGCCACCCTTCCCAGCAGTCTGCCGAGCTCCTCGTCGCTGCGGACATCCAATTGTAGGTGCTGAGGGATGATCCTGTCCTTCCGCTGTCATGAGCCGTGTTTCCTGCTAGTTCCATGATCTCAGTGGTCAGGCACTCGAGCACAGCTGGCAGATAGATGAGAATGCGTCCACAGAACATCCTTTTCAACTCTTTTGAGATTTGAGGCTGTAGTTGAGATATTATTTGAGCTTTTGAGAGATTAATCAGCTGCTGTTGGTTGTAGAAAACTGCCTTGTTGCCATGGTTACGCATCATAACAAATGTCCAAAACTAAAAACTTTTCAGTAAAAATCCTTCCAGCTGCACAGAATCTGATACCAGATGAAACAATCATCCAAAAAATGTGATATATATCCAGAAAAAGAGGAATTAAAGTTTCCAAAAGCAAAATCTCTGAATGAAAGTAACAGAGCTCCTCCAACATGCAGCCACCTTGAGCGGCGCAATTCTAGAACAACAAAAGTTATTCCCCGAGACCTGACGTCAACAGTTCGTCGATTAGAACAGAAATAAGCTGCGAAGTGCTGAAACATCTTCTGCTTTAATCAAATGAGGACGACCGCTTTAAGATGGCGGACGAAATTCCTGCGCCGCAGCAGCCAGTGAGGGATCTAGTGTTTATATCTATGGACCGAACCAGAACCAGCTTCCTTCTGACCTTTTTTCACAAACAAAAAGCAAAAAATATTAATCTAAACCTATAAAAAATCTATAAACATGTTAATCTCTAAAACTAAACCTAATGCGCACCACAGCTGTCGGTGGTGCAAGGTGGTCGACCCCCCTCCCCTATTGTTTTTAGTTCCGTTTTTGACGTGCTGCATGTTTCTTTTTTCTTTTGCAGCTTAATAATAATAACTAATAGTTTAGTTATTCCTGTGACTTATTTTCAGTATAATAAATGGTAGGAGCATAATATATGCTTACTGGGGTGCAGAAAAAAATCGTTTTTTCTATGAATCTAGATTCTTAGTCCTGGCGATTCTGAATCGTTTCTAAAGGTCCAAAAATCGATTTTAAAATGCATTTAAGTTTTATATTTTTTCCGCGCCTACTCCCTGTTCGGCTGCCGTAGAATTTGAGCCGTGTAGGCCATCGTACAGCAAGCTAGCATGGAGGAAGGAGACAGCACGATTCAACCCGCTGCTTCGTCTTTAAAAATCATTTCAGATCCTACAATGTTCCGGGGGAAGACAGAGCCTCACAAGAGCACAGTTGTATACAAGAAGTGTCAAATAAAATTGCGGTACAGTATTTTGGATATAAGACAAAATTCACGTAAGATGAAAGCGAAACGGCCGACCAGCGAACTCTGCAACAAACTTCCAGGCTTCTCCAAAGGCTTTGAATATTTCCCTGTCCATCTCCTGCTATATCACAAAGGATTTATGAGCAGACAGTTCAGTGGAAGGTGTGGGGTTCAGGTTTATTTTTAATACGATTGACCCAATTTACGTTTTTCTTTCATGTTGATTTTTTTTTTGCGATAAAGCAGCACCACAACTTCACCATGAAACAACGAATGGGAGAAGCTCTGATGCAGCTGCAGCTCAAAGGTAACTGTTATTTCTCATACTAAAACTTATAGACAAGTTATACAACAAATTTTATGCAATTTGTCTTTTTAACAGGTTGAAGAGGACAGACGAGACATCACCTGGAGCTAGTTCTAAATGATACAGTTTATGGTTTATAAATTACAGTTCAGAAGATGTTTTTGTGCAAACTTGCACAGGTTTTGAAATTTTGTTATTAAAGATTTACTAAATATGAATCAATATGGTTAATACTGTGAAGTCTGTATATTTCATATTAGGTTAAGTTTTGAAAATATAACAAATGTCGGAGCAATATGGATAAAAAATAACTGAAGTCTGTATTTTATTTTGAGTTAAAGGTTAATGTACTATGTATGGTAGGCTGAAGTCTGTTTACATTTGTATTTATATAGTTTGAATTATTTGTCTGTGATGGACTGGAGACCTGTTGTCCCCTGTCACTCACACACTGATGGCTGATATGGGCACCAGTGACACCCGTTTCTCGAAAAGGAAGAAGTGGATAAAGATGATTGATGGATGAATTATTTGTTCCTAGATTTTTATGCATTTTATTTTTTTTTTTAGAAAAATTCAGGCAACTAAGCTAAACCTAATACTGGTAATTGAAGTTACTAAATTTTATACACCTATATTTTTTCCTATTTTTGGTATAAATATAAAATGAATAAAAAATATTTGATACAGTAAGAAACCTAAAATGATTTTTAAATAAATGTTCGATTTGTTTACATTGTTGTTTAATCTTTTCAGCTTGTCAGTTACAAAACTGAAACAAAATTTGAGCATTTCAATAGAAAAATCGTTTCTGAATCGAAAATAGTTTCCGAATCGAAAAATATATTTTAAATCGTATCGTGACACCAAAAATCGGAATTGAATCGGATTGTCAGACACTGAGAGATTCGCACCCCTAATGCTCACAATGTTTTGTTGGTCTTTTTTTGTAAATAATTACTTTTGTGGTTTTATTTAGTTATTTATAATATATTGCTAATTTTTTCACAAATGTAACAAATGGGGATGTGATCGGAGGTATTTTAACGAGTGATTCAAGTGATCACTTACCAGTTTTCACTATTTATAAAAAAGATCAAAGCATTACAAAAGAAATTAAAGCTGCAAGCAGCGTTGAAGGCCCTCGCAGCAAAGCGCCGCTCCAGCCTTACGGCGACTGCGGGAGCTCCAGCAACTCCGCCCGGTCACCATCGCGAACGCTCACGCTCCCATCCCACGCCCGTTCACTTGAGTGCGCATTATTCGCCGAACCTTTGACATCAGCCGCGACCGCAGATATAACTGTTGGAATAATGTAGGGGGCGCACTTGAGCCAAATATTAAACAACAATACCAGTGTGTCTAGAAATGCTCACTAATGACGCACTAAAAATCTGGTGCAGATCGGATGATATATCACTGAGATATAACTCTAGGAAGAATGTAGGTGGCACTATTGAGGCTGTTGGCCACTTATCATGGATACCTGTTCAAGGTGTGGATAAAGATCGATCATAGTGATTTTGGTACGCCTCAGCTCAAATCTGTATAATTTAGAGCCAAACGTATTGCAACGGTGTCACTTCTTGATTCGCCATGCCGCCACGCCCACATCCTCCAGCAAAAACGGTTTACGCTTTAAATGAAGTCAGACCATCTTATCTGTCTTCTAACACAGGATCATCATGATTAGGTGAATGATGTCAAAGAGGGAGCATTCCAAGTAAAAAAAAAAAGACTTCCTGTTCCGAGGGGGTGGGGCTTTGATGACGTCAAAATATGACAACAATGGATCGTCGAGCATCCAACAGGGATGAGTCATGCCAAGTTTGGTGCTTTTCGGTCTTTCAATGTGAAAGTTATAGCTTTTGGAAATTTATGGCGTGAAGCTCAACTTTGAGGCCTGGCTACGCCCCTTTAACAAAACAAAACCAAAAGCTTTTGATAACTTTTACTCTCCCATGTCTTAAAGGCCTATTAACCAAGTTTGAATGCAATCCTTCAAAATCCCTAGGAGGAGTTTGTTAAAATTCGCAATTAAAAATGCCCAAAAATGAACCTTTGACCCAAAATGGCTGACTTCCTGTTGGTTTTGGACCAGTGCTCCAAGAGACTTTTTCATAGGTCCTGAGAAGATACACATGTTCACCGAGTTTCAGAATTATCGGTCAAAAAATTGCTTGGGCTGAGGTTTTAAAATATTCTAGGGGGCGCTATGGAGGCTTTTGGGCAATTATCATGGCTTCCTGTTCAAGGGGTAGGTAATGATCGATCATAGTGATTTTGATGAACCTCGGATCCAATCTGTGGAATTTAGAGCCAAACGTATTGTAACGGCATCACGTCTGAATTCACCACGCCCACATCCTCCAGCAAAAACGCTTTGCGATTTAATGCAAGTCAGACCAACTTATCTGTCTTCTAACACAGGATCATCCTGATTGGGTGAAGGGTGTCAGAGAGGGAGCATTCCAAGCAAAAAAGTAACTTCCTGTTCTGAGGGGGCGGGGCTTTGATGAGGTCAAAATTTGACCACTGAGTATGGTCGGGCATCAGACAGGGATGAGTCATGCCAAGTTTGGTTCAATTCGGTCTTTCAACTTGAAAGTTATAACGTTTTGAAATTTATGGCGTGAAGCATAAATTTGAGGTCTGGCCCCGCCCCTTCATCATGCTTCAGTTTGCACCGTTTTGATAACTTTTCGTCCCCCATGCCTACTGAACAAAATGGCCAAGTTTGAAGGCAATATCTCAAAATGCCTAGGAGGAGTTCATTCAAATTCGCCATGTATGAAAAGTGAAAAAAGCCCAAAAATGACCCTTTGACCCAAAATGGCCGACTTCCTGTTGGGTTTAGGGCATACCTCCAAGAGACTTTTTTCTTGCTTCAGGGGGTTCTACCCATAGATATCATATAATCACTAAATCCCTCATTGGCTGCTGTGGTGCAGGAATTTCGGCCGCCATCTTGGAACGGTCTTCCTTATTTGGTTAAAGCAGAAGATTGTCTCATCACTTCGCAGCTTATTTCTGTTAATCGACGGACTGTTGACGTCAGGTCTCGGGGGATAACTTTTCACAAGTAAGAGGAACATATTATTGCTAGTATTTTGTGAATAGAATATTACTGTACTGTATTTATGTCCACCAGCTGATGTGATGTTCAGTGTAACTGGTGTTCAGCTGCAATGAAGCTGACTGAGATCTGATGACAGGAATATTTTGCTAACAAGCATACTCACTATTTTAGTAGCTTTGGTTCATTATCAACAGAAATGCATCAAAACTGGAGTTTTGTTTAAGTTCTAGGATATAAAAAAAACTAGGGAGAATATAGGAAATAGAAAATAAGATTGACCTCCTTTGTACAATGTTTTTGTGTAGACACAAATCTCCTGTTTTCATTTTGAAGGTTTCCCAAAGAAAAAGATGTAAGAGGAGGAAGTATCTTTGAGGAGGATTTATTTGAGCAGTGAGGATTTTAAATTGAAGGATTTTAATAAAAACTGATCAGACTGTCCGACTGAGAGATGGTGTGGTACCATCAGTTCACCTTCAAAGAGTAGGAGCATCATTAGAGTTCATAAATTTACATATTTTATTGTCAGTCACAAGGTGAGACACCTCCATGTGTTTATATGTACAGGTAACTATAGACTGTAAAGTTCATATTCATTATGTTTTTTTCATTTCAGCTTGAAAACTTCAGGACTACAGGAACTCAACAAAAGCTGAAGCTGGTCTGTCTGTGGTCTCTAAGGAACGTGCACGTCACACACACAACCTCGGCCTAATGATGTGAGTATTTCTGTTTTAAACTTTTATTTTTCATTTACCCTTTATTTATACATTTATTGAGTCACGAGAACTCATTTTCTAGAGAGACCTGTTTAGGAGCAGATGGTGGGGGTTAAGGGCCCAGAGTGGGGCTAATGAGGGTGGAGGTAGGTGTGGGTGTTTCACCTTTTCCACCCACATTTTGATATTGACGGTCCCGGAAGTTGAACCTGTGACTTTCCGATCACAGGCCCATATTGTAACCTCTGCACCACCACTCCCCCACATAACATCATATCATAATGCTCATGGCCATATTAAAATCTCACTGGTTTCCTTCCAGATGTGTTAAACAGCTACTGGTCCCCCTGATGTTTCCAGGTGGCTGTGGTCAGTGGATAAAAAGCCTGGCATGAACAAGATGATGCTGGAGATCCTCATTTGATGAGAGCTACCACCTTCTAACTGTGAAGAACAACAGTAGCTCAGTGATTCCCTCAAGGCTCAGTGAAGGTGCTGAGAGCTGCAGAGAGGCTGATTCATGGAGCTTCAACACAGCAACCTCCAAACATGTCCACCGTCACACACATCGTCCGTGAAGAGACTGGACCAGAGCACAAGATAATAAGACAGTGATAACAATGACAACAATACACATTCACAAATGATTAAGACAATTATTTATTTTTTATTGTTTGTTTTACAATTAAAAACAGCTTATCCACTGTTGTCATCACTTTGTTCAAATCCAGGTCTCTCTTGTAAATGAGTCCTATTGGCTCAGTGGGACTAACCTGTATCAATAAAGGTTGAATGAATATAAATATATACATAATGATTTATTCAACCTTTTATTTAAACTACAGTAAAAATGATAGAGATGATATGTGTGTGTATATTTATATATATATATATGTATATATATATATATATATATATATA
>NC_056504.1:23084137-23089628 GCF_014905685.2 Nematolebias whitei
TGTATATTTAACGGTAATGTGTTATTTTGAGCCCTATACATAACTGAAAAATACTGTGTTCTACCAAATCATGGAACTTCAATAACTTATTGATAACATGATATATTATGATATTCAATAACTTAACCTTAATCTTAAGGTGATAGAGATATTTATCAAACCAAAATTCAGAACTAGTCTGAAGGGAAGGTCTACCTCAATCCAAGGAATTGGATTGTGGAATGGTCTAGAGAGTGATGTAAAAAATGCCAAGTCAATGTGTACATTTAAGAAAAAGATCAAAGCTGAATCGTTAAAAAAAAAAAATGAAGTAGCTTAGTGTGTTTTTGTATTAGAATTAGAAAAATTAGAAAGAGTTATTCATTTTGTTCTGTTACTTGAAAATTATTATGATTGAACTAATTGTTTGAAAAAAGGGGCAGATATAAGATTTTTTTTCTTCTTTCTGCTGCCTTTCATTTTAAATCTCCTGTATTTTTTTATATAGTTATGAAACTGTTTTGTATTTTTTAAATGAATAAACTTTATACCTTATACCATATTTATTTTTTATCTTTAGATCCTATGATGTCATCAAGTACTCGAGTTCTACTCAAGTTTTTTTACGTTAATGTCGAGTTTAAAAATTATGTAGTCGTTCAACCCCTAGCCAGCGGTCACTCTTTCAGGGATGAAGATGTTCACATCCTGGATAGAGAGGAACGTTGGTTTGAGAGAGGAGTAAAGGAGGCCATCTTTGTGAAAAGAAACCGTCCATCATTAAACAGTGGTGGAGGCCTCCGTGTTCAACTTTCCCCCTCTTACAATGCTGTTATTGCTAGTATCACTCAGCCCCTTGTGAATAGCAAACAGCCATCAGGGTACTAATGATCCATCGTTAGGCTGATGGTCCTTCTTGATCATTTGAGCAGCTGGTTTTGGCTGTCAGCAGCAAACTGGTTGATCTACTGTGAGAGAGTGCCATTTATAAGACTGAGCTGAATACAGCACCTCAGACTGAGGAAGTCTTTTGGATGAAAGGCAAAACTTTTCTACAGTTTTTTTTGTTGTTTTGCTTTGTTTTTTGAATGTCCAGAGGACTAGATTTAACTTTTTTAGATTTTTCTACCTGGATTATTAAGCATGTATCAGGCTACTTTCCATGTGAAGTTTTTGAGACTTTTCTTTAGTTGAATTTATTTAATTTAATTTCTGATGTGGTTTATTTAATTTAGTTGATCTGTCTTTATCCCCTTATTAAGTGTCAATTATCATTTTCCTACTGCACAGGCACACTAGATTTCTTAAAGAAAAACTAATCAATGCCTCTGTTGGTGATGCTGAATTGATGAAAGAATTTATTTTCAAACTGTCTGTACAAACAGCACGCGGCTGTCTCTGTGTCCCCCAAAACTTTTGGTTTAAACAGTGCGCTGCACAGCTTAAAACAAGTCTCTGTTCCAGCCTCCACCCCCACCCCTTCTCCCGCCCCAGGACAAAAATCACGGACGAGATGAGCGCCCCGCCATGGCAAGTTATTTAGGGGAAACACTGAGCTGTTCAACAGTGTTCAGTCAGGTCATCTGGACAGTTCTTTTTTTGTTGTTGAGAGATGTTTCACCCTCCATCCGAAGGGCTTCCATCAGTCTGAAGTGTCACAAACAAACTGGTTCGTCCACTCTAGGAGTGTACCGCTTGGTGGGGAAAACAGTTTGTGACTTCTCAGATTGATGAAGCCCTTTGGATCATCAAACATCTCTGAACAAAAAATGGAACTGTCCAGATGACCTGACTGATTGCTTGATTATTTATCTGGATTATTGAGCATGAACTTTGATACCAGCTGTTCTTATTCTGCTCTCTACAATCAACATAGTGCAGCTGCAGGTGTCGTTCACCCAGTCCATATAAGTGGTGACTGTAACTTGTCACCACATTCAGTCCTTTGCCAGAGTTATCATCAGTTGACTTGCTTGGTCAGGGCTTTGCATGAAATCCCAGTATGCCACACACTGACCAGTATTCAGCACCTACTAAAACTATTGACTTTAGAAAACAGAATAATTCATGGAATAAAAAGTTATTACATACTGTATTAGTTAGTCCCTTGTTGCTAAGTCACATGTGCTATACATTGTTGCTGAAATTATAATCTCTAAATTCCTAATATTGACAGATCTGATCTGGAATGAAGATTTAAATATGTTGACCTCACTTGGTTTTTGGTTCTGTCCACCCCAGCTTATAAAATGGTCCAGAGTGTTACAGCAGTTGATCAGAGTGTGTTTCTGCAGGATGATCCAGCCACTGATGGTGACCTGGCATTCCAGCTGAGCTCGCAGCCCTCCAGCTCTCACTCTCAGCTCATCGTCGATCTTCCAGTCAACATTTTACAAGCAAGTCAACTTCCTGTTTTCACTTCTTCTGCTGACTCCAACCTTTAGATGCATTTAATTCCTTGGAATTAGTTCGGCACAAACACATAATTTAAAATGTTTTGTATTTAACTTTTGCTCTTGAGTTTAACGACTCTTAGAATAATTGATGGAACTGCTCTGAAGATGTAGTAAATGGTAAATAGTCTGTACTTGTATTAACACCTTGCTATCTAATCAAGATACTCAAAGCTCTTTACAACACAACCCAGTGTTTCCCCTATCATTATACAAGCCCATCAACAGAGCCGAGCGCCCCGTACTGTCGTAACGCTAAGCTAGCGGCTCGCAATGCAGGTGCACTAGCTCAAAAGCTAAAGGCAGCCTCTTCCCTCATGCTGAACCCTCACGCTGACACCCCGTCCCCAACTTGAAAACTGTTTGTACAGACAGCGCACAGCTGAGAAGTGTCTGTCTCTCTTCTCTTTATCTAGGGGAAACACTGCAACCTGCTCCCTCATTTACCTCCACACACACACATTCATACAGCACTCTACTATACACACACATTCATACAGCACTCTAGGGCTGCAACAACGAATCGATAAAATCGATAAAAATCGATGATTAAAAGCATTGGCAACGAATTTCATTATCGATTCATTGTGTCGCGCGATTATGCGTCTTTCACGGCGCTGCGGAGCCGTTTCGTTTTGTTCACGGGCAGTTCATTTTCAATGTTGACTGACTGAATAAAGTTTGGGAAAAAAAAAACTCTGCAGCACGAGTTGAACAGAGCGAGGAGGAAGCAAAGCAGAGGCTGTTTTCAAAGGAAATTAAGTAAATTTTACAAATGACCAACGCAGTGAAAACTGTTCGACCCAAGTCCTCCAAAGTGTGGGAGCTCTTCACAAAGATAAAAAATGAGAAGCATGCCGCTTTGAAAATCGCCGACACCACACAGGAGAACCACGAAGATAAACATAAACATGTCGGAGTCACGAGGAGGAGGAAGGAGCTCAGCAGATACAGCATGTTTCACTCCCAACTCGTGTTGCAGGTGAGTCTCTACAATTTAACACATTGTTCTGTTTCCAAGAGAGAAAACGTAATGTCAGTCTGTCTGGTAGATGAAGCTGCTGTTTATCTGATTAATGACGGTGATAGAACGTGTGTTACTTTTTATTTATTTAATTGGTACAAGCAGTATTTAAATGTGATTTATAAATAAATCTAACACAAAGATAATAATTTAATGATTAAGCTTCAACTTTTAATTTCCTGGCAAAGTCTGAAGACACTGCAGGTATGGCAAGATGAATTGCATTTAAACACGAATTAAAGTAACTTATTACATCTACTCAAATGTGTGTAATTAAGTATTTTATATATGTGTATGTGTGTGTGTGTGTGTGTTTAATTGCTCTTTTAGCTACTTTTGCCTGAACCTAACACTGTAAGTGAAACAAGGCATTTCTTGAGTTGCTGTAAATTATGTTATAATACATATTTACTCTCTCATTCCAGAAAACAACAACAAACAATGGCAGCTTTCATGATGGACAGACATCATGGACACCACAGCAGCAGTTGTCTTCACTGATAACATCCTTAAATGATCGTCACTGACATGAGGCCTCTGTCGATGGTTGAAGACGAAGGCTTCACTACAATGATCCACACTTTTAATCCAGGTTACAATAATCCACACTTTTAATCCAGGTTACAATATTCCACACTTTGAATCCAGGTTACACTCTTCCCTCAAGGACACATTTTACAAAGTAGCTACATATTGTGCAGGTATAAAGATACATTTGTATATTTTTTTCTGTACATTTATTTTTTTAAGCTATTTGACTAACTTTTATTTTTTATTATTCAATATTTTACTAACAGAATAGTCAAATGGCAACCTGTTTTTTGTGTGAATTGCTATGTCATTCAAATGTTCAATTTTGGAATAAAGGGGTGGAAATTAAAACTTTTTTTTTTTTTTCAGATTCATCGATTAATCAAAAAAATAATCGACCGACGAATCGATTATTGAAATAATCGTTAGTTGCAGCCCTACAGCACTCTACTACACACACGCTCATACAGCACTCTACTACACACACGTTCATACAGCACTCTACTACACACACACGTTCATACAGCACTCTACTACACACTCTCATACAGCACTCTCCTACACATATGCTCATACAGCACTCTACTACACACTAGAAATGTGCGATATGGCATAAAATTTATATCACGATATGTATTGTGAAGGATGGCGATAACGATATATATCGCGATATGTTTTTGGTATAAAACTTGCAATAGGAATTTTAAAAAGCATAAGGTGTCCTTTTGCCATCATATATTTTGAATTACGAAAATTTCACTACTAGGTCCAGAGAGTTTTTAAATAATAAAGAAATCAAGTATTAGGCTTCTTTCTTGTGCAAAACAGTGCAAAAGATATCAAATATGGCTAAAGCTACATGTTTTAAACAAAATATGTTGTTAACTCTGAACAATTTCCAGTCTCACTTGACAAATGAACAGCAACAAAGCAACATTTTACACTGAAACACTTCACCCTCCAAACCTCTAGGGGAATCTCCTTCCAGTTTAACAAGAGCTGACACAAAATTAATCTGTGGCTTTGACCAGAGGGTCTCGCAGTAAAATCATGCAACACAGCATTCTTTTCAGAGATCAGAGAACAGTTTTCTCTAAAGCTGACCGACCAACACTTTAACTTACGATGAAAAAAACAAACTTTAGATGGAACACAGTGTGTTGCGCATGCGTCAGAATACGGCAACACTACGGCAAGTCGGCTGTAGTTAGCTTGTAGCTTCGCTACTTAGCCCTCGAAGAAAATACTTTAACACCACTTGTGCAGAGTTTTCAACTCAAAAAAGTAACGATTAAACTGACAACTCCGATTTTACATCAGACACAGCATTACTGTGGTTAGCTGGTAGAAGTCAGATCTCTATTGTAGGCTAAATTTCTATCGTTTCTACCGTGTACCGTTTATATCGCGCATTCCTACTACACACATGTTCATACAGCACTCTACTACACACACGCTCATACAGCACTCTACTACACACACATTCATACAGCACTCTACTACA
>NC_056504.1:23089638-23105002 GCF_014905685.2 Nematolebias whitei
ACACATTCATACAGCACTCTACTACACACACATTCATACAGCACTCTGCTACACACACGTTCTTACAGCACTCTGCTACACACACGCTCATACAGCACTCTACGATACACACATTCATACAGCACTCTACGACACACACATTCATACAGCACTCTACTAAACACACATTCATACAGCACTTTACTAAACACACATTCATACAGCACTTTACTAAACACATGCTCATACAGCACTACTACACACACATTCATACAGCACTTTACTACACACACGCTCATACCACTCTACGACACACACACTCATACAGCACTCTACGACACACACATTCATTCAACACTACTACACACACATTCATACTGCACTCTACTACACGCACGCTCATACAGCACTACTACACACACATTCATACAGTGCTACTACACACACGCTCATACCACTCTACTATAGGGCTGCAACTAACAATTATTTCAATAATTGATTAATCGGCCGATTATTTTTTCGATTAATTGATGGATTGGCAAAAAACCCTCCACATTTTAATTTCCACCTCTTTATACCAAAATTGAACATTTGACTGACATAGCAATTCGCACAAAAAACAGGTTGCTACTTGACTATTCTGTAAAAAAAAAACATTGATTAATAATTTAAAAAAAAGTTAGTCAAATAGCTTAAAAAATAAATGTACACAAAAATATATACAAATGTATGCATTAGACCTGCACAATATGTAGTTACTTTGTAAAATGTGTCCTTGAGGGAAGAGTGTTACCTGGAATAAAATTGTGGATCATTGCAGTGAAGCCTTCGTATTCAACCATCGACGGAGGCCTCGTACGATCATGTTAAGGATATTTTCGGTCAAGACAGCTGCTTGCTGTGGTGTCCTTGATGGCTTTCTATCATGAAGGCTGTCATTGTTTGTTGTTGTTTTCTGGAATGAGAGAGTATATATGTAGTATATTATAATTTACAGCAACTCAAGAAATGCCTTGTTTCACTTAGTTGTAGTATGAACATATGCTGTCATATATTCATAAATTAAACGGATTCTTTCATTTTTCTGGACTGTATAATGACGTGCATCTGATTTTAGAAATGTAACGTGAGACGTTAATAAATGACCCACTGTCGTTGGTGAGTCAAAGATAATTAACAGAATCAAAGTTTAACACATCACACATTTACATTAATTGGCAAAATATGGAAAATAACAACATGGCTAATTTTAGCAAGCTGTACAATTTTGATTAACCACACGGCGGTGGTTGAAAACTTTACACAGACATTTCTAAAATATCTGGAATGATTTCTACCTGATAGAAGAATTTTAAAGATGGAAAGATGAAGTTTAGAGGGAGAAAAAGATGGGTGAGGGGGTTTGTTTATGTCGGCACCAGAACGGCACTCTCCGGTGAGTTCTCAGCTTCTTCCCCCAGTACACTTAGGTGGTATAAATCAACTCTTTTACCTGGAGATGTCTCCCTGGTAAGAAGTTCCATTTAACGCACCCTTCCAGCGTCTCCGTAGGAACAGCTGTGAATCGTCCGAAGTAGTGACGTTACTTGTTCGACACAAGTTCACCTCACGAGTGGACTTCACATGAGTGGAGTCCGTCAGAGTTCCACCCAGAGGTGGAAGATGTTATAATCCCATAAGACTCTGTCAATAAACCAGGTGTCTGTAGTGATGATGCATGAACAGACGACCAGCTTTACTAAAGATGAAGCCTGATCAAAGTTCTCCTCAGCAGCAGTAGGACTGAACTCCTGCTTTAAATCAAGCTGAAAATGATAATGTGTAACCAAAAGTGTTTTACTGTTTCGATAACGTGTAACTAGGCGGTTTTACTGTTTTACTAATAATCAACAAATAATCAATTAATGGAAGTATTAATCTTTAAGATATTGTATAATTTTTTGTATGATTGTGTGGATTACTTTTACTTATGAAATGGTAAAGTAAAGAGGCCTCATGTAACAGTGAACATGTCTGAACATGCCCACCAAAGGACAAGCCTGGGCCTGCCTCGAGCAGTAGAAGTAGGAGTCAGGGAGTTCAAACACGACTCAGCTCATGATGACGCATCTTTGAGCAAAACAAGTTCTGGAAAGTACCAGAAAACTGGTCTAAACCGGTTGAGGTGCAAAACAGCAGAGAAGTTACTGGAAAAGAGATGATGTAATTTTCCATAACCCCTCCTTAAGAGGAGGAGGGAAGAAAGGGTCTTTAAATACAGGCTGGACAGAATGAACTTGGTCAATGCAGAGTCCAAGGCTGAGTTGAAGAGCTGAACAGAAGGTACTACGGCAGAGAGCAGCTAGAGGATCAGAGACGCCCGAAAGAAGTTGGATTATATCGGTTTGGGACAAGGCTGGGGATCTACTTCTTGTTCTACTAAAATGGGATTGGAATAGGTCTCCACTTGCAACAACAGACTGAAGAAGGATCCTACTTCTAAAAAGCTTGACCCGGGCTCGTCCAAAAAACTCTGAATTCTCCAATTTGGCATAGATTGCTCCTGTCCTAGGGTAAGGCCCGCATCTCCCTCCTGGAGAGTGGGAAATATGCCGTTTACTGACACAAAGATTCTCTGAGAGACACCTCAGAATCATGGTAAGCGGACTACCCTGTCTTTCTGGTCTAAATAAATTAATTCATCAAATTAGGAATTTAGTGTACAGGACAAATTCAAGAATATTAAATTGGGTATTATTAGGATTTGCTCGAAGGTGCTTCTGGTTCATGAGGGAGTTGAGGGAGAACATCTTTTGGCTTGAGTTGTGAAAGGTCTATGTGAAGGCAGTATCTGTAAACCCTCAAGGGCTCTTGAGGTTTAGAGTTCCACAGATAGTAGTCACCGCCTTGTTTAGGGAAGAAAGTGTATCCTATGTACTCATGAAAATTTAATCATTATAAAATTGTGCCTGTTGCTGTACCCCTGCGCAAATTATTGATTAAAAGCAAAGCAAAACGTACAAATCTGGACTATTATTTCACCCTTAATGAACAAAAACATGGTAATGCTTGGTTCACTTAACAACACCAATAAAGGAGGTTTTGACAGGTTTATTAGCTACAGAGTAACAAACACCCTTGTGCCCATTTCCAGGGCCCTAAAAATTACCAGAACAGTTAACAATTGCAACGCTAAAGTGAGAGGTGAGCGGCCACAACGCGAGTTTCTCTGGACCAGAAGATCCATTCCCTGCTGCTTGGAGGTTCGAGGTAACAGAGTGAGATTAGGGTGTGACTCACGGATTTAAGGTCGTTAATATTCTGGATGAATCACCTCGCCGCAGCCTTAATGAGGCTACTTTAGACAGCTACAGGTAATACCACGGCGCTGAAGTAAACTTCCGGACCCCTTGGAGGAGAGGCTGCAAGCAAAGGTGCTTATCGCTACTTCCAGTGGTTACCTTTGCCTATCGGAAAGCAGACAACTCGGAAGAGCTCTGTGGTCATGTCAGGATTTTCCTGTTTCCCAGCCCTGGAGTTGCAACGACTGAAGCCGGAGCCTGAAGCGACTCTTCTCCTCGACACCGATTTGAACTAGGAAGTACCGACATTTTAAAGGGCTCTATTTCCGGTTCATTTGGGAGTTTCTGATTGGTCAATATCGACCAGACAGGGGTGTGTTTTTGTGACGTAAGAGGTCACTAGGAGTCAGAAAAACAGCAAGAATGTTATGGAACAGATTGAAAATGTTTTTCAGACAGACGAGAGGGATATTTAGACGAGTTGGCGGAAAACAGGTGCCAACAGGTGCCAGCTTCTCTATTTACGTCTGAGAGGATGTAAAAACATGACAGCTCGTTCCAACAACTGGTCTGCGTTTGACTCCAACCTTGGACCAACTTACACTGCTCATTCAAAGACAGAAAATCAGAAAATGCATAATTACTCTGTAACAGACCTTAACATGAATTCTAACTTTGCATGAGGATTAAAAATCATTATTACTGTTTCACAGTTAATTAAAATGATTAGTTCACTGCAGCATCTAAAATGGTTTGAACTAAAAACACTTTGATTATCAAACATTTGTAAAATAGTAATGATAATAGAAAAGTAGTCTTCTTTCACTTGATTAATTCAAGAAAGAAAGTCAGGATGGGTCAACCTGTATTTCTGGATTCAAATCAATGAAATGACAGCTTCTGTCCCATAAAGTCCTTAAGGTCAGGATTTGACCTTCAGGCCTAGTTCACTACATAGTTTTAAGTTCAGGCAAAAGTAGCTCAAAGAGCAATTATACATGCACACACACATAGGGCTGGGTACCTTGCCCCTTTTGCACTGCCCATAATAAGCCCCCTGTGGCAGCCCGCCACAGAAAGAACCCTTTTGCACCAGCACTTTAGCTAGTATTTTTAGCTGATTTGAGGCTGATTCAGGACCTCTTTTCATCCCTGCTTCTCTGGTGGGACCGAGTGAGCTCAGCCAAGCTGAGTCCAGACCAAAACGTGAATGCAGGACTCTGATCAGGGGGAGGAGTCACTGGATCTCAGAAACTTTTCACCGATCCGCCATTTGCAATTTCTCTGGATGCGGAGCTGAAGCTGGATCTATTTTTAAGATTTAAAAAACAATAATGACAACACCGTGTTTAATGCTGAAGTCCAGGCGTTTTTTGTGTTTGGTGACTGATTATAAAATTCGAGCGAGAGGTGTCACCGCGGATGATGATACGAGCTGCCGAGCCGTTGAAGCCCGCGAGACCGCCTCGCCTGCTCACAAAGGTGGGATTTGAGCCCTGCCAGGCAGGAGGACCGGGATGGAGGGACGGAGGGTGCAAACGTTTTTTTTTTTTTTTTTACATTTTATGAATAACTTCTTTTTTTTTTCTTATCAGTGAAGATTAAAAATAAATGGTGCCGGCTTTATCGTGAAATTCTGTTTTCCCTTTGACTTTATTAAATAATCTTAATTAAAGTTAATTCAACTGAAAAATCATAAAAAGACAATTATTGGATCTCTCAGGAATATTTCCCTCAAATATGTTTAAAGAAGAGACACAGCCTTTGGTTCAAAATTATTCTAACCCACAGATGTACTAATCACAAAACAAGCATTACACTTTAAATTAAAGCTTTAAATCAAATATAAACTTTAATTCAAAGCTAAAAAAAATCTGTATACAAGAAAAAATAATCTGTATACAAAAAACAAAACCACAATGAGTGCAAATGCATCAAAGGATGAAGAAAAATATAGAATTTTAAATATAGATATCCTGATGCATGCTCAATAATCCAGGTAGAAAAATCTCAAAAAGTTAAGTCTGGTCCTCTGGACATTCACAAACAAACAAAAATGTAGAAATGTTTCTTCTTTCATCCGAAAGACTTCTTCAGTCTGAGGTGCTGTATTCAACTCAGTCTTTTATAAATAGCTATGAGCTGAATACAGCACCTCAGACTGAAGAAGTCTTTCGGATGAAAGAAGAAACCTTTCTACTTTTTTTTTTTTTTGTTTTTTTTTAGTTTTTTTTTTTTTTTGAAGTATCTGGTTAATCAGATTTAATTCAGTTCAGTTTATTTATACAGCTCCAAGTCACAACAGAAGTCGTCTCAGGGCACTGAACAGAAACATTCATATATAAAAATAATAATTTAATATTATTTATCTGAGGAGCAGACTGCTTTGAGTAACTCATAGCAGAACTCTCATTAGCAGGACTTGGATTCTGGACACTCCTCCAGAATCAGTCCTAAAGTGCAGGTGCAAATCCAGGCTGAGCTGAGCCAGGCTGAGTAGGGGTGTGCAGGGCTGAGCAGAGTTGGGGCTGATTAGGGGCAGTGCAAAAGGGGCATAAAAAAAATCTGTGTCAGTGCCTTAACTTCAGTGTCGGTTCCTGGACGGTTCTTTTTTTGGTACCAATTTTGTAATTACTTTTAATTCTAACAAGAATAAAATTACGATGCACATTACAGTACAAATTGTGAGTTTTATTTTTTAACTTTGGTATTTCTATTCCAAGCAGTTGTCTTACATAAAAATAAACATATAATTTCCAGTTCAAATGACCAGTTGCAAACAACAACAAGTGACACGTCGGTATCTAATGCTCACTGCTACACACTGAGGACCTTTTCACTTAGTTTTTCTTCAGAAAAATCAACATGTCTGCTTTCTCTGGACACAAACAAGCCCACTCCTGGCTGATGGTGTCTCCAGCAGTAGAAAATGTTCACTTTGAGGGTGTGGATGATGGTTGTTGCACACACAGATACCTGGTTGTCAGTTTGATATCACTGACATATTGTCCCTCACATCCCACCAGCATGTCACTGGATTCACTGAGGTTAGTGTTGATGGCAGACATCTGCACCTCTGTGTCTCTACTTGAAACTTTTCTGTGGTTCTCTGGGGTTTAGTGCTCTTATCATCTCCCCAATTGACATGAGAACACAAAATATCAACATTAACATGGTTGTTATTATTGCTCAAAAAACATTATCTAGGCTGAGAGATAAAAAATCCTTTAAAGTTTACTTACCTCCACCATGCAGCCTCCACTGTAGAAAAAGGCAGCAAACTTTAACAACAATGTTTATGATTGTCCTGTGGCCCCCACCTCGCTGTTCTTTTGTCTGCTTCTGTCCTCACATCTGAGTCAGAGGCTCCTGTGAGAACATAAACAAACGGTGAACATTGGGCAAACTTTTTAAGCAGCTGATCCGATAGATGAGCACAGTTTTACAAGCTGAGCTTCATCTGTTACTGTCAATCTTAAGTTAGCTTCTGAGTTTAGCTAGCTACTTAGATGAAATAAATTTTCACACTAATATCTTAAAGTTAGCGTTACATGGATTCTAGTTTAATTCACTGCGATGTACTTGTTAAGCTGCAGTAACATTAACAAACTTAAACATACAAGCTGAAACACAGACACAGCTCTGTCCTCGGGAGTTCTTGGATGAAGAGGAGTCGAACCGTGGAATGTTGATCCAGGCCTTTCATGCTCTAACGCTCAAGCCCCCACTGTACTTCCGTGTATGTCCGTTCATGCATACGTACGCGTTGAAGGGTTTGTGGTGTTCAAATGACCCGAGCACTGAATTTCAGGAGCACTTCACCTTAGTATTAAAGATTTAATTGAGACAAAGTTAAAGTATGCAGATATTACATGTAATCAGAATGCAGTCTGAGGAACAAAGTCAGAGCGAACCTTTTCTGGTCAATCAGCCTCGTGTTTGTTCAACCAAACCCTGTATACGAGCGAGATTTATAGGTTTCTCATGTCCCGCCCTTTCGGGTTCGGACAGACTTGTGATTGGGTGTCAAAACCTCTTGATGGTCCGAGTGACACCATGTTCAGCCACTCAGGAGCAGCTTTTATCTCCAGGGTTACTCCGAAAGCCCCAGACAGCCTCGCTCATTCTTCTACTGATAAGGGTTAATTTACAAGCTTTGTTTTGGAACGCAGGACACTTACTCTCAGCTGCTTTACTCAGAGAACAAAGAAGGATCGTTTCTTGCTGCACATATAAGCGTCATACCTGTCTCAGTTTCCCTCAGAATTATATCAAATGTGAACTTGTATGATTATCCTTAGCACTTGTGAGATTATATATAACATGAAGTAATTAGTGTATGATTATACATGCACACACCTTGTAGAAAATGCATCATTTCACATCATCAGAGAAATGTCGAGGCTTGTCAAAAGATATAAAAAGATATAAAAGATATCAAATCCAACAGCGTGTACTGTACGCAGAGGGTTCAGACTTCATACTCAAGGGTACACCCTGAGCAGCTGCAGAGCAGCTTTACAGACAAGGGGCGTTTGCCTTCGGGACAAATTGAGGTCGCTGATTGGTCACTTGCTGACACACCTACTAGATTGATTGACTGGTCAGAAAAAAGAAAAAAAAGCGAGCGCTGGCAGCCACAGCGGTGTTCTGTGTTTATATGTTGTTAATAAGAAGATCTAAAAAAAAAAAACAGGGAGCGCTGGCTCTACAGCCCACATATCAGACCAGCCAACCAGGAAATCTCCAGACCCTCCCGCAGCCATGCTAGACCTGAGTTTAATTCGCTCGTGACAAATTCCTTCATTTCTCTCCATTTCAGTCATTGCATCAACGGAAGAGGAAGAGATCACTTGCCTCTTGGCAAAAAAACAACAGAAAAGGCCAGATCAGGGATAAAGAAGGGGAATTGAATTCATTGGTGTCGCATACAAAGCAGTCAGTCACTGGGCAGTTTATTGTGCAACACCACGTACGCGTATGCGGTCTTAAAAATTTGAGTTTTGCACGGACATGCCCTGGGTGGTATGCTCGTACCTCCACGTACGTACGTGCGTACCTCTGTGTATGGACGTACGCGGGAGTATACTGGAGGCTTCAGGCTGACTTTAATGCTGAGAGGAGGAGGGGAGGCTGGTGTCCGTCTCTCTTCTTGCAGAAAAACATGGAGCAACTTTCTGCTCATAAACAGAAAGTTGCGTGTGTTGTCGAAGACATTCGACTTTGCTGACTTTGCCAGCAAATTAAAAGTTGAAGCTTAATCATTAAATTATCTTTGTGTTAGATTTATTTATAAATCACATTTAAACACTGTTTGTACCAATTAAACTAAATAAAATGTAACACATTTTCTATCACTGTCATTAATCAGCTAACAAACAAGCAGCAGCATCAGCTGCAAGATAGACTGACATTGTTTTCTCACTTGTGAATGTGAATATTGTAGATGTAGTGAACCAGATGACCTCGAATCTACCAGATGGACAGAGACTGTTATTTTCATTGATCTGAATAAGTCTGGGCCATCTGATGACTTTCTTTCTTGAATTAATCAAGCAGAAAAGACAATTCTTTATAATCATTACTGTCTTACAAATGTTTTGATAATCAAATTGTGTTAGTTCACTCAATGCTTTACAGATTGAAAAGAACTACTCATTTTTATTTTACATAAACAGTAAGTAATGATTTTTATTCCTCATTCAGAGAAGAAATCACCTGAATAAGCATTTCTTGATTTTCTGTCTGAAATGAGTCAAGTCGTAAGTGTGTGAAAGTTGAAACTTCGGTCAGCTAAATGTTTACTGAAGAAGAAATGTCATGTTTAAACTTTTTCAGAAGATTACCAAGAGTTGGCTCCACGAAGTCTGCTTTTTGCAATAATCTCTCTGTCAGTTGTTAAACAAATTTCATTCTCTGACCTCGACTTTTGATAAACACCTTACGTCAAAACCACTCCTCTTTCTGGTCTATCCACGAATCAGAAAGCTCTGAAGTAAACTCGGAAGTAAACTCATTTAAAATGTGACAACTTCCCGGTTCTAAAAGGCTAGAGGCTAGAGGCTAGAGAGCAGCAATCTCAGTCGAGAGTGCAGTAGATTCCATGGAGAATGGAAAAGTTCTGAAGGAGTTCAGAAGAGAACTAGAGTTATGGAGAGTTTTGGAGTTGCCGAGAATCCAGAGACGTTTGGAATTATAATTCTGTCTTGAGCTAACCACGCACGACTCTCCAAGGATTTTAGCTGGTCTCAACGGAGACGCTGATATCAGTTGAAAAGGATTCTTACTGAGGTGATCGATCTTCAACAAGGTAAAACTTCTTCTTCGACCAAGTGTACCGTGGGCAAAGCTGAGATACCTGATGGGAGCGTGCAACTTCTGGTCAAACAGATTAAATTCCCTTACATAGTTCTCTGTAAGATAATCTCCTTTCATCTTAAACTCTTCTCTCTCACAAAATCAGTACAGATATTTTAGAAATATCTGAAGCAAAGTCCTCAAATCACCGCCGAGTGATTTGAAGTTCATTTTCTGTGAAACTGTCTGTTATTATTTTCATATTTTGCCAAATTAATGTAAATGTTTGATGTTAAACTTTGATTCTGAAAATAAATGACTCCATTCATTTGATGGGTCAAAGGTAATAACATCTCTCGTTCGCATTTCTGTTAAATTCAATGCACGGCATTACAGTCAGAAAAATGAAGAACTCGTGAATATAGTATGCATATAAACGGGGATATATTGTCATACTACAACTAGTGACACGTACCCACGTGACTCACTACATAGAGACTCACCTGCCAACACGAGATGGGAGTGAGACAAGTTGTATCAGCTGTACAGCTCCTTCATCCTCCTCGTTTCTCTGACATGTTTATGTTTCATCAGCGTGGTTCTCCCGTGTCGTGTCGTCACTTTTTCAAAGCTACATATTTTGTAGTTTTTAATCTTTGTGAAGCGTCAAGTCCTCCCACACTTTGGAGGGTTCTGGTAGAACGGTTTTCTCTGCGTCGGTCATTTGTAAAATGTATTTTAATTTCCTTTGAAAACACCGCCTCTGCTCTGCTTCCTCCGTCCTCGCTCTGTTCAACTCACATTGCAGAGTTTTTTTTTTCCAAAACTTTATTCAGTCAGCCAGCATTGACGATGCACTGCAGCTGAACAAAACGGCTCTGTAGCCCCGTGAAAGATGTGAGGCGGCTGTGGCTGAGTGGTTAGAGCAGTCGTCCTCCAATGCGAGAGTTGGGGGTTCGAATCCACCATCAGTCACATGTAGGGCTGCAACTAACGATTATTTCAATAATCGATTCACCGGACGATTATTTTTTCGATTAATCGATGAATCGGCAAAAAAAACCCAACGTTTTAATTTCCACCCCTTTATTCCAAAATTTAACATTTGACTGACATAGCAATTCACACTAAAAACAGGTTGCTATTTGACTATTGTTAGTAAAATATTGAATAATAAAAAAATAAAAGTTAGTCAAATAGCTTAAAAAAATAAATGTACACAAAAATATATACAAATGTATCTTTATACCTGCACAGTATGTAGCTACTTTGTAAAATGTGTCCTTGAGGGAAGAGTGTAACCTGGATTAAAAGTGTGGATTATTGTAACCTGGATTAAAAGTTTGGATCATTGTAACCTGGATTAAAAGTGTGGATTATTGTAACCTGGATTAAAAGTGTGGATTATTGTAGTGAAGCCTTCGTCTTCAACCATCGACAGAGGCCTCATGTCAGTGACGATCATGTTCAGGATGTTTCAGTGAAGACAGCTGCTGCTGTGGTGTCCATGATGTCTGCTTTTGTTGTTGTTGTTGTTTTCTGGAATGAGACAGTAAATATGTTTTATAGCATAATTATTACAGCAACTCAAGAAATGCTTTGTTTCACTTACAGCGTTAGGTTCAGGCAAAAGTAGCTAAGAGCAATTAAACACACACACACACACATAAAATACTTAATTACACACATTTGAGTAGATGTAATAAATTACTTTAATTCCTGTTTAAATGCAATTCATCCTGCCAAACCTCAGTGTCTTCAGACTTTGCCAGCAAATTAAAAGTTGAAGCTTAATCATTAAATTATTATCTTTGTGTTAGATTTATTTATAAATCACATTTAAACACTGCTTGTACCAATTAAATTAAATAAAAAGTAACACACACGTTCTCTATCATTGTCATTAATTAGATAACAAACAAACAAACAAACAAACAGCTTCATCTACCAGAGAGACTGACGTTACGTTTTCTCTCTTGAAACAGAACAATGTGTTAAATTGTAGAGACTCACCTGCAACACATGAAGAGTTGTATCAGCTGCAGCTCATTCCTCCTCCTCGTGACTCCGACATGTTTACGTTTTATCTCCGTGGTTCTCTCGTGTCGTGTCGGCGATTTTCAAAGCGGCATTGCTTCTCATCTTTTATCTTTGTGAAGTTCTCCCACTCTTTGGAGGACTTGGGTTGAACAGTTTTTGCTGCGTTGCTCATTTGTAAAATTTACTTAATTTCCTTTGAAAACACTCTGCTCTGTTTCCTCCTCCCCCCTCACTCTGTTCAACTCGCGCTGCAGTTTTTTTTTTTCAAACTTTATTCAGTCAGTCAGCATTGACAATGAACTGCAGGTGAACGAAACGAAACGGCTCCGCAGCGCCGTGAAAGATGCATAATCGCGCGACACAATGAATCGATAACGAAATTCGTTGCCAACGCTTTTATTCATCGATTTTATCGATTCGTTGTTGCAGCCCTAGTCACATGCCAAAGTGTCCCTGGGCAAGACACTGAACCCCTCTTAGCCTCCGATGTGTGTCCCATCTGTGTTTGAATGTGATAAAGCTCTGATTAGTCTCTTTAGAATGATTTGTTCAATTAGCTTTGTAGAGATCTAGGCCCTATTTACACGGACACGATGGGAGGAAACGTAGGTTTTTTCGTATGTTAGAGGAAAAGATTCACGTTGACACGGACGGATTTTTGGGTTTACATGCATCTGGAGTATTCCCCCCTCCCTCCCGAATCCACTATAGTTACCATGCCAGGTCATTAGATGGCGCTGTGAATTTTGTACCTTCACCTAATGCGCATGCGTGCTGCCTCGGCTCGCTCCTTTCCTGTGAGCTAAAAAGCTCAGCTAACAACAACGTAACAACAAGTTAAAGCTGGATTCTGGCAGGATTTTGGATTAAAGTTGACAGATTTGACGCCAAGCGGGACCGCTTTGTCTAACAGCTCCACACCGGTCGCTGAGTGGACCAGAACCGAGTCGATGATGTCAAACTTTATTCCGTGATAATCAGTAGCTGATTACTGCAGGTAAATCAAATGTTCTTAATAATGTTAGCTTGCGTTTACTTAGGTTACAAAACAACCAACTGAGTTTTTATTTTTCCTGAAAGATGAAGGAGCTGTCCTTCCACCAGGCGGACCGGTTCTGAACGAGGCTCGGCCCAGATGAACTGCATGAGGACGTCGAAGACAGAGATGTTGGATGAACTATTTATTTAAAATTCCCCTCAGTTCTTAGATTCTATCCATTGAATGTTTTAAGTTGCATTAATCAAAGGAGTGACTTCCTGAACGAGCCAGATGGACAACGTGGACATCCAGGATGAAAACAGTGGAAGAGTCCAGTTCATTAATGCAGTTTACAGTTAACTTTTTTTAATCGTGTGTTCAGTTTAATCATCAGTGTTTGTGTGACATACAGTTTGTGGTGTTGAATAAATAAATAAAATGAAAATTAAACCTGATGTCTTCATTTTCAACTTTAGTGTTCACGCTATATGCATCATTTTAAATTTGAATTACATAATGTCCAGATAGCTTCATTTAGCTCAGAGCTTCATAAAGTCTCTCACACTAACATAAATACTGTTTATTATTATTAAACTTGTTATTTAGCTCATTTAGTATGTTATAGTGCAGCGCGACGTGTGCGCGTGCCTCGTTCTATAAACAGTGATATTAGAACTGGATCAGATTGTGTCTCTTCCAACACAGATGTTGGTCACAGAACCTAGAATCTGACATAGATTAACTACGAGATTAAAAATATATTCCATCAGTCGTAGTTCAGAAAGCAGTGTATCCGCCACCATGGTGATAGAAATATAACGTCTGTCCGCACGTGCATATGCGCATGTGGTTTAACACAAAGCCTCAGCGGGAGATGTTTACATTATCAGCGGGGGGTCAGCGAAAAACCTTCACTCTGGAAGGTGGATTCAGAAACCTCCAGATTCAAAGAGGGGGGGCCACTGGTGTCGTGTAAATGATCAGCAGAACCGCAGAGAGAAAGCTGCGGATGCACTCAAAATACGCGCCATGTAAACGGCCCCCTATTAGAGTGCTGTGTGAATGGGTAAATGAGGATGCAGATTGTAGTGTAAAGCGCTTTGAGTATCTTGAAATAAGATAGAAAGGCGCTATATAAGTACAGTCCATTTACTATTTACCATAATTGCGCGACACAACGAAACGATAATGAAATTTGTTGCCAACACGATTTTTATCAATTCATTGTTGCAGCCCAACTCTACTACACACACGTTCATACAGCACTCTAGGGCGGTTGTAAACCAATATTTTAGTAATCAGGTGATCTATAGATTATTCTGATGATTAATCTGATAATCGAAAACAAAATTTGTCAGGCTCTGCAGTAACTACCGTACTCATTTTATGAGTGATACAAATACACGAAAAAACATTAAACAACCTATTTAATTCCTCTTTTTAAAATATTTTATTGCTTAAGTTGAATTATTTTTAAACATCATAATAAATTTTCAAGTGTACTTCACTGGATAGTATAAAATTATGTAATGTTAAATAATCTACACTTTCTGATGACCCTCTGCGATCAAAGTAACATTAGTATGTCAGTTGTATTTGATTCATGCATTTTATGCTTTTATTTATGTGTGAGGTTTGAGGATGATTTAATTAAAACCCTCTGTCACTGAATTATTTTTAACCATCGCATAAAAATCTAAATGCTATAAATTTTTATGGATTGGAATCGGGCTGCAACAACGCATCGATGAAATCGATAAAAATCGATGATTAAAAGTGTTGGCAACAATTTTCATTATTGATTCGTTGTGTTGCGCGATTAGGCGTCTTTCACGGTGCTGCAGAGCCGTTTTGTTCACGGGCATTGTCCATGTTGGCTGACTGAATAAAGTTTGAAAAAAAACCCTAACTTTGCAGCGTGAGTTGAATAGGGCTGCAACAACGAATCGATAAAATCGATAAAAATCAATGATTAAAAGCGTTGGCAACAAATTTCGTTATCGATTTGTTGTGTTGCGCGATTATGCATCTTTCACGGCGTTGCGGAGCTGTTTCGTTTTGTTCACGGGCAGTTCATTGTCAATGTTGACTGACTGAATAAAGTTTGAAAAAAAAACTTGCAGCACGAGTTGAACAGAGCGAGGGGGGAGCAAAGCAGAGTCTGTTTTCAAAGGAAATTTAAGTAAATTTTACAAATGACCTATGTAGCGAAAACTGTTCGACCCAAGTCCTCCAAAGTGTGGGAGAACTTCACAAAGATAAAAAATGAGAAACATGCTGCTTTGAAAATCGCCGACACGACACGGGAGAACCACGGAGATAAACGTAAACATGTCGGAGTCACGAGGAAGAGGAAGGAGCTGCAGCAGATACATGTCTCACTCCCAACTCATGTTGCAGGTGAGTCTCCACAATTTAACACATTGTTCTGTTTCCTAGTGAGAAAACGTAACGTCAGTCTGTCTGGTAGATGAAGCTGCTGCTTGTTTGTTTGTTGATTAATGACGGTGATAGAGAACGTGTGTGTTACTTTTTATTTAATTTAATTGGTACACGCAGTGTTTAAATGTGATTTATAAATAAATCGAACACAAAGATAATAATTTAATGATTAAGCTTCAACTTTTAATTTGCTGGCAAAGTCTGAAGACACTGCAGGTATGGCAGGATGAATTGCATTTAAACAGGAATTAAAGTAATTTATCACACCTACTCAAATGTGTGTAATTAAGTGTTTTATATGTGTGTGTGTGTGTGTGTGTGTGTGTGTGTGTGTGTGTGTGTGTGT